>NC_051154.1:215032247-215131300 GCF_013339745.2 Dermacentor silvarum
GCAGCAGTAAGCATGACAATCAAGCTAATCCTTGACAATCTAGACAACCAGGAAAGCTAAGAATAATCAGCTGAACCTTTGCTAACGCTACGTATATCCTGGCATAGCCGAGCTAAGCCACTGCAACTTTTTTTTTCAAGCGGTTTGCTCCATTGTTTGAGCACGTCATTTTACAGCCACAGCAGGCTACGGATGTCACTCTGCTGCTTCAAGTGTATGGTCTCCAGGGTATTGCATGCACGGCCTCAATCAGTGTATAAGAAACATTAAACGCCATGCAATATTAGAGCCCTCTGACCGCATATCTTGCTGAGGAAGAGAAGTTGTTCATGGGCGACATTTATGCATCCTTTGAAAAAATCGAAATTAAGCGACTTATCGCGGTCCGTGGGCTCTAATGCCCCTCCCCTTGCCTCCACGGCCCTGCCTGCATGCAGGTCGACCACTGCTCTGGGGTCCGGGGTGAAAGTGGTGCAGATTGACATGGGATGCCGCGTGCTCGGTAAACACACCAGACTTCACAACGGTGCAACAAGGAAGACGAAAAGACGAAAGATCACACGAACACAAGCGCCGACTCGCAACTAAAGTTTATTCGATATCACAGAGCAGATTTGTACACACACGTGGCCACACACAACGCCTTCCTTTTCGTCTTCCTTGTTGCGCCGTTCTGAAGCCATGCATCTGTACTAACTCACCCAATTGTCAGTGCTACAAACACACCCGAATCTTTGCGTCCGTTATGCCGCCATACAATGCGTTTTTTTTAAATATATATATATATATATATATATATATATATATATATATATATATAATATTTACAGTGATTACAAAAAAAAAACAATAGATAAAATGACGTTTTAGGCTCCGTCTCAGGCTCGCCTTCTGAGGCCTGCGAAGGCTTGCTTCGATGCCTCTGAGTCGCGTGAACTGCGCCGGTCTCAGTTGGCTGTGGCCACGACATGTGCCTCGAATGACAGCGACTCCGGCACATGGACACACTGCACCGCTTCGCGTGTCCTTGTGGCCTGTCAGTATATTCACTTCTCCACGAGCAGCTACGCGACCGGCTGCACGCCCGGCTGTAAGATCTGCTACAAGACTGCGGCTGCAGCGGCTTCCGGACCAGGACTTCGACGACCTCCGTCGCGGTGACTTGGAACGGCACTTCCGGTGCGACTCCTAGCGGGACCTCGAGAGCGGTGCCGGGACGTCCAGCGCGACCTTGAACGTGACATAGAGCTAGAAGTCGACGAGCGCTCACTGCTGCTGCTGCAGGAGTCGGAGCTGTAGGACCTCCTGCGGCTGCGACTTCGGCTACGGCTGCTGCTGCTGCTAGACCTCTGCCCGACCTGGGCGAATAGCTATGCGCCCTGGTCCTGGTCGAGCCACGACATCGACTGCTTCGACTGCTGCTGCGCGGCTTCGAGGCGCAACTAGTCGCCCGACACCTGCGACTTGTTGAGGATCGCAGCGAGCTCGACGATCTTTCGGCGCATGTCGAGTGTGGCATTGTGCAGCCGACCGCTCGAGTGGTTGGCGATGCGCGTTGCTCGTTGTAGTCGAGGCCGATGCAGGGCTGGCAGTCGTCGCAGATGTTCTGCTTCTGCTCCTTGGCCAGTTCGTTGGAATTGCGGTCCAGCATCCTCACGGGTCGGTTTCGGCGCCGCTTGAGCAGCTCGACCTCCTTGGTGACAGCGAGCGCCTCTTGCACTTTCTCCTTGTTGCCGAGTTGTTCGACCTCGATGAGCTTCTTGTCCATCATGTCGCCGTAGTACTTGAGCGTGCCCTCCTTGTCGCCATGATGATTGCTGCCCGCGGTCGACTGGCACCGCGTCAGGCGGCCCTTCTTGGCCCGGTCCAAGATCTTGCACGAGCGGATCACCTTCTGCAGGCAGCTGCGTACCTTGAGATCGTAGAAGCGGTGCTGTCCCGGCCGGTACATCCTAGAGCTCTTCTCGAAGTCCGCCTTGAGCGCGTAGTTGTGGATCTTGGAGCAGGCGCCCATGGCCATCTTGGTGCCGGCGAGCGTGTTGTGCGGGCACAGGCCCAGCAGGAAGCAGCGGCACACCTTGGGGTTCGAGTAGTGGAGCGAGATCTTGCCGCCGTCCCATCGCGGGCCATTCCTTGGGTCCCTGATGACGTGTACTCTCGCGGGCGGCGATGGGGCACGGTCCACGGAAGCCAACAGAATCGCCGAACAGAGCAGCTCGCAGACTGGTAGCAGAGGAGGATGGTCGGCATATATTTCCAAGGGCCTACTGCTCGCCGGCCGAGAGACAGCGGAGGTCCGAGCGCGTGCTGCACGGCAAGCGGTGGACCACGCGCCCTGCCGCGAGCTACTCTCTCTCTTCTTCCAAATGTAGCCGCACGTGGACAAAAATGACGAAAAATAAATTACCCAGGCTGCTTAATTCATTTCATGACGCCGGCATTGACATCATTAACATAACACGGTCAGAACTGTTGTCACTTATCCGAACCCAACGTTACGTTGTCCGAACCTTCTCCTAATTAATTAATCAAGCGTAATTTCTTTTTCACTTGTATTCACATGTTAAATGTTTTAATGACATAATTTTTGCTCATCCTATTCTCTCTCCTAATCATTCTAATATTATTCTAGCACCATTTCTTTTCACCTTTAATTATGCACCGTCAAGTGTACGCAATTTTCACTTTTATTTACGTATTGCCAAGTGTATGCATAATGTGGTGGTGTGTACTATCTGCATTGTTTTTACTTGCCATTGTCCACTTTCCTTTTTCCATTATTGAAAATTCTCCTGAATTGATTAATTATTGTGCTTTAACATTTATTTGTAATGTTTCTGCATACGGTTCATTGCGCGACTCACTGCCACCATGTAACACGGGGGCAAAGGGCACCTCAAGCTGCCTCACTGCAGCTTATATCTTAGCCCCCGCCATTGTATTTTTAGCAATGGAAACAAATAAATAAAGAAAGATGAAGAAGTGTGAGTGGGGGAACGAGAGCGAGGAAAAATGTCGCAGTTTCGCCCGAAAGGCGAAGCATCAATTGCGATGGCAAATTAGTAGTAGAGAGCTATACGGAGTAGGGATAGTAGTTTTATAGGCTGCATAAACTTGGACACATTTGCTTACTAACTTAGTGAACAAGCGTGGTGTCAGCGCGCACAAGCAAACATGAATAGATCACACTCGATGACCGCATACAACCACTGTCAAAACGCTGGCGTGAACAAGCGCGGCCGCCGCAGCGAGCGAAGGTTCGTGCGGTCTATCGCTTCAACGGAAACTGAGCGGCGAAAGCACAGCGCATACAAAGGTCAGAGCCGTCTGGAGATCGCTTTCAAGATATGGTGCGCGCGACAGCCCGCACCGACGCAAAGTACAAGTGCGCAGTTGTTGGCAGAGTGGAAGCTGCCCCCCCCCTCCTCCCTCCCGCGCTGCCTTCCCGCTTTCCTCCTTTCGCGTGGGAGATTGAGTCGCCAGTTCTCCTTGCGCCCGGTTGCAAGAAACGCATTTGGTACCGCAGCACAGCGCCGCCCTCCGCCCTCCCTCCCATACCCCCACGGCCTTTCGCACGACGGAGGAAGTCGCGTTTGCTCTCCGCCGTGCGTTCGCTTCGTGAAAACGCGCTAAGCGCGCGTCCCCCGCGCGCTTTCACTCGCACATACGGCGCGCGGTGACGATTTTATCGCCCTTGGACTTTATACAGAACCTCACGGTGGCGATGGCAGAAATCTGCTTGAAGTGTAAAAACCCCGAAACGCCGTTGATTCGCTTTGCAGTACTTACCTTTAACGTTAGCTTCGCCGCAGTACAGACGTGTTATTAGGTGAAGCATACCTACCCGGGAAAGGGGCCACTCTACGGGACATAGCACATATATTTCATAATTTGCACACGCGCATGCGCCATCTCCAGTCACAGTACGAGCATCGAGACGCCTAATAAGTTTACTGACAGGCCTTCAGAGTTTTAGATAGACCGCCGCTCTTTTGTTGGCTTTAAAGGTCCCCTCGACATTGCGAGTTTTTTATTTATTTATTTTTTCTTTATTTTAGCTCCTACCTTTTCACTGCCATTCCCAAAACACGGGTGGGTTTTCTTCACTTCTCGGCGCATGGTGCGCGCCCGCGCGTATAATTAAGGAATACATACTAGGCCCCGTTAACGGTGCACGTCCTATAGGAGACGCAGATGGTGGGCGAAACGAGGGCTCAAATCGCCACAACAACGTCAGAAACAGCTCTTAATGGCTGCCAGTATGATTACTAGGCGTCTAGGTGCTCGTACTGTTACCTGAGACAGTGCGTGCGCGCCTGTATAATTAAGAGACGCGCAACTATGTCCCGTGACACAGAACGCGTGCATTTTTTGTATGTTTCACCGCATAACATGGCTGCATTGCGGCGAAGCTGATTAGTCAAGTTTGAATTATTCGGTGAAGGCCAATGTTAAGATCGAAATAACGGAAGTTTGGGTCCATGAAAATGTATGGGAGCCAACCAGAACCTTCTTTTGGAATCGAATTAACCAAAAAATCGAATTATCCGGAGTCGAATTAACGGAAGTTTATTGTACTGTCGGACTAGTAGTGGAATTAAGTACAAGCATGCAAGAGGATACCATTTTTCAGGTTACATTGGAAGAATTGTATCATGACAATTTTTCATGCCCATTATGCCTGGAGTTTCTGTGAAGACCAAGGTTGTATATTTGCACATAACAGATAGAAAAATTATGCAGATCCAACGATCCTTCTAGAATCTATGTGAATTCGAAGCATAGCTTTCATGAAGAAAGAGGTTAATTAAATGCTAAAAACAGTTGATATTCTGAAACGCATTTTGCATCATAGTGATTGCCTGCACGGTAAATCAGCAATACGCAGAAACCATCACCATATGACCCACGTGATCTACACCAACCGTGGATTAATTACGCTTTCTCCAGGATCGGCCCACTTAATTATCATTGCGCCATCTCCAGGGTCAGCCAAGTTTACTATTGCTCTATCTCCAGGACTGGCCCACCTTACTCGACCAAATAGACGTGCCATCCCTCAGGAAAGAAAGCAGGAAAGGTTCACTTTAATAAAGGAATTATGTGCTGGTGTATATTTGCTGTACTAAGGATATTTAGGCACCGTTTGTTGTTTCACTGCATACCGTACGCATATTTTTCCGCATATAACTCGCCACCGCGTATAACCCGCACACCCAATTTCAACAGATCGAAAAGAAGAATATATATATATATTTATATATATATATATATATATAGTCAATTAGGAGTTTAAATAATAGTATTTTTGTTGTTGTTAAACGTGTGAGCATTTCTTTCATAATATATATATATATATATATATACACACACATATACTATATATATATATATATTCCACGGAAATAACGGAAATAACCGCGTATAAATATATTCCGTGTATAATCCGCGGAATTAACCACATGCAATACCGCTCAAATCTTTGCAAAAACAGTCTCCATGCGCGGATGCACGACTCGTCCACGTCCTATCTTCTGCCAGCGGCGCTGTTCCTTCATTCTTCGGTGATGCTGACAAAGCTGGATTCTCACGCAGGACTTCATATCGCGGACGAATCATTCACGTGATACGCGTCGTGAATCGATCGGATCACATTGCAGCTAGCATTCAGACTACGTCGGATGACAGCGCGGACGGAGCAGCCCTCGCATGAGCAGCGTCGATAGAGCAAACGCAATCCGAACCGAAAATCCCATTGATGATTTGGTTTACCACCGTATCGCAAAGCGCTTCGCGCGGACAAGGGAGGGAACGGGTGACGTATGAGTTTGCCGGCGCCGCGTGCGCGATTCGCTAACTACTAAAGACAAAATGGCGAACCTTAAGGAGCTTGAACACGCAGGAGTGGGGAGAGGGTGCCTGGGATTCTCTAGGAGACAACAAAACTGAACGGCGGCTTCACGGCAGCGCGCACTGCCGTGCATTCGGTAAGACATATGGTTATCATAGTCCCATGGTTAGCATAGCTAACTAACTAACTAACTAACTAACTAACTACTACATGCTAACCAATCCATGGTTAGCATAGTCCGGGAAGGTTCACTGAGAAAGCTTTCTTTTAAAAACTATTTTATCAGTGATGTGTTATTTACACTGTTATGTGCCACCAGTGCGAACACCAACTGCTTGTAAGGTTTAGGACACTTAACTGGTGCAAATGCAGCACAGCAGTGGGCATCAGATATTGCAATAACAGCTGATAGACTCGTTAATTACTTCATATCCAAACATGAAATTGTAAAATGTTAAACTTTAGCATAAATGTTTTACTTGAAGCCAGCTAGTTCTCAAAGCATGTTAGCCTGCATTGGTTTCTAGCAGACTATAGCATTTTTTTTTCAAGATATCTGTCCTTGTAGTTTGCAGCAAATGCATTAATGCTCTACTCCACCCTTGTATTTTTCCAAAAAGCCTTCCTCATGTACTTCCAGATAACGCTACATCTGTTGCCAATGTACTTTGCTGCATGTTTCAGGGACAGGCATAGCAGAACTCATGCCTATCTTGAGATTTCTAAAGATAGGCATGAGTTCATACTTAGCAGGTAATGCTGTGGAAGCTACACAAGTAGTGTGCGGTCATAGAAGTCTCCACGCATTTCGCAGTGCAGTTGCTTTTGATCTGCGACACTTTCTATAGAATAACTACTTCATATATGTTACAGCTACAACTTGTGAACGTAAAGTTACATCAAATCACATAATATTTGTGGACCTTTGTGATTGCAGTACGCAATGTAATATGGTTGGGTTGCAAGTGCAAGCGGTGCCCCATGATCACACTAATTTGTCACTAGGCTCGTGCAATGGTAAATATCTAGGTTCATATCCACAGTACCTTCCAGGTAATGGTTACGTCACATTTTGTGACATAAGGGGGTGAGACTTAATGTTCCATCAATTACATGACACATACCTATATCTTCCTTTCATATAGGTGATGCACTATTTTTTGGTAGTGAATGCGTGCAGTGAGAGATCATCTCTAGCCTGCTATGTGTGAAACAAAGTAGAGCAAATGAAAGTGCTTTCAGCAATCTACTTAGCACAGTTGCAGCACTACAGATAAATGTAAATGATGACCTTATCAGCAATTACCACAGTATTCCTGATATGACAAAGAAATGTTGGCTGGAAAGAAGACAAAAAAAAAAAAAATGTTTCTTTACTACACTGTCCTTCAAAATTTTAGCCATTCTTTAAGGAAACTTTCTACATGTAAATGGTACTGAAAGCATAAATACTGGAAGGCAACTGTCTTTCAGTTCTCCGGGAATGAAGTCATCACTTGAGAATAAAGAGCAAAACAAGTACTCACAGTGGTAAAATGAAGGAAAAACACATACCCATCAACACTCCATATTGCCAGCATGACAGATGACACCAGCCACCCCATCATGAAGACATTATTTATTATAATGAAGGCTGCACAGGGCACTTTCATAATTCATGAAATAAAAAAATATCAGAATGCAACAGAAAATGTTTATACATAGGCAAGTGCACTTTTATGGAACGATAACTGCCACAAGTTCCACGTTAATACAAGGACTGTGTGCTCCAAGTGCGACATCATCTATCCAAGTATCTCCAGTATTTTCGTTGGAATGCATGTTGTCAGGGCTCGAAGTGTTTAGCCCTTGTGATAACATAACAGTGACATAAGGGTGTGAGACTTAGTGTTACATCGGAAGGTTGAGGACAGGAGCTATGTTGGCACAGGGACACGTTGAGGACAGGGGCTTTAAGGAGTTCTGCTGTGCAGTAAGCAAGGGCCTTTACTTTAGTTGGATACCTGTGGTATGCCTGTGGTTTATTGATGCCAGTGGAATCCGAGGACCAATGAATAATGTTTGTGAACGAAGTGAGGTGCATGAATGAAACAGCATTAACAAAGACTGAAAAACACGGTTTTCCTGGCATGTGGCAGACCAGAAAAGGAAGAAATACCAGAAATACCAGAACACCTTGGACCAATGGCATGCTGACACGCAAAGGAGAAAACGAAATAAGTGCTGGGAGAATCCCATGCAGATCTACTGACGACTCTGAATTCAAAATTTATAATTACCTTTTCTTTCCACAAAATTAAGATAAATTTATTTTATTTTCACTTAATTCTCCATTTTCATAAACTAATTAGCTGCAAAAAATCTATTGTGATCCTAAACTACCTATTGTAAAATTTTGTTTTATTTTATTTTGGACTAGGTACCCAGTTCTAGGGCAATCCCCCAGGACGCGGCCCGAGCTCAAGGCATTCTGGAATGAGGACGCCTCTCCAAAGCTGCATTTACATAATAAAGATGTTTATTCTCTCTCTCTCCAAGGTTCTAGATCTACATTTCTTGGCCAATCTCCCATAGTGGGTATGAGCCACATGTCCAATGGACAACAACAACAGTGCAGAAGTGAGCCGTTCTAGGTTGCCTAGAGCTCATCGGGTTCCGGGCCTGAAGCCCAACTGTTGCCTTACTTCACTTGCCAGGCTGTTCATCAATGAGGCATGGTCCTCCACAGCTGCAGTGCCACGAGCTGCAGCCCAGCACCTGCTTGATGGTGCTAAACTGTGCTTGGCCAACCTGCTGTCTATGCCATCCTCACAAAGTGCCTACCGACACACTACGAATCCCACATCGAATCGACGTCCACAGGGCGTGCACTTGCATGAACTTCTAAACTGTGCTTGGCCAACCTGCTGTCTATGCCATCCTCACAAAGTGCCTACCGACACACTACGAATCCCACATCGAATTGACGTCCACAGGGCGTGCACTTGCATGAACTTTATCTCTAATACTGTGTGAACTACTTTACTTCGCTAGTGTAATTTTGAGTGCTCCTTTAAACAAATCTGTTTTCATATCTAGTATTGTCAATGGGTTTTAACACAGTCTGTTCAAATGCAAACGGTCATGTTCCTCTCGGCAACAGAAGTTTTGCCTTGTTAAACCTTTCCTAAAATGGACTAGACACACAGGGGATGCAAGAACCTCTACAGCATGAGTGCACACCATAAACACATTACCCTGTCCTCTCAGTCCATGATTATAATGAAATAACTACATCCACAATGAAAAATGGTTTATTTTATTTAGGACCATGCAAGTAAATCACATGCATAGTTTGTATTTTGAAACTAGATTCACAAAAAATATGAAGGAAAGGATGGCTTCACATCTGCATCAAACCGGGAATTTGGTAGAAATCTCGTGGAATATGGCAGACAATGAATTTATGAAGGTGAGTCACACATGGCTGCGCAAATGATCAAAGTCCCAGCCATGGAAACTAAGCGAACAAGTGGCTCCACACGTGCCTCAAACAGAGAGTATGGTTTGGTGCAGAATCTCATAGACAACGCGCTTCCTAAAGTACGGCATGTGCTGCTGGCCAAACGAGATGGGCGCGTCCCGCGATATACACTCAGCATACTGGCAAGTGAACATGCCGCAGTCGCTGCCATTTTGCTGCCGTGGCACGTCCATCACTTTCAAAGTCCAGCTGTCCCAGTCGAGACCGTGGTTGCGCTTGTGCTGGCTCTCGTCTTCCAGGTACCGCTGCAGCGTAGCTAGGCAGCTTGGCTGCTCGGATGCCGTGCCGATGCTGTCGTAGTAGGCAATGTGGCGCTTACGGAAGTCCACTACGGCAAGGCACCAGTGCATGGTGAAGTGCAGGGGCACCAGCAGGATATCAAATGAAAACAGGTCGATGGTGCGTGTCCAGCGCTTGAGACCGGCGTGGCCGTTGGATGCCAGCTTGGGAAAGAAAAACGTGTTGAACGCATACACGCGCGGCGAGCCTTGTTTCTCGGAGCGCAGCATCAGGAGATTCATGTAGAAGTTCACCACTTCGTCGTTCAACCACTGGCTGTCGGAGAGCGTGTGCATGTCGGCCCTGCTGATGTTGAGTCGGAAGGCCGATGCCAGCACTTCGTCGGCCGGTGACGGCACCAAGGCTTCCTCGACCTCATGTTGCATAGCCGGTGTGAGGCTGGGCATCACGACGCCTTCGACATCGCGAACGACGCTTGAGCGCTCTAACTGCCGCTGTTTTGGCGAGCAAAACCTTTCGGCTATGCGGAGACGTTCTTTCAAGGCAGCGTACCAGTCTGCTGATCCAACCGAGCACATACTCTGACGCGACACAACAGACATGGAGAGCTGGTCAGCGTAGCTCGACCCAAGGATCTTCTTCTGGATCGAATGCTGGCGCGTGCGGATGTTCGGTGACGGGGCGAAGCGACGGTGGTCGTCGACGTTCGATTCTTCGAAGTCTATTTCCATTCTGCATTCGTAGTACATCTTGAGCATCTTCTTGTAGTAGAAAAGCTCATCGACAGACTTGGACACCAACCCAGTGCACAGTTTTTTTCTCCACAGAAAGCAAGGCCGACCATGATCAGTTTCGTCTGCCACGGCTACATGCCAGTTCTCTCTCTTCCCGTAGCGCCGGTTAGGAGGTCTGTAGAACGCTTCTGTACGATTCCGCACCTGCACACTCGCCATCCATTCCTGCCAGTCAGAGTGCTTGTTCTCTTCAGTGTCTTTGTAACCTGTGCCCAGAAAGCCACAACCATGCCGCAATTTTTCTGTGCTGTTGTAGTACCCGCCGCGCGTTCGCAGCATGTTTTCCAGTGCTGACGTACCGGCTTGCGGCGCTTCCAGTCGCGGCACCATACTGCAAGTGGTCATCTCAGATCTTCCACGATGGGCTTGGGGAGAAAGTCAGAACTGCAGAACAAACTCGGTTCGCAGCTCTGTCAAAGAAAACGAAGCATACATTCAAGCGGTGCGAATGGCTAAACGCCAATAGCAATAGACTGAACAGGAAAAATGAAAGAAGCAAAATTTTCGCTGTTGCCAGACGCCTGTAAATACTTCCTATTGTTGGAGTCACATAGAACAATAAAAAGGTTACACTTCATTTAAAAACAGTAACGTTTTTAACGTTACTGTTAGCGTTACAGTTAAATAATATGGCAACAAAGAATGTCAAGCACAAAGTCAGAGATGCTGAGACAATCTCATTGGTGGTGGCAGTGGAAAAGAAAACTGCTATGAGTACCTACTTAAGAGGAAAAAACGAAATCAGGAAAGAAACAATTTACGATAACTCATAGGGAAGCTCTTTAATTTGTGAAGCGAAATCGCTTATAAAGCGAGGTACAATAAGAAGAAGGCCGTAAGAAGAAGCATGTGTTTGCTGCGGTAAAGCTAGGGAAACGATAGAGCATGTTCTATTATTAGAATCTGAAGATATCTGCCCAGCGGTCGATTTAGGCACCTCTGGTACAGTGCCTCTTGTCCTTGAAGCTCTTGGGTTCAGCTACGGTGGCTAACCGTAGTTCAGCGGACATACGCGGCAACTGAAAGATTGGTGAAATAAAAGTAGGGAAACGACAAAAGACAACAACGGATACGTACAAAAAGAAAGGTCTCAATCATAGAGTTTCATATTACTATTTATTTAGAAACTCTATGGTTCTCAATAGAGGTTCAGAAAGTTTGGTGAAGGGAATTATTCGTGTTTTATTATTATTATTATTATTATTATTATTATTATTATTATTATTATTATTATTATTATTATTATTATTATTATTATTATTATTATTATTATTATTATTATTATTATTATTATTATTATTATTATTTGGATAACATGTAGGACATTAGGCAATTAATAACAAGGATTGGCGCAACCCACCGCCCCGTTCCAAGCGGAACGCTCATAGCATCTGTCCATCCTTGATGAGCAGTGACATCCAGTCATGCATCCAGTGCCAGTGGCCAGTGGCGACGTTTGAAGCACTTGAAGTGCATGGACGGATTTTAGGAGTTCGTTCTTTATTCTATGCACATAAGGATTGGAATTAAGGATGGTGGAGAAATGAAGGTGGGCTGTGCGTAATAGTGGAAAGGCTGCCGCGCTGGTGGAGTCGACTGTGTAGTAGCTAGCTGGCGATGTCGGCGTTGATTCACGTCTTGTGTCTTGTACTGAAAACAGGTGTTTGGGGGAAGCTCGTGTAACTACATTTGTTGTACTTGAAGCAGCTGTTTGCCATGGCATCACAAAATGTTTACACCATTCCGAATTTGAACAAGGAGCCGGACAACTTCTTCGCTTACAGCGATGGAGTTCGGTTGCGGAAAACACCCGTTGTCATTGATAATGGTGAGCGTTTCTGGTTGCGGTTTATTGCACTGATGTATTCATTTACTCCGCAGAATCTGAACTCAAGCTGTAATTGGAAATGATGTGCGCCTCCGTGCATGGTTTACGCTGATGCATTCGTTATCTCGCTGAATCTTTGCTTTCAGGTTCTTACGAGTGCCGAGTTGGCTGGGCGTCTGATGAAGCACCACGAATGATATTTAAAAACATAACAGCGAAACAAAGAGGCAAGAAGGCAAGTAAGCGTGTATTAGCGTGTAACGGCTACGGCGTAACGTCTTCACATTGCCTCCTGCTCTCCCCGTCTCGTTTCTTGCCTGCAGGAAAGTGACGTACAAGTTGGAAATGACATTGCGAACATCGAGGCTGTTCGGTGGCTCCTGAAGACCCAGTTTGACCGAAACGTTGTGACACATTTTGACATACAGGTGCATTTCGATCTAGCCTTCTTAAATGAATAAATTAAACCTCAGGTGAATTCGGCCTATGGATATACGAGTGTCGCATTGTAAATACATTTTTTTTATTGTTTTCTTTCCCTGCCCGTCTTTGTAGGAGCATATCTTTGACCACATATTCAGCCACCTTGGTATCCCCACAGAAAATAGGGTGGACCATCCCATTGTGATCACAGAGGTTATTGGCAACCCTAGTTACTACCGCCAAAGTGAGTGCTGTTGGTATTGCTAGGTGAACAGAGTTATTCACTACATTTTGCATAATCACTGCCTTGCAGATATGTCAGAACTGCTCTTCGAACATTACCATGTGCCCCAAGTACTCTATGGTATTGATGCATTGTTCAGCCTGCACCACAACTGCTCCAAGAAAGCTGGTAACTATATATTTATATTTGTAACCGACGGTAGGACAGGGCATCCTACTGTAATTTGGCCCCAAGTTGATGACATAGCTTGTGGTGGTAGTTGCCAGAGAAACAAAAAAAGATAAATTCTGAGGTTTTACATGCCAAAACCACGATCTGATGATGAGGCGCACCATAGTGGGGGACTCCAGAATAATTTTGGCCACCTGGTGCTCTATGACATGCAGTTCACCTAAATCTGAGCACACAAGCGTTCTTACATTTCACCCCCATCGAAATTCGGCCGCTGTGGCTAGGATTGAACCCGTGATCTTGAGCTCAGCAGCACAACGCCATAGCCACTAAGCTAATGTGGTGGGGGGTTGCCAGCTAAATGTGGGTTTCTGGGCTTGGAACAGTGGTGGCATCCAGTGATTGAGGTAGCCCAGGGAGGTGTATCAGAAGTGCTCATCAAATGTGGTGCATGTGCAGTTTGCTTGCATAGTGCACCAATATTTTGGCAAAGGCTACTTCCGACCATTTTACAGGCAAGTGTGAGGAAGTAAAAGTGTGCAGTGAGGAGGCATATGTCCTGCTGATAAAAACTGCCTAGATGTATATAGGATAAGTCCCACTTTCTAATGCATTAGTGTTCTTTGGGTACTTAATGCACTTTTTGGCGGCTATCTTTGTTTGTTTGTATGTTTGTGTCTATGCATGTTTGTATCTAACCATTTTCCCGCCTACCTGTGTCACTAGGTAGTCAGTGATAGAATGCGTAGCGCATTGAGCTGCTGTGCTGAAGTATCAGGGTTCGAAAGCAACCATTGGACCAACTTGGGTCACTGAGTATGTGGCACTGTGAACATACGTGCCGCTCTTCAATGAACCTCTTTCATCCCGACTTGAGTCACTGTAGACGTCGGACTGGGTACGTACTGCTGTTCGAAGAAACTCTTTAACCCCGACTTGGAGTGCTGGGTATGTGCCACTCGGTCTATGCTGGTCTCCAGAGAACCTCTTTCATGCCAACTTGGGTTACTAGGCATGTGCCAGTAGGTGTGTGCCGCTCCTCAATGAACATATTTGACGCCAACTTGGGTAACTAGGTATGTGCCACTGGGAATGTGCGACTCTACAATGACGAAAAATATCCCTTAAATTTCTCCGATGCCGAGTGGAAATAAGCCCATATCACAAGGGTTCCTCAAGGACAGCAACTCGACGCATTAACAGGCTGTGCCACAAATGCACTGGGTATGTGCCTCTTTTCAATGAACGCCTTTCATGCCAATGGTTTAGCGAGTTGCGCGATTAATGCATCGAGTATGTGCCACTCTTCAATGAACTTCTCGCCAACTTGGGTCACTGAGTGTGTGCCCTTGAGCGAAGCAAGGGAACAATTCTAAGTGTTCGCAGGCACCGGCGCACCACGCTTCTCGTCTCGGAGGCCACGCGCAGACTTCTCAGCAGCACCACTGGATGGCACAACGTGTCCAGAAAGAAGCGCAAGAGAGGAATTCGGTTGCCACATGACGCGTTCCTCAGTGTTCGTGTGCACTGGAGCACCATGCATTTGGAGGCCATGTGCAGGCTTCACGGCAGCAGCTCTAGACGACACAAAGTGTTCTTAGGGAAGCTTGAAAGAGGCGTCCTGCTGCAGTACACGCCTCATACATAACTTGTTTCAACAGTTGCAACTTGTGTCGCTATATCATTCAATCCTAACGCATTCCCGTCAGCAGTCATTGTGAGATGGGTACTGCCGCAAATTTTTTTCTTCTTTATGAAATGCTTCTGAGCTCTTGGATATGCTCGTGCACAAATCATAATTTATGATGAAGACACTAAAAGTGCTTTAAGCATGACTCGATTCAGTCTCATATCTCCATCAAAGGTTAAAGAAAGAGGTCTGCTAAAGACTGTTTCCTAGCTGCACACCAACTTGTCTGCCATCGTCGTAAAATAGCTAAGTAGAATTGTGCAAAGTGGTCCTTGTATCTTTTTTTCTTTTTTATTCACCTCATGCCTTTCACATCACTATGAAACATGTTACCAACACAATTGGATAAGATTCAAGGAGTAGAAACAGACATCACAATTAGATGGAGCATCCAATTGGGCTGGTAACATGTTCCCCAGCTGGTACATTTAAGCAGCTATAATTTTATCTCCATTGTTTTCACCACTTCCTTAAGGCACAGCTAAACAGTCTCTTGCTGAAAATTCTTTTTCACCTGTCTTATGGCTGAGTCTTCCACCATCTTTTTGTCAAAATGTGTAGTGATCTGAACTTTGATTCTGAAATCAAATACTCTTACACATAGTTTTTAAAGTGTTTAGTTTATTTTCATTTAACTAATTTTGCTAATGGAACAGTGGCCATTCTTTTTCTTTTTTTTAGAGAATGCATTGGTCTTGTCGTTTGGACACCACACAACACACATCATTCCTGTACTGAATGGACGAGTTGACATCGAGAACTCCAAAAGGATAAGTCTTGGTGGAAACAACATAACAGCATATTTGCAGAGGCTCTTGCAATTGAAGCACCCACATCTGACAGCTGCAGTGACATTGAGCAGAGCTGAGGTAGGTGGCTTCCTTTGCACCACTGATAAATTTTATGTAACAGCTGCTTGTAATTACAGGACTTCAAAATTTATTGAGTAATTTCATTTCCTTTTTTTATAATACTTTAGTAACTACTCATTGTGAACCATGACATATATAACCTGCCAGTGGACTGCATTAACTTAAACAAGTTTTTTTTTTAGTGTGTTTCTGGTGCCTTATGGTGTGATTAGCAGTGTGAAGTATTTAGACCAGTTTATAAACAATCAGACGTATGGAATGAAACATAAAAATGCTTATACTGTGGTTTAGAGCACAGTAGGAATGTGCTTCCAGCCATTTTTTCCCTCCAACTGAGCTAACGAATTCATTCTTGCCACTGTAGGAGTCTGTACCAACACTACAGTGGGCATTGCTAAACAAAAGCAGCAAAAACATTTCTTCATGCTGGCGTTCAGCAATGAGTGTTCCGTGAAATCAGAGGCTTGCAGTGCTTTTGTGGCTTATTCATGATAGGCTTTTTTAAAAAGCCTTGCAATTGCCAAGAACATGAGAGCAGGGATCGTATTTTGTAATAATTGATTTCATTTTTTGTTCTTCATTCATCATGACCAGGGGTTAATTCCAGGAATAACAGCGAAGTGGTTTCATGTGAGAGAATGAGAGAGCGAAAATAATTGAAGATAAATGAATTAATGAATTATAGAGCCAACAGCAAACAAGCACAGCAATGTAGCATACATAGCATCGCATACATAGTAGCTGCAAGGACGAGTCCTTCAAACGAGGAATGTTTTCATTTGTGGTGAACGTCCATGCACGCTTCAAACGTGTAGTGTTTGAGTTGCCACGAGCTTTGATCAGTCTTGTAACATGCATTTCATGTTAGCCAGAGTTAATGTAACATGAGGTGGTACAACACCCTTGTGAAATTTCAGGGGTTCGGTTTTATCACATGAAAACATCGGTGATTGTAGTAACACCAATCGTTCTCGCAGTGAAGATATTAAAATATGCCTCCTAGCAATCTATTATTTAGGCTCTTAAAATTTCAGTTGCAGACAAATTCTTCTGAGCACAATAAAAAAAAAGGGCCAGCTACATGAATGTCGGACAACGCGATCCTGGTTAATCTTGCTTTGGACGCGCTCAGCTCGCCAACAGCAATTATCCATTTTCAAAGCAATTTGGACGAACTTATCACATCCACTTTGTTTTTCTTCTACTACATAGACTGCTGCAGTGCTAGCGTTTGAAATCCATGGTTATCTTGCTCTTTTTTGCTTTACTACATAAATGTCAGCACTCTTTCAGCACTTTGAAGGCCACATTGATTCAGTCCTTGTGTTGTACAACATAGATGGCAGCCATTTTGCCTGCGCTGGAAGGGCGCGTTCATTTCGGTCTTTGTTTTCTACTACATAGACGCCAGCACTTTGTCAGCGCTTCAACACCGCACCGTGTTTTTGGAATCGCACACTTTTTATGCCTTTTGGCAGATTTGAAACAGTGGCATCCGCCACTGACAGCTCGCATGTAAGTCACGTGTGCAAAAGAAAGCTGCTGCTCAACTCTGACAGTTCAAGTGAGAGTGAAAACGATGCATTAGAGTTTTGTTCTTCGAGCGAAGAGGATGATGGTCTTCTTATCACTTCTTCTACCGAAGGTGATGGTTCGGAAAACATTGACTTGGTCCGATAGCGGTGCAGCATTTTCACTCTTGAAACATGAAGCAAATTGGTTGAAAAAGCTTTAGAAGGGTTTTCAATGGACTGAAATTTGAAAATAAGCCATAAAAAAAAACGCAAAATAAGGTTACTTTTGATCAAAATAATAAAACACTTAAAGGAGCCCTTAACCACACCTCGGGCATGGCGAAATAACATGTTCACAGCAGCGTATGCTACCCCTGGACTATCCTAGCCAAGTTTTGCTGTCATACACGGTGCGTGGAGCTCGCAAGCAGAGTGCAAAGTCACCTTTCTCTCAAACGCTCTCTATTCAACAGAAGCCATGATCCTCACTCTTTTCTGGACGCTTTATTTCATAATAAAGGGCATTCCCATATACGGCTGCTATTGATCGCTACAGTCGGCTACACCACGGCCGTCGTGGAGTGCCGCCAAGAGTCAACTGGCTAAAGCGCACTGCAGCTCGCCGAGGACAGCCGCATTTGGCTTACGTTTAGTGCATCGTAGGCACGAAAATCTAAAGTCGTGGCGTCTACGTTAACATCCAAAATAAAATTTAAACTGCGCACCACGGTGACATTTCGAAGGCAGAGCATTGTGGCCACACCTCACTCCGCTGGAGTCTTCGCAGTGCAAGGCATTGAAGAAGGAATGGGAGCACAGCGGAGGCTGTGTTTGATTGCCAATAACTCCGCGTCTGCTGAATGCATTGAAGTACATTTTGTGGCAATGTATTTCTGAAATAGCGTATTTGCACTTCAAATGCCTTTCTCCACTTCGATAAAAAGTGTTTCAGGGCCCCTTTAAACGGCCCCTCAACCAGGCCACATAACAAATTTTGGTTATAGGCTGGAAGTTGTTATGTGTTGTCTAAGGAGTGTTCTACTGCAAAAATTTCTCAAATTAGTTCATTTATGGTAGAGATAAATATACTTGAAGTGCCGTGAACCCATGATTTCATGAAGCAAGCGTCACCGCCAGAATAGACACTCTCTCCACTCGGCCCGTCTAGCCTCCATCAGTGAAATCCCTTCCCTGCATTCTCCCATACCAAAGCCAGAGGATCGTGTGACGAATACGTCATGGGCCACGCCTTTTTTTTTTCTCTCTCTCGTGTTTTGCTGAGTGGTGCACTTCCGGGGACGGTCTCGCGTGCACTGCACGATTAACAGTATAAGTCAGTGCCATAATCACGAGTACTGAAGCAGGTGCGTCTGAGACGATGAAAGAGCATGATCGCAGCACTGGAACGCGGTAGAAAATTACATAGTTTCGTTCTCTCTGCGTGCAACTGCATGATGATGTGGGAACAAGCAGACGAAACGGAAGTACATCTCTCTTGCTATGGTACGAAGTAAAACATAAACATGCAGACATTCGGTTTGTATGTTTTATTATTTCTATAGACGAATTGAAGCAACAGATTAAACAAATAACTGATGTTGCCTTGAAGTATCCTTCAGTCACGTGTCACTATGAGTGACCCCACAGTACTGCCATGTGTGTAGGCGCACTTGCACAATTGACGTCGACTGTCCTGCTGGGAGTGTGGCGTTAGCGAGGAGGAGAGCAAACGGCACTTGGTTTGAAATTTAAGCTCTGTCTGCTGTGCGTAGGGATGTAATACTTAGCAAACATAATCATTAGCGTGCATTGTATGCACTGCGTTTGTCAGCTCAAAATGGCCAGTCCTGGTGAGGGGCCCTTTAAGGGGTTAAGGCGAATTATAAAAATGGATGTCCAATTCGCTAGAAAATTTTTTTTTTATTGATTAATGGGGTTTATCCGAAGGAGTACTGGTGCTTTGAGAGACATCATAGTGGAGAAGAGCAGATTAATTTTAGCCGCCTGGGCTTCTTTAATGTGTACCTAACTCAAAATGAAAGTACTGCATGAGTGTTGTTGCACTCCACCCAATCAGAATTTGGCCACCATGGATCGGAATCAAACCTGCAATGGTCAGCAGCAGAATGCCATAGCCTTTGGGCCACTACTGCAGGTGGAAAAAAAGGGCAGAATACTGGTAGTTCTGTGAATTCAGATAGTGACGATTGTTAATTTAACCTGCCTTTTAATTTGACCATGTTCAAGTGTTTGAAGAGGTGGCCAAATATGGCACGTCTTCTATTTCTCTTGGACTTTTTTTATAGTAATGTTGGACAATTAAAGCAATTTTGCACGTGTTGTTATTATTGAAACAACACGTGCAATTATTGAAAGTCACTGTGTAACTCAGTATATCAATCTGTTATGAGCTATATTAGATTAAAAAAAAAAAAAAAACTTATCCCGGCCACGGCGGCCTCATTTCGATGGGGGCGAAATGCGAAAA
The DNA here is from genome assembly GCF_013339745.2 of Dermacentor silvarum. Classification (NCBI taxonomy): domain Eukaryota; kingdom Metazoa; phylum Arthropoda; class Arachnida; order Ixodida; family Ixodidae; genus Dermacentor; species Dermacentor silvarum. The sequence continues at coordinate 215,051,886 of NC_051154.1, forward strand.
CACCCGTGTACTTAGATTTAGGTGCACGTTAAAGAACCCCAGGTGGTCCAAATTTCCGGAGTCCCCCCACTACGGCGTGCCTCATAATCATAACTGGTTTTGGCACGTAAAACCCCATAATTTAATTTTTTTAAAAATCTTATTTACATGCAGCATTTTTTAATTTTAGGTCTTGTTTAGCTGGGCTGGGATTATGTGAGCTGGTTGACCTATGTGATATGTGTTTGCTTTCAATCATGGATATATTTACGGTGGACGCTGAATAAATCGAAGTCTGATAAACACAAATTTTAGATATTCTGAATCACATTCCTTATTTTGTTTGGTACCGTATTGCCTTCGTAGTACAGTCGAATCTCGTTAATTCGAACATGCTTAATTCGAACTGCCGGTTTATTCGAACTGACGCTGTGGCCCCGTCAAAGGTATGTGTATTTCAATAAGCGAAAACGCTCGGTAATTCGAATGCAAAAGCATTTGCGACGGTTAATTCGAACATACCGCGGACCGACAATGCTCTCAGCAGCAGGCCAAATAACGCGGCGGCGCCTCCGACCGGCATTGCTCCGACACCGCCATAGAGCAGAAGCTTAGGAGAGACCCCTTAATGCTGCGGCAGAGGCCTAGTCCGGCCAACGAAACTGCCCACGCCGGCACACGCTTGCTTCCCGATAACGGCAGAGAACGAAACTTCAGGGAGCGGGCTAATCTGCGCCGGCTGGCTGTACCGGCGGCGCCGGACAGCGGCGGGCGCACACTGAGACAGTCGAAGGGGAGGGAACTAAGAGAGAGGGCAAGGGGAGCCACTGAAGCGGCGGAGTTGCCGAGGCCAAATCTGCTTCCCTGCCGCCCTCCTCCCTCACCTTCGACGGTCTCCGCACGCGCCCACCCGTCGCCATTCGGCGCCGTCCGCTCCCTGAAGTTTCACTTGCTGCCGTTATTTAACCAAGCATTGGCCGGCGTGGGCGGTTGCGCGCCGCAATATTTCACGACTCCCACCGTTCGTGCATCATGCTATGGTGCTCGAATACAGTCGAATCTTCCTATAACGAATGCTGCTATAACGAATTTTCCGCCACAACGAAGATTTTACGATTCCCCGTCAGCTGCCCATAGAAATTAATACAAAAAAAGTATCTCCATAACAAAGGCGTTTTATTTGGTATTTCCGCTTCAACGAACTTTTGGAGAACGAAACTAGGACTAAATTGAAGTTGGAACTGCCAAGAAGGCAAATTAGAAGGCCCTTTCAAAGCTGTGACGATCGTATGTCCGCTTGAACGAGGTTTTTGTGAACGAAATCAAGTTCGTAGTACCGATTTACGCCACTGCAATTCATAGCCACGCGTGGTCATCACGCGCCTGCACGAGACTGCATGGGATCACCACAATCGCTGCCGTTTTCTGTGGTATGTCCGGTCGAAATGGCTATGCCAACGAAGAAGAGTAAATTTCTCTCTCGAGAAGGCACATGTGATCGCCGAGGCAGAAAGCGGAAGGAAAAAATTTCGCAGTTTTGCTCGAAAGGTGAAGCATCGATTGCGATAGCAGATTAGTAGATTAGTAGACAGCTATACGAACTAAGGATTGTAGTTGTATCGGCCGTATAAACTTGTAAACATTCGCTTACGAACTAAATTACCAAGCATGGTGTCATGCGCGCACAGGTAAACATGAAGACATCTCGCTCGATGACCGCGGAAACTCGGGTGTCAACACGCTGGAATGAGAAGGCGCGGCAATAGCAGCGAGCAAATTGACCTCCGTGCCGTGTCTCGCTTCAACGCGAACTAAACGTCGAAAGCACAGCGCACATGAGTCTACCGGCACTAGTTGCAATTTGCCCACATCGCAGATCGCTTTGAAGATGAGGCCCGCCTGGGCGCGCACATTGTGCACGGTGCAGATTGCTTTCAAGATACGGCGGCCGCGCCGCAGCCGCTGTTGTCAACATAATGCCAACGTCTCGTCGTCTGGAGAAAATGACAACCCACTAGACACACCGACTCCGGAGACTGCTTTGATAGTAATGGATCTTTTTGACCTCGTCTTAAAAGTTATCAGAGCCCACGACAATGACATTGCGATGGCTCTTTTAACGGACTGTGAGACTCGCGTAATGGCTTTGCTTGCCGTGAAGCGTAAGAAATCCAGGCTGACCAACTGCTGGAAATAAAACTTCCGGTAAGCGCAAGCTTGCCAAGTTTGGCGACTTTGTCATAAATATGCAATGAAATTGTGATAATTGAAACCGCTTCATTGCGACAGTGCATGTGCCGCAAATTGAGTGTTTTGCAATCGGCCGGGCACGCGCGTTGAGTTAAGCATCAGCCACACTCAACCTTTGCCCCCACGCCATCGCGAAGATTTCCCGGACGATGGTTTCGGTTTCGTTCGCGGCTTTGCCGTTTGGCGTACGTATATACATACTAATTTCGCGTCAACGAAGTTCCTCCACAACGAAATTTTTCGCGTGTCCCATGAATTTCGTTGTAGCGGGACTCGACTGTACTTCAAAATACGTCGAACTTAATTAATTAGAACTTCTTTTAATTCGAAAAAAATTTCCGGGCCCCGTCGAGTTCGAATTATCGAGATTCGACTGCTTCAAATTAACAAAACACTTTCTTCTAAAATTTGGTTAAATCTAATTAGCGCAAAAGCTCCTGTGCTGGCTGTGGGTTTTGGTTGTACTATCTGTTTCAAAAGTTCCTAGGCTACAGTGCTTGCAGCTAGAATGGTCGTAAAGTCATGGGGTGATAGTCTGGTCAGTACTGTTGTGCCACATAGATTTCATTTTGAAGAAGCTTCTTTTGCACTGGGGTTGTGCATGTTAGGGAGCCTAAATCGGGCCATACTGGGGCTTTTTTTTTTTTTCATCCTGTAACTGTTATTGCTTGTAAAAATGCAACTAATTCCTTGACGGTTGCTGGAAAAAGAAAAAAAAATGATGTTACTTGCAGCACCTGGTTCATCAGCACTGTTACGTCGCAGAGAATTACATTGACGAGCTGGAAAAGTGGGCTGACGTTGACTATTTTGATGAGCACTGTCGACAAGTTCAGCTTCCGTACAACATGGTGAGAACATTTGTTTCTATCTGCTTTCTGCGTGTGTGTGTGTGTGTGTGTGAGTGTGTGTGTGTGTGTGTTTTAATCTAAAGAAATGCTGGAATTTGCACTTGAAGGAGTACTGACGCTCATAGATGTGCGCAATGGGGAGTGAAGCTTCCTTCTTAATGCTAACAGGAGGGGGTGGAAATGTGGCTCATAGCACTTGGTTTCTATATTATTACTTGCATCTAGCTCCTCATCATCATCATCCTATTTATGTCCATCATAAATGGTCGTAATGGCGGTGAAATTCACGCAAGAATAAAAATGGGTTGGCACATAGGCAAGCATTACAAAGTTATCCTGAAAAAGAAAAGTGTAAAATCATTGCATTCTACTGGTACTAACAATATGAGGCAGAAACCTAACTTTAAAAAATAGTTAAAGACCTCACAGTGAGCAATAGAATGAAAAATGTTAGGCATGATGTTAAGAGACAGGAAGACAGTGGTGTGGATTAGAGAGCGAACAGATGTAGCTGATACTCTAGTTGACATTATGAGAAAGAAATGGAGTTGGGCAGGCCATGTAATGCGTAGGGTATTTAACTGGTGGTCTAATATATTTACTGAATGTGTGCCAAGAGAAGGGAAATGCAGTCAGGGACATCAGGCAACTAGTTGCTGTGACGAAATTTTAAAATTTGCAGGCGTAAGATGAGGTCAGCTGGTGCAATACTGGGGTATTTTGGAGATCACTGGGAGAGGCCTTCATTCTGCATTGGACATATGGCACTTAAAGATGGATAAATCACAACAGTGTAACTCGTGTTGGTGAAGTTACAAGGAGGGCTGAATAATTGGCAGGTGTCTCCCATCCTTTAATTTTTGACGAAATTTTCTTAAACAGCTCTGTTTGAGATGTTTGGGAGCTACTTTGCAGCTGCCTAGCATCGAGCTAAATGGGGTTGGTGATGGTGCTTAAGGGAAGGGGCTGAGCGGGGGACACTGCTGAGAGATTAGGCCCCATCCATCTATTGGGTGCTCCTGCACATGCCTGTGCTAATACAGCATTTTTTTTTTCTTTAGTAAGTAGCTTTCAATTTGGTGATTATGGTGCGAAACTTGCTGCTGCAGCACACAACATAATTATACCATACTTTGTTGTCATTGGCTTGTAGCGAGTGCTGATTTCACTGGTAGATTCCACTGTGACTCATGGCCCCATTCAACATTGTGGCAGTTCCAGCTGACTGTTATGTGGTGCCACAAACTACTGACAAGCAGGGTGTGGTAGTCTTCATAAAACCAAAAAACTTAGTGTTGTTGCCTAAGTGAGTGCAGTTTAAAGCTGAATGAGACCGAGCTTACTTAGGGGGGGGGGTGGCTACTGTACTGCAGGTGGGGGGGGGGGGGACTCCTGTGCCAATTGTGCCATTTTGATACAAACACAATTTCCTGTGCCAAACTGCGCCAAACACAGAAAATTGACCGAAATTGTGCCACATTGTGCCAGAAGGGCTTCGGTATGTGTGCTCTGGCAGTGGCCGTGAACAGCGAGCGGATTCTTTTTCCGAAAAAGATTGCAGCCATTCACATTTGCACACCGCGCGAAAACGCCTCCCGCAGTTTCTCATAATTTTCACGCGTATAACACTGGACGTTTCGGCCCTTCTGGCAAGTGGCCGGCGCGCGCGTGGCCACTCCCAGCTGTAGCCGCTGCTGTTGGAACACCCAGGCCGGCTGTACTTAGAGCGTACTAGAGTACGCTTGAGTGGGCTGAGCGGTGCGGTGGTCCCTTGCTGAGGTGCAAAATAACAAAAAGTAGGCTGAGGGCGCTGCGAGTGAACTAGGTATTGGGAAGGCGTGGGCTGCAGCGGGTGCAGTGGGAAGGCGTCTCTGCTTCCAGGGCCGGTATAATGTAAAACTATTCCAATCTGTTTTTATGCCCATAGGGGTGCAACCTGAGCCATTTGGACCTATCACAAAGGGCTAATGGCAGATTTGAAATAAAAAGTCGCAGTTTCAAAAGCGAAGCATTGATTGCAATAGCAAATTAGTAGACAGCTATACGAAGTAAGGGTAGTAGTTTTATTGGCCGTGTAAACTTGTAAACATTCACTTGCTAACTAAATTAACAAGCATGGTGTCTCGCGCGCTCTAGCAAACATGAACACATCCCACTCTATGACGGCGGAAGGTCGCTGTCGGAACGCCAGAGTGAGAAAGCGCGGCAGCAGCAGCGAGTGAATTGGCCTTCGTGCTGCCTCTCGCTTCAATGTGAACTAAGCAGCGAAAACACAGCGCACACGAAGCTATCAGCACTCGCATTCTGTCCAAATCGGATCACTTTCAAGATAGGGCTCTCGCGGCCGCGCCAAGGTCGATCCAAATGGTCGCAAAGCTTCAGATGAAAAGCGGTTCAGAACGAATTGTCACTGACATCAGCAAGGGTGGTTATGGGAGCAGCGATTGAAGCGCGACTATGTTTGGAGGGAACAAACATTGGGAAAGAAAAAAGCATTTTTTAATTAAAGTGGAGAAACAGTTAGGATTCATTAAACGAAAATAAAATTCCTAATCAATTTTATGTACACATGGCGAAAATAGAACAACTCTATTTTACTTGATCATTATCAATAAATACCTTTTTTCAGCGCCCACCGATAGCGGCGGGCGTTGACGCCACTATCACTTGCAATGCAATGCAGCTCTTGAAGTGGACAGAAAGGCGCGCTCGTAAAGTTCATGCCCTCCTCACATGTTGGGTTGCTTTGCTTGTCGGCGTTTGTCTTAATTTGGTGACGCGGGTAGTTTCATTGTTTCTTAGCTTGTTCAGTCAAAAGTAGTGAGTTGCGACCGCCAGATAGTTGCTTACTTTAGTTGTTTTCGTGGGACAGCGCTGGCCGACGGGCTTGGCGTTCGGCGAAAGAATGAGCACTCTACGCCCAAAGCGTTTGTCGGCTTCCAAAGAAAGTATGTTCCGTGCAGCAATACGATTTCAACACCCGTACAGCTGAACTTTTCCTGCATCGCTTTCCGCGCTGAAAGCTCGAAACGCCCATCAGGTCGAATGGCGGGGCATTTGAATATACAGCTCTAATGGCAGGTCTTCGAAAACAAATTTCGTGCCTTTAAAAACAAAATGACGTCACTTTTGTTTTTAACGGATATGACGTCCAATTATTTTTTCTTCCGCCGGAAATGTTCCCTCCTCACACAGATGGCGCTAAGCCCCATCAACCGCAGATGAACCGCCATGTTTTGAACGTATGGGCTTCTATGGAAGCTTCGCTACCAGGTATATTTACCTTGGCTGCGCCTTACGCAGCAGCCGACAGAGTAGAACCCCTCACCTCCCTCCCCTCCACCCGGTGCCTTGCGCGCGATGGGAGACGGCGCGCTTCTTCCTTGCTTTCATCCCTTGCGCGAGCGATATTGAGTGGCCATCGTCGGCTCACCGTTGCACATTTTCACTAGCACATACGGCGTGCGGCGACGACGTTATCGCCTCTGCACTTTATGCGGAACATCACGACGATGGCAGAAATACACACCTGGAGTGTCCATATCATTGCTGTCACAATAAAAACAGATTGGAGCAGTTTTACGTTATACGAGACCAGGGTTTATTGCGGCTTGGTGGGTCTGTGGTGACATATGATGACCCAGAAATTATGTTACCGTGTCAATTAGACCGCATAATTTGAGAACATACCGCTACCAACATGAGCATCGGTGCAGGAATATGCAGGGTGTTTCAGCGAACACTTTCACAAATTTTTAAAGGTTGCCTGTGGTTCTACAATTATAGTTAATGAGCTGGTCTACTCGAAGAGGTGGACATTACTTGCATAAGAAATTGAAATGCATAATCGAATAATTAACAAAAATTCACTAATGAAGTTTTTAACCAATTACCTGATGACCCATATTGAAATTTACAAATTGTAGCCGTGGAGTTCGCAAGGCGGATCCACTTGGAACGAATTCTCGGGATGACACCAGTTTCGAGATATTAATTCCTGAACTTTGTGGAGAAATGCATTGGCGTTCCAGTTAGTTTCTTAACAAAATGTTGCTTTATGCATTAAGCACAAAATTAACAAATGCGCACTAAGGATCGTGTCTGCTAAGTATGACATCCCTATGCGCCGCGGAAAGAGCTTAAATTTCAAACTAAACGCCGTTTGTTCTCCTCGCGGGTGCCACGCTCCCAGCCGGAGAGCCAACATATATCACACAAGTGCGCCTACGTACATGGCAGTGCTGTGACGTTGCTCACAGTGGCATGTGACTGTGAGGCAACAGCAGTTATTTGTTTGATCTGTTGCTTCAGTAGACGAAATAAAGTTAATAATAAAACCAACAAATCGAATATCTGTGTGTCCTTTTTTTACTTCGTACCGTAGCAATAGAGATGTACTTCCGTTTCGTCTGCTTGTTCTCAGGTCGTGCAGTTGCGCGTACAGAGAATGAAACTGTCATTTTCTACCGTGTTCCAGCATGCAATCGTGCTTGTGATCCACTTGCGTCTGCCTCAGTGTTCATGTACCACTGACTTATACTGCTAGTCAGATGTTCTCGTGCACAGCGTGCAAAATTGTGTGCTGCACGAAACGAGACAAATGCAACAGCTTGCATGTGAGACCGTCGGCGTAAGTGCGCCACACAGCAAAAAAAGCAAGAAGAAGGGGGGGGGGGGGTGCTCGTGACGTATGCGTCATGCGATCCTCCAGCTCCGGTATGGGAGAACGCAGGGAAGGAATTTCGCTTGTGGATGCTAGACAGAAACGAGTGGAGAGAGTGTCTATGCTGGCGGTGATGCTTGCCTCCCGAAATCATGGGTTCGCATCACTGAAATATTTCTATCTCAGCTATTAATGAACCAATTTGAAAAATTATTGTGTTGAACACTTCCTAGAGAGCATTTAACAACTTCCAGCGTATAACAAAAATTTGCTGTGGCCTGGTGAGGGACCCTTTAACTGTATACGTGAGTAATATACTGCACCTAATTTGCAATTGTAGCACACAAATAGTATTTTTAGGGCTGAATAATATGCAGCTTAATTTTAAATTACATTATAGACTTGGCCACCTTTTCAAAGAATGTGAATGTTTGCTGGTGTATGTTACAATTAGTCCTTTGTCTAAATGGCAAACGAATGAAGAGTGCTGGAAGAAGGTTCACCAGATGTTAGCCGACAAATTGAAACGGCGCTTTTATAGCTCGATAGCATAGCCACTTTGGTTGGTGCCAAGGAATCGCCTATGGACAGCTTCTCAGTTTTTCACTGGCCCTCTCGGGAGCGCGTCCTCCCAGCCCTAGCAACAGTGAAGCGCTGTGCTTCACAGAGGACTTAAACACATGCATTGCAGCATTGAATAACCACAATCTTGTGAGCAAGGTGTTCATACGTTACAGCACAACCCTTCTCTTCAGTGCGAACATCGAGCGAGTGTTTAGTGTCGCTACAGATGACTTCGCAAAAAAAAAAAATTTGAAGAGCATGCTCTTGAAGATAAACAATGTACAAGCCTGGTTGAGGGCACCTGATAGCATGCAAACTGTTACTGTGTGTCTTGCTGTACGATTTCCCTGATACGAGACACATTGTTTTTATTCCGTGTGGTTGGAGGGTACCCGTACCTTATGTTATCCTTCACCATCATTTTACCCAAGACGAACCTCTTGTGCCACATGAACACTCACTTCTGTGATAATGTCTCATTGTCGTAAGCATCACGGAGAAGCTCATACATCCGTGTGGCTGTCTTGCCAAGCTTCACACAGAATTTTACGTTTACACACTGTTCAAGATGGACGTCCATATCTCCACATAATGCCATCCAGCGACTGCCACAGCAACTAACATAAGTGACACAGGTTAGCTGGTCCCTAAAGTTTGTGCTACACAGACGTACCAACATGTATTTAGAGGAATCACATCCCTCACTCATATATTCCTCCCGCCCCTATTCTCTTCTATTTTGGCAAAGCTTAGGTCAATCCGCTGTATGCTCATGACTGCACCTTGCCTGCGTGAATGAAGAAGTGCCTTTGTGTCAACTCTTTTCCAGACTTCCAGTGGTGTTATTGGCTCTGGAGTTGGAAAGATGGACATCTGCTTCAACATTGTAAAGAGAGTGCAGGAGTCCATAGCCAAGAAGAAACAGGACACGGTCAGTGTGATTGATGTGCTATGGGCACACAAGGGTCAATGGCCTTGTGACTGGCACTTTCTGTACCTTGTTTATTCTTTGTTTCGTTGCAGCTTGCAGATGATGAAGAAAAGCTGCAGCAGCTGATTAGTATTCAAGAGCTGTTGGAATTTGAAGATGAGGCGACCTTTCAGGTCAGGTCTAACAGAAGTATGATGTTAGCAAGAGAGATTTATTGAACGTGATAGTTCTGGCCGAACTGCACCATCACACCTTATAGTGTTGCATTCCAAGTGTCAAGACTTGAACTTTGGGAAATGCTGCATATTTGTGAATTTCCTTGAAAAAAAGAAAAAAGTAACTATTTTGTGAGCATTAAAAACTATAGTGGGCTTTTTAGGAGGTTTTACCAGCTGTTTAATATACAGTAAAAGCTCGATGATACGATCACGGATAATACGAATTTCCGGATGATACGAATTTTTCTGTGGTCCCGGCCGAGCCCCATTACTTTGCAACGTGCTAGAGAACGGTTGTTACGAATCGATTTTCGGCCTGTGTCGGTTGATACGAATAAACGCCGCCCCACTGACGGCCGCGAAAGAGAATAGCGCGCAGTCACGCGCTTTCTCCCATTATCTTTTGGTGCGGAGGCGCGGACGCGGCGCCGGACAGCGCGGACTCCGCGACTGGGCGCGAAGAGTTTAAAGCGGTGGCGCTTTCGTACTTTTCCTCCTTTTCAGCGGCCGCCCATCGGACGGAGTGGCTGCTGTGCTTCGGGCCGCGTTCTTTGTGTTTGCGCCATTTTACCTAGTCGCAGCGAGCTATGTCTACCGAGATAGGATTGTCTACCGAGATAGAAGGACATTAGAGACTTTTTCTTCAAGAAATAAATGCTTTTTACGTACATGTGCCTGAGTGAGTTCACCTCTGACTCTTTAATTTAGCTACAGTCGAATCTCGTTATTTCGAACATACCGCGCACCGACAATGCTCTTAGCAGCGCGCCAAATCACGCGGCGGCGCCTCCGACCGGCATTGATCCGACACCGCCGTAGAGCAAAAGCTCAGGAGAGACCCCTCAATGCCGCGCGCGAAGGAAAGGGAAAAAAAAAGAACCCGCGGCGGAAATTTCACCCTCTCTCAAATTGCAAGGTCGCCGTTTCTGCATCGCGCCGGAACAAGCGTGTACGTGCCGACTAGAGTGTTCTAGACAACCGTATTCCAGCACACACTAGTGCCGACGTCTCAGCCACGCGGATAAAATGGCAGTGAACCCTTCTCCTCTATTTTCTAGTCACATGTTGACCTTGCACGCTGCGGCAGCAGCGCAGAGGGAAGCAGCGGCGGAGGCGCAGTCGGGCCAACGAAACTGCTCAAGCCCGCAAACGCTCGCTTCCCGATAACGGCAAAAAACGAAACTTCAGGGAGCGGCTAAAATAAGCTGGCGCCAGCACGGCGGCGGGCGCGCACGGAGATGTGCGCACGGAGTCGAAGGTGAGAGAGCTACGAGGGAGTTGAGAGGGAGGGCGAGGGGAGCCACCGAAGCGGCGGAGTTGACGCGGCCAAATCCGCTTCCCTGCCGCCCTCCTCCCTCACCTTCGACGGTCTCCGCGCGCACCCGTGTACCGGCGCCGCCCGCTCCCTGAAGCTTCGTTTTCTGCCATTATCGGGAAGCGACCGTTAGCCGGCGTGGGCAGTTTCGTGGCCCGCGCTTGCTATGCGCTTGCGCGCCGCGATATTTCCCGACTCGCACCGTTCGTGCTTCGTGCTATGGTGCACGAATATTTCAAAAATACGTCCTTTTCATTCGAACAAATTTTCGGGCCCCTTCGAGTTCGAATTATCGAGATTCGACTGTAGTTTTAATTGTTTCGATGATACGAATTTCGGCTAATACGAATATTTTTTGTGACCCCGTGAGATTCGTATCATCGAGCTTTCACTGTATTTTCATTCACATCCATGAAAGCTGTGATATTCAATCAAACAAATTGGAAAGCTTAATAAAATGCTTTTCTGTTTCATATTCAGGGATAAATAGTTCTTCACATTTCACCACTTGCAGTTATTAGAACAAAAATTGCTATGAAGAAAGCCTGCTGCTGTTGTCTTACGATGCTTTTGCCATGACTGAATTTCAGTGAGAAATAATGGTGCTACTGATAACTTCTGCCCATAATGGAAATGGTGGTCCATTTATTAAGCAGAGCTCCAGAATGATATAAAAGCAAGAAGAATTTTGGAAACAGCTGGAAGCTCAGAAATCACTTTGGAATTGCTGCTGAATGGACAGCTTTTTGCAAACGCAGACAGAAAGAAGGTTTACGACTGTGTTAAATGCAGCAAGGGGAACCTGCCTTCAGAGATGTAGATTACGAAACCTCATCACTTGTTGGTTTAAGAAAAGAATGGTATCAAAGAAATGTCCTAGAGATAACAGATTTCCGGATTCCACTTGAGCAAGTAAAAGAAGTGAACTGGTTCCACAGTGTGCCAAAGTGGCTGGCATGAAAGGCATATGAAGCTCTCGCCACTTCATGTCCATTTCGTGAACAATTTTTTAGGCCAGAATTAGTGTTTTTCAAGTGTGGGAGTATTAAACTAGGGGCTATAAAGTGACATGTAGTGACTCAATAACAGTGATTTATTGAACATTTGGCATTGATTACGAACTTAAAAATTACGTTGCAAAGCTAACAGGCAACAGGTAGTACTAGGTCTTCATGCCCAAAAAGCTTAAATGCATTTTTTGGCACTCGCATCTCAAGTGTAAGTGCTGAATAATGTTGTGCAAAAACAATATCTGGAAATGTTCAGGCAACACCTACTTCTGGTGTTACAGTAAAAAATCTGACAATGTTAAAGTATAAAAGAAATTGCTGGAATGGGGGGTGGGAGCCATTACTATGTGACGGTTACAGCTATTGCATCATAGACTAATATAAAAATCAATTGTAGATTACTGATGAAACATTGAGTACACTTGAGATTAAATGATCCTGCAGTATTTCTTATGTTCACATTGCTATTCCAGTCACTACGTTTTACCACATAACCAATATTTTCCCTAGGAATTTAACCTTTATTAACTGGAATTGGTTTTAATTAGATTTATAACACTGATTTATGACTGAAATTTTGAGTAATTCATCTGTAATAAGAGATTTTGTAGTTTAGAATTTAAGAGCCCCAAGGAAGCCATGGTCTTTTCAAACTTCATTGTAGCATATGTAGTACTTTCATGACTGCAAGATTAGTAAGCATGGTTTCATGTGAGAGGATTGCCTAATTATTTGTGGTAATTAATAATGCAGGAACCGTGAAGCAGATATCATAACAGAACCTGTTTTTCTTTCTTTTAGAGGACGGGGAGGGGGTGCAAACTAATTGGTATTATTTTAGTTATGCTCTCTTGCACCTTAAACTTGTTTATGATGTTTGCCTTTTGCAGAGGACATTGCAAGAGTTGGGATTTTCCAGCATTGAAGAGCTTAGCTTGGTAATCAACGAGCTGCGGCGGCAAGTCCAGCAAGTGAAGAATACACTTGCTAGTGGGAACAATACAGACCCCGATCTCATGGAAAGTCTCTTATTTTGCTATAAAAATAAAGAACCCCCCCTTTTTTTTTTTGCTTGCTAGGCACTTTATTTTCTGTTTGGACTGTGGGAGCAATGGCATAATAGGAAAAGAAGCCATTGTGATGTCTCATGTATCATCTGTTGCCCTGAGTGGCCAATCCTGGCTATATAACTGTGGTGCAGCTGTGTCTGGGCCAGTGATGAAAGGTGAAAAAAATGGATCTGGTGAATGAAAAGATGAAAAAAATTTATTTTTAGATGGGCTCCTAAATTTGATCTTCTTATTGGATCAAAGTTGTGAAAGTTTGGCAATGTTTAAGATTATTATATGGAAAGACATGACCAATTCTTGACAACCTTATGACTAAAAACTTCATCATACAGGGCAGTGTTCTCAAGATGTGATACTTGGCCAGTTTTCCCTTATTATGAAAGGCCTTGGCACCGGCCCTAGAGGCACATATATACTGTGATTAACTGCTAGCTGTTGCTGGCACGTGCTGGCAACTATCACCATGTCACTAAAGTCTATTATAACTTACACCTGCCCACAAAATTTGTTAAAATGCGGATATTGTGAAAAAGCTGAAATGCGTAAAGGGTGAGCATGCAGCCTGGATTGATGCAGTTCGTAGCACCAACACTCTTGTGCAGAAAGTACTCTTCAGCTGCGCTCTGAATGCTTAGACTGCAAAGCACTTGAGCTTTTTTTTTTTTTACAGTGAAGCTGTCTATGGTTTGAGTTCTATGCATTTTTCGTGTCCATCAACAGATCTGCATGTACAAAAACTCAGCTCCTGAATTTTATGCAAAATTGCTTCATTTTATGCAAACATTTATGTCTAATCTCTTGGATATGCATTTTCAGTAGATTAGTTATCAATAGCCACCATTCTCAATATCGGTAGACTTTCAGGTAGATAATAAGTGTTTCTCAAAGATTTCCCGCTGTGTGACCCGCGTCGGCCATGTATATGCTTGCACCGCCCTCTTGTCGTCCCAAGCGCTTACGTGCCTAGTTTCCTTCCTCTCTCCTAGCATGGTGGTCCCGTCGCCCGTGTTTACTTTTTGCCGCGTGGCGGTCCCGTCGCGCATGTCTAGTTTCCTCCGGCTCCCCGAGGTGGCGGTAGTCATCCATGCAAATGTATGCCGCCGATCAAGACCGCCGATCAAAATAAAAGTGTGTGTGCGTATCTTTCTTCGGGATGGCTGCCGTCACCGCTCAAGAGAAATAAAATTTGCTCATACCTATGATCTAAATTCTGTGTCACCTCTATGTCGTGTGCTAAACTGCTTCGCTGGTAATCCACCTTCACAGCAGTGGAATGGCGCGTTTTTTTTTTTTTTTTCTATTTATTTCACTTTCTGCATTTAGAAACTTATGTGCACAGGCATGTATTTCATTTGTTACTGCCGACTCCTTTCCTTAAATAACTGTTTATTGGGTTTCTCTTTTATTGAAAAGAACTGCTTCTCTTTTTAACATGTCTAAACTTGAAGTAGGCTGTAATTGTAAAGTAAGCTTGCCATTTTTGAATAATTTTGTGTTTGTATTACAGGAGAGTGCATTGAAACGATCTTGTTCAGATCTAGACCCTCGTTTCTTCACGGAACCGGATGCTTGGATATCGGCTGTTAGGAAGAGAAGGGAGGTGAGGATATTTTGAGCAGTATTCTTTTTTTCTTTTCATTAAGGGAGGGAGGAGGAAAGAGGCATTTGGCTGGAGTTCTAGAAAAAATTAAAATGAAATTCTGGGGGTTTTATGTGCGAAAATCGTGATATGATAAGGCACGTCATAGTAGGGGACTTGGAATTAAATTGAACATCTGGGGTTATTTATCGTGGCCTTACATCCTTATTGAACCTGTGATCTCAAGCTCAGCAGTGCACTGCCGTATCCACTGAACTACCAAAGCGGGCTTTGTCACATTCTACTACTCTTTGGTGTAGAATGCCAGAAGCCTGCTTTTGAATTTATCATTTACTTTTTTTTTCTTTTAGAGCCAGCAGCCACACTGATGCACTTTAACCTTTATGAGCAGAGATTTTGCAGTCAACATAAGCATAACCATATATAGTATCTGAAGGTAACTGCTTAGTCTCTTTAAAGGGGCCCTGCAGCACGTTTAAATGTTCTAAATTCACCTGCCCACTTGCTAGACATTGCTGTCATGAACATTTGAGCCAGTACATGCAGTAGCTTATTTTATTCTAAGAACTTTGGAAAAAGTTTTGCACTTACTGCTCCATTGTTTATGTTCAAATTTCACTACAAGGTCGCAGTTTCTAGTCCACATTGTTCAATATAACACCTTTCGTTCGTGCTTGCTCTATCAATCCAGTAAAGGGGTTGCGCGAATACTGGAATATCACCAAATCGAATAGTGAATGTTCGAATAATTCGATTCGCGAATTGTATGTCTACTGTATTTGATTTTTTTAGTATTTGGTATATTTGGTGTAGAGACCGACGTAGTGCCACATGTTGCGTGCGCTGTGGAGCTTCTCGTGCTCGATGCCACGCAAGCGATCACCGCACTTTGGAGTGAAAGGAGTGCCGAGCATGCCACAGACGGGCACCCCCCACCTGACGGGCTAGTGGACTTTGTCTCTGCGAGCGCATCTGCCCTATTGCATGTGATCTCCAACTTTAGCCCGATGTGGGGATTGCAAACACAGTGGCCTGAACGCCGCAATTCGCAGAACGGCACAGCGACAGCCAGAATAACCAATACAAGGTTCATCCACGTACACAGGGATGATTGAAACGATAATGTGTCGTGTAACGTCAACAAAAGCAGCACATATTTTGGAAAGTGCGAAAGCATGTGCAAACATTGGGCTGATACGCCGCCAGCCATCAATCTAACCCTTTTGCATGATCTCTGGACCAATCACTGATCAGCCACCCGTTCGAACATATTAGCGGCAAGCATTCCACGATGGTTTGCGGCCCGTTGAGCCCCAAAAACTGGCACGCGTAGTCATGCATCAGCCCACACCAACAAGCCAATGCATTGCATCACGCCGCTTGAAGGAAAAGTGCACGCAACCACAGAACACAAGCCCAGATGCGCGCCGACGCTCACTCTTCGGCTGTGGCGCGCTGTTGCTTGACCATATTGTCTTAAACCGTCCGAGTATTGCCTAAAACTGCATGCTGTGAACTGAGATTGAAACAACAAGTTAGTAGACGCAATGAATAACTTTTTGTTGGAATGGATCCATGAGGCACCCATCGTCGTTGCTTAGTGGATTTGGCGTTGTGCTGCTAAGCATGAGGTCACGGGATCAAATCCAAGCCATGTAAGCAACATTTCGATGGGTGTGAAATGCAAAAACACTGATGTGCTATGCGTTGGGTGCATGATAAAGAACCCCAGATGGTCAAAGTTAACCTGGAGTCCCCCACTACAGCGTGCCTCATAATCAGATCGTGGGTTTGGCGCGTAAAACCCCAGAATGTTTTTATCCTTTAATACCAGATCTTCCTGAAAAGGTGTTTGCAGGGAACCTTTGAGCTAGTTTTGTCATTTGAGAAAAATTTGTTGTGGCTGGTACTCACTGTGAGATCACCACTGCCCCTAAATTAGGACAGAAGCAGTGATGTTCGAGCCCCTTTCTCCAGTGCTGACTGCTACTGAGAAAGCTGACTCTTGTGTAGGTCGCTGATGAGAGGATACTCAGACTGGATTAAATGCGGTTAGATTATTCACGAAGTGCACTCGGCGCATTCCGAAATCGGTCTTTCCAGGCCCGCCGCTAAGGTCTGCTTAAGACCCCCGCTGCACGGGGTCCTCACCAGTTCATCCATGGGTGTGTCCTGAGCAAGGGTCATGGTCCCACGGTTGAGGCACGGCACACGAACGCCTTCAGCCGTCGTGATGCAGGACCACCGTAGTCGTCAGGCCATGGTGCTCTGCAGAGTCGCAGTCCGTGGCGCGCACTGAAGTCATAAATTGGGGCCCCACTGCTCGTTGGGTAAACGATCGCTGCCGCTGCTGCTCGTGTCCCCTGCAGTGGTTCGCACCTGCTGCACGGATGTACGAGGCGCTGACGGAGACGTTCTGGCCAACACTGCTACGTGAGTTCGAAGGCACGCTTCCCGGAGCACCACGCTGAAGCAAGCGGCGACCCGTGCTGACCTAGGCATTCTTCCCATAGCCCGCGGTTTCGGTTATAGAAGTCGCCAACATCGATGTCTGTGCCGCTGTTGTCACATATTATCACAGGCATCGCGTCGCTCAGCCTGATACCTCTGCCGCCACTGTGGTGCATAAACGTCTCGTGATGCAACAAACCAATCTCTGAAGCGAGAGTCCATTGCTCCATGGGGAGGCTGAATGATACAGGTCAATCCCAGTAGGAGTACAAAGTAGTGATGCCCCACTCCGCCTAAAGCTGACAGTGCTAGGACCAGTATGTTTCCTACACATTCATTTATCTCTTACCCAATGAGTGTGGGCTTGCCAGCCAGGACAATGCATCCGCATTTGCATTAAGTTTGCCCCCTTTAGTGTATAAATAAAAATTAAGCTTCTGCAGTGCCAGTGCCCAACGTATCAGCCAAGCACTCTGATGGGACATTAAAGTAAGGAACCTTACAGGATTATGGTCCCTGACCACTGTAACAATTGCCCAAAAAAAGGCCACATCGCGTGGCGCTCCCATATACTATCATAAGATTCTCGTTCAAGGGTTGCCCAGCAAGTTTGGGATGGTGTTAGCTTGTCGCTGAGAAAATCGACCGGCACTTCCCGGCCATCCTCATCAATTTGAGCGCGGCATGCTTCTAAAGCTACATCATATGCATCTGTTGCCTGAATGTAGCCCTTCCTTATGGCAGGCGCATGAAGTGTCGTCACCCTTGATAGCTGTTCCTTAATGCTTCAAAGGCTTTCCCCGCGATGTCGCTTCACGGTATGTGCTGCGGAACACGCCGTCCTGTTAAATCTGTTAGTGGTGACAATAACTTAGTGTACCCGGGAACGTAGTCACGGTAATAATTGTCCAGCCCAAGAAAGCTCTGCAGTTCGCGTTTCTTCTGAGGCCGCAAAATCTTTTGAACCGTAATAACCCTGTCAGGGTCGCGCGTGGGTTTGCCTGACCCTATAGGTGGATAGCAAAATCTCCGTTGTCACAAGGGATTGTGGGGTACGGCGTATTCTGCTACAACAGGGGCGTAGCCAGAAATTTTTTTCGGGGGGGGGGGGGTTCACCGGCCCGACCGGGGGGGGGCAAGCGTCTGCTTTTCTCTACGTGGCGTGATCGATAATAAATATCGGTAGTTTAAGCAGACTCTATACATGTATATCAAAGACATGCCCCCCCCCCCTCCCTCCCCCCCCCTCGCGTGTGCTTGTGAAGAAATTAAGTAAAAAGTAAAGCAAGCTCAGTAAAATACAGTAAGCACGACAGGTACAGTGGGCGTTTGGAGCAACGGTCTCTCATCGCGCCACTGAATGGACCAGTCTTCGAAAACGCATCATTGAGACAACCCGCCCGATCGGAGAAGCCATCATTAATTGTTAATCTTTGTTAAGCGTAAATGGCGTCGTCCTCGTCGGGGCGAAGTGCGTTTCACAAGTCAAGGCCCGCTATACACATGAAAATGCATGCGTGACCAGGCTATACCTACTCCCATAGCAATAGCTTGTTCGCTGCATCTTGTGCGCTGGAAAACTTAAGTACGCGCAAAAATGGGGAAGGCTTTTTTTTTTTTCGAAGCTTTCGTCGCCCTGCTCCCTCATACGAGAGGGTTGCATTTCCTGCGGCAAGTGCATGGGCCGCTGTGTCTTCCGCTGTGTGCAAGTGTGCAGCCGTCATTTGCCTTTACGTCAACAGATTCAGAATTGTACAGAATATTTCACCGCACAGCATAGATATGGCATGTGTACGCATTTTAAGTAGTGCGTGCAACTCATTTCTGCTTCACTTACGCCGGTGCAAACAGGAAGCGGCCTTGTACCTCACAGAATCTCGACTGATTGGTGTACTAGTGATTAGAGCACTGCACGGGCTCGGGCTTACCCGAAAGCCCGGGCCGTGTGCTTTTTGACCCGGGCCCGGGCCGGGCTCGGGTTTTTTAACGCGGGTCCGGGCCGGGCTCGGGCTTTCTGGTGGTGTCCATGTAACGTGCAGCGAGTTATTCTCGGACGTCTCAACTCTGAAAAACATTATTTTTCGGTCTTGGGCCGGGTTCGGGCCATTTTCGAGTCGGGCTCAGGCCGGGCTCGGGCCTATGGTAAAGGGGTGGCGGGCCGGGCCGGGCGGGTAACGTAGATTATTTCCGGGCCCGGGCCGGGCCTGCCATAAACGTTTTGATCGGGCTCGGGTGGGCCGCCCAACGTAAAAACGGGCCCGGGCCGGGCCCGGGCTGAAAAAATCGGCCCGTGCAGTGCTCTACTAGTGATGCAGGAATGAACTCCGGTCTTGTTCAGTGCATAGTGCACATAATCAATTTCTCAGGACGCGTGAACTCCGACGAGAACTGTCAGCGCCTGCAACAAGAGTTTACTTACGCTGTACTGCGCACAGCAGTAATCCATGCTTGTCGGCTGTCTGTTTCGTTCATTCTGTTGCGAGTCGGTGGAATTTCACTGCTGGCATCAACCCCTTCGTATGTACATTGCTGGTTTGGGATTCCACAACACAACAGCAACTATGTACCAGCCTTGCGCAATTGCTGGTTTGGGATTCAACAACACAACAGACACAACCAGCCTTCCGTAGGGGCGCAATCGCATGCAAGAGACGTTTCGCGCACAGACTGGCTACGTTCACACTTGGGAAGCGGCAAGCGGGCGGAAAGGCCAAAGCGGCCGGAAAATCTTTTCCGTGCATGTCCAAGAAGTTCACATTTGTTTTGCTACCGCCGCTGCCGCTTTCGTCCACATCCATGTAGTCTGCGTACGTTTGTCGGAGTGGTGGCGCTCATTATCGCATTATTTCGAGCGGTATGTTCATTCATTGACCCACCCATCATCAAAAGTGATCATTTTGTGCAACTTTGCGTGTCATTTGCGACCTTCTGTAAATTCCTCGTTGGCGTTCTGTGATTCTCCTCACACGGGCGCGGTAGCGCTGAGTGACAGGTTGGTGCCTAGGCGTGATTATATTTCTTTAATAGCTTTTATTTACAAGTTGTGATAACATTTCATCATTTCGTATTATTGTCGGCGCCTCCAGGACACCAAAGCGGCAACGGGAACACCAAAGCTAAAACCCGGGCTGGCCCTTGTGTTGGGGCTCGCCAAAGCCTGCGCGTCCTACGTGAGACCTACGCTCCCAATCTATCGTCGCGACGAGAAAAGCACGCCGCGACTTCTGCAACATACCGTGCACGTGCACGAATTATGGAGTGCCAACGAGGAATCTGCCCAACTATTGTCTGCCATGGAAGTGGAAGAAGAAATGGCTTTTATACTTCTACCTACTTGTTTTCTAGAAATGGACAATGAATAAACGGAAGACATGGACACCTTGGAAACGGTGGTGGTGGGTTCGCCTGGCTTTGCAATAGCGTGAGAAGTTGGGTCACGCCAAGGCTTCGTTGCCGCACCTCCGGTCGCGCGACATTGAATAGTATCGCGAGTATTGCTGACAGTACGTTTTAGTACCACTCTTGTCGTAGAGCAAGGGGTGGTTCTTGATTGCGTCGATCAGCATTGCAGCCTACACTTTTGGTGCCATGTTCAATTTTACGGCCGGTTGTTTACATGCTAGTGTAGCTTCCGGTCGAGCAGAACGACTTTCTGCCGCGTTTCCGCTTCGCCATAGCGAAAAAATCGGTCCGAGACCGATTTGGCTCGCCGCTTGTTTTTCTGCCTGTTTTGCCGCCTAGGCGGGTGGATTTTTGCAAGATTTTGCCGCTTCAGACAGCTCCGAGACCAAGTGTGAACGTAGCCTAAGATCCTGCGCGAGCGCGGCCTAGCCGGCACCTGAAGGGAAGCGGCGGAAATGTATACGGAAATTTCGACCACCTGGGGTCTTTAACGTGCACCAAAATTTAAGTAAACGGGCCTCGAGCATTTTCGTCTTCATCTAAAATGCGGCTGCCTCATGTGTTGCTTCAGAATGCGGCCGCCACATTCTCGCCCAAAACCTCAGAGAGCGTCAAAGCCTTGACAAACACCGTGACAGTTTTTTTCCATATGCAGAAATGATTCGTTGTAAATTACCAACCCAAACGGAAGCGCCCAGGAATGAAATTGCGATATAGTAGCACCGGTTCCTTGAATTATGTCAACGCAAAGCGACGTGAACAAAGGGTGGGTAAGTGGGGCGGGGGGGAGGGGGGGGGGTTGCGGAAAAAATTTCGGAGGGGGGGGGGTTTGAACCCCCCCCCCCCCCCCCCCCCCCCGGCTACGCCCCTGTGCTACAACTTCCGGTTTGAGACCACGACGCCGTCTATGCTGCCGTCACTTCCTGCCCATGCTTCACACGCTTTGTCTTTTATATACTGCGGAACTTTGGTGAAAAACCACAATGCAAGCACCGCTAGGCAGTTCCAAAACGTAGGTGTGAGCTATGGCTCCTTCGTGCTTATGTTGGCGCCCTTAGACTCGAGTATTTTTTGGTGGCAAGCATTTCATGCCCTAATGTGTTTGTGTCGCGTCAAATAGTCATATAACGTTTATCTAGTTCAAACGTTTGTCGAGCGCAAATAAACGTTCGTTAGCTTAAGAAGTACTTTTTAATAAGTGGTAAGTCAACCTAATAAGTGGCTGTTTCTAACGCTTCCCATAACAAACAGTGCAGTCGATCGCTTCGTTCGCTGTTTTGTCTGCAGCAGTGCCCAGCACGCGCCATGTCGTCGGCTGCTATGCCTTCGCAGTCTCCCGTTTTTTTCTCAAGAGACGCATGTCGTGTATAACTGCAGAGAGAAAGCACTGATTTAAGTATCTGAAAAGTGCACGAATTATTTTGAGGTTACCTCTCCTCCCTCTTTCCTGCAGCCTCAGTTGCCTTTTCGTTGTGCCGGAATGAAGACGGCACATAATCAATGTGCTGAGGATCCTTGCTGGGTGTGGGGGTATTTGTACAAGAAAGTTAGTAGACGAAGTTATTCGCCAAAACACTTGCCTGTGACGAAATGATCTTCACATATTCTGGCTCCTAGGGTGCGCGAACTCTTCCGTGAAAGGAAAAAAAAATGTTCTGTTTTCCTTGCAGTCCGGCTTTCTTACACACGATGATTACCCGGTTGCAGGCACCTAGCAAAACCACGGTGGGCTGTTTAGCCGTTGGCTGCTCAAATTCAAGCGTTAAAGGCAAACTCATGTAACTATACTGCCTTGCAGCGTCCCTTGCTGAGTCAGCTGTGCACAAGCATCAGAGGCATGGCTGCCACTTCCAAAACTGAACCATCAGTGAACAAAAAGCAAATGAACGTACAGTGGCACTTATCAGGCAGTGATGAGCTGTGCAAGGGCCGACGCGGAATGATTCCCCAAGATATTTCTTTCTCTAACATTGACTCAAGCAACAATAACTATTTCAGTGCGTGAATTATTTTGACGTTAGCTCTCCTCCCTCTTTCGTGCAGCCTCAGTTGCCTTTTCGTTGTGCCGGATGAAGACGGCACATAATCTGAGGATCCTTGCTGGGTGCACCTGTGTGTATTTAACTGATTGTTAAAAAGGGGGTATTTGTACAAGAACGTTAGTAGACGAAGTTATTCGCCAAAACACTTGCCTGTGACGAAATGATCTTCACATATTCTGGCTCCTACGTTCGGTACCCACAGCTCACCGTTCACGGTCACTCGTTTAACGGCAACTGCCGATTTACGTTTGTGCGCTTCATTCCATGGAAAACAGAACATTTTTTTTTTCCTTTCACGGAAGAGTTCGCGCACCCTAATGTCGAGTAGCCAACCATAATCACATTGCTGAAGCGTGTTTTCTTTGCGAACAGCGGGAAATCGCACTGTAGAAACTGCTGACAAGGCTGAACGAAGCAACAGAAGCGCTAACCCTCGAACCGGAAGTCGCTAGCTGACGACATCGTCATTTTGCTATCTACCTATTGACCCTTTCGCGGAGCAGTTTGTTCTCGGGAAACGAGATGGCGCTTTTGCCAGCATGCAGCACATTGCCTCAGTGAAAGCGCACAAATACGAAAGCATTACCGCTTCTGCTCTTGTTGTGTGTGATCAGCTGTCGGAAATGCAACTGGGTTTTCGATGACGTACTGTGCTTGATTCATGCTGCAAAAATAGTGACTGTCATATTAAGGAATGGAATGAATATGTGTGACCAAGTACACGGACTGTTGCTACATACGGACAGCCTGTGTTGGCGGCCTTTCTCAATGCACGACTTTCCTCGTGGATAGAAAAAATATTCAGTCATAGGCCAGCATTTTGCCGCTAAACTGCAAAGAAATGACATCAACCCCGGAACGTCGGCAAGAGTGAGTACTGTTCTTAAACAATGACAATTGGAGTAACGCCGCTTCCTGGCATAGTAAGTTTCGCGCACGTTATCTACACGCATCTACCTCAACTCGCATGCAAACTTACGCACACTCTATCATCAACATATTAAGAATATGAGAATGGGCGCACACTCGAATCAATGCGCCAAAGCATGGGTGACAGCGACTGCACCGACAGCACACGAATGGGCAAAGTTGAATGTTTTGTTTGGTCCACAGGAGTAAGCAAGTTACTAGCGATAATACATATTTGTTACAAGTTATTACAAAGTACAGAACAGCTATGTTCCAAGCCTTGTGCACAGCAAGAACAAATCTATAGCAATTGAGCACACCCGCGAGCGATTAGGCAGAAACTAATCAGATAGTGACCGCACTGAGGAACTTCGTGCACTGAGTCAGAAACGTGACATGCCGCTGCTTCACAGTATTTGCCAAATAAAAAACGAATAGCAAAACACACTGATCCTGATTCAATTCATAAACGGAAAGTTTGGATAGCTTGGAATACGTTTTTAGCCTCGCTTTTAGAACAAGTGCGATATACGCTGCTCGCGCCGTTTGTAGCAAGCCTAATGAGCTCCGAAAGCGCTTTTACATTTCCTCAGAAGCTGTGGCCAAAGCTTCGTGTCATCCACCCAGTCACCATCTACGATATCTCGCGAAACAGGTTTCCTGAGCTGCACCGGGCGTCATGTACATCCATTGTAAACACGGAGGCAGCTGAGGCAAGCAATGGACGCGCGTCGTACCACGTGATCAAACATGAAGCGCCCATGGGATCGCCGCGAAAAGGGTCAATAACATGACCAAGGTACTTGAGTTCTTGCTGTGCAAACTTACATTTTTCAGAATTTGCGGTTAGCCCTGCCTGAGCTATAGTCTGTAGTCCCTGCCTTAAATGACCCATGTGGTCTTCCCAAGTGTTTGAGTACACTGCCACCTAATCAATGTACCAGCATGCATATTCCCGATGCTGCTCCAGAACCCAATTCATGATGCACTGAAAAGTGCAGCTGAGTTTCGTAGACCATAATGAATCGCCCGCCATGCGTACTGCACCCCCATGTGTGTCGAAGGCTGTGTACTTCTTTGCATCCTCGTCTAGAGGTACCTGCCAATACCCACATAGCATATCGATCACCATGATGTAATTGGCTGCTGCTAACTGAAATAAGGTTATTTCTCTCACTCACTCACTTCTTAAGGCGGCTCGTTTGCTTGGCCCATGGGAAACGCATCGGGCTCAGTGATAGCGTTCAGGTGTTTGTAATTAATGCGCAGTCGTATGCCTCCATCCCTTTTCGCCACGTATACCGCAGGGTGCACGAAGTTACTCCCTGTGCTGTTAGGCTCCTTCACAAGAACTTGGTCCCCCTCTTGGAACTCATTCGTTTGGTGTACCTCGTCGTTGATGCACACTGCCTTAGTTTGCGCGGTAACCTCTATCGGTTCAACGTGCTCTTTTGTCTTCAGCAGTACCTCCTCTACAACGGGGTGTTGATGAACAACAATACTTTCTTCTAATAACTGCCTGTAGTTGTCTGGTGTTACGAGCGTGTCTACTCCATTTGCAAGTTTGCCTAATCGGACATTGACACGCGCATTGTATGCACTGCACTTTTCAACTCAAAACAGCCAGACCTGGTGAAGGGGCTCTTTAAGAGCTGTAAGGCTACTTTTTAGTTGAAGAAAACTTCATTGTGATCCAGAATTCGAATTTATGACTACTCCTGGCCAAGCCGAGTTTTGTGAAATGTTAGTGCTCCACATGGAATGTTTCTGGTTTCTGTGAATGCCCCAACTGATGCATCCAACACTGTCCCCTTTGTTTAGCAATGTAGTTTTGAATTGCAGTTTAAAGATACCTTCACATACCACAAATACTCATTGGCAGTCTCTTCAGATGAGACCTACGTCGATGTGAGGTGCAAAATGCATTGCTGTGCCCTATTTACCAGTGTTGTACACTGTTGGCTCCCACAATTAGTGCATCCTGTACATTCTCGCACGGGTCAGTGAGCAGCACATAAGCAAGAATATACACAAGCTTCTCCAAGCTTAAAGCAAAAGCCAGATAAAGCATTGCCTTTCTGATCAACTCACATGACCAGCTCAACAATGCATTTCAGGTTTAGTGATAGCATAGTGCCTAAGATATGGGACATCATTCTACATGTAACCATGCCCATTGGCAATAGTTTTTCGTGCTGCAGTTTTCACAGAGGCTGGTGTGTTTTCATGCTTTCATGCGTTTCTACTGCAACTAGAATAAAAAAATTGTCAAAAAGGCACTTCTCCAGATTTACTTATCAGCTCAAAGGCACTCTAGAGGCACTAACAGCCATTCAAAAGCTCCTACCTCTTGTGGAAGGTGCTGACCTTTGACCCACCCATGACAGCAGTGGCAGTGTATATTATATTTTGTAAATGTTGACAGGGGAGTCCTAAAGTCCTGTGTAATTGACAGCAGCAAGAGGCCATGTGGATCTTTGGAAATTGATGGTTGTGCCCGAGCACAGCTGAAGGTTGAATCAGCAGAATAGAATAGAATTTTATTTTCCAGTAGCTGCCTAGTCTATTGGCCTATGCGACAGCACACTACGTCGGGCATATTTTGTGCACATCACATGAATGAACAAGAGTAAAAAATGCCAAAAAAGCACAATAAAAACAGTATCACGAATACAGAGTACTATCATACACCAAAGACAAAACAATAACAGTTAAAACAGAATTACACAGCGGATAATTTAAACAATGTCATGCAAAATCACATAAACAGATCGCTGATTGGAACATAAAATCGTGTTTTTTGTAATTGCTTCGTTGGGCAGGGTGAATGAAGATCAAGATAGAATGTATGAAGACCTGCTTGTTTTTTGTGATGCCGTTGAAAAATGCAAAGTCAGCAGCCTCTCACAGTTAAGCACACCATGCACAACTTGATGCAGAAATGTCACGTCTGGTTGCGGCATTCATACAGAATGCCACAGAAGGTGGTGTACATGCACAGAGCACATGCTTAAAAGGAACTTATATAGTATTAGTCTCTCTTTGAATCTTGCATCAGGCTACCTCGAGCATTTCTTTAGCACAAAAGAGCAATAATGACATTATTTTGGTGAATGATGAAAAGTTCGGAAGTTTCTCCCACTTACAAAAATTTAATCTGCTAAACCAACCAATTCATGAAGTCCCATCAGGGTCATAGTGGAAGTTCACTGTACTGGTAACTGGTAGAATGTTGCTACCTAGTTGTGGCCAGGTCTGTTTCCTTAATTTACTTGAATATGAAGGACAGTCATTGTTGCGCATCTTGAGAAATGTAACTCAGTGATGTTACCGCTGCGCCAAACTGTGCCAAGAGGCGAACACTGCTAAATCCTGCTACATTTCAGCAAAATATGAGAAATCTGCGCCCACCCTACGCCAGAAAGGTTACTCGGGCTTTTGAAAACGGAACTTAGTCCTCAAGCACCGTTTATCCGCACCATGAAAAGCGACATGGTGGCATGGCGTGGACCAGCAGCTGTGTTAAGTTTGCGGTGGACCCAGTCAAGCCTCCCCAATTAAGCCTGCATTGTACCGCTGTTTCACCCTTAGGCTGGTGTCTATTTTCGAGACATTCCACCCCACTGCGTGCAGGTTGCTTAGGCAGCGGGAGAGCATCGCTGTACAGGCAGCAGCGAGCGCTCGTGCTGGGGCCGAGCCAGACCCCGCTGCGCTCCTCTTCTCCATGACCAATGTAAAAAATGGTGATCGAAGTTTCAGATACTGTATGGCATCTCGTTCGATTTTATTGCAATTGCAATTATATGGACACTCCAGGCACATTCTTGCTGTTGGCGTTGCCTTGATGTTCTGTATAAAGTCCAGGGGTGATTACACCATCGCCGTGCTCTGTAAGCTGTATCTGCGAGTGAAAGCGTGCGAAGGGAGCCGACGATCGCAGCTCAATCTAGTGCACACAAGGGAAGAAAGCAGGAAGGAAGCGTGTCACAGTGTGTCGGAACAGAACGAAAACAAGACCGAAACATTATTTATTATATTGTTTCACAGTAAAACCGAATTATGTTTGATCGGATTTCAGTTTAAGGGGAAGTTCGGCAATCTGAAACAAGCAGGCAACGCCAGAATTAGCACGTATCTCAGAGGTCCACATACACTCGTATCTCAGGCAGGCATAGTGCGAGCGATAGCCGGTCGAACGCTCCACTAATGTAAGCCTACCGCTCAGTGCACTAGCAAATCGGCATCGTAGCAAAACCCAGGACTTGCACGCTAAGAGCTTATTGTTTCGTTATCTACGGGTGTAACGCTTTGTTACCAAAGTTTTATCTTTCGTTTGTGTTTAAGTTCATTTTACCGGAACAACGGTCTCAAATTACGGCGAGTACACTCGATGACGTGCTGCTTCTGAGATCATGCTCAGTGCCTTGACTCAAGGCACTGAAAATGATCTCCGAGGATAAGAGTGTAAGACAGTGCGCGTTGCCTGCACTGTCTTACTGACAATTCTATTTGATTTATTTTTACAGTGTACTTTGTTCTGACCCCCCATGCACTCAGAGTGACTACTTTTATTGCTATTTAACTTGTTGATGCATTTGTAATTAAACATGCTTGGGTGTACTTATACTATTGCTTTCGACATTATTTGCATTGTGGGTGGCATCTGGCGTCGCTCTTGTTTGCGAGCATAACTTGCGAAGTTGTTTACTTGTTATTTGACATTGTTTTTGAGCGGCGTGTGTATCTGTTTCGGCCGTTTTTATTACAATATTATATGTGCTAATTGCTACAACTGTGATGCTTACATGGTGGTAATTGATATTGCTTTAGTATTATATAACTGTTTTGATTTGTGTATCATTCGGGCTTTCATTCTATAGGATTAATACTTTTTTTTTTAGTGCAGTAAGATCGGCTCTACATTTCACTTTGTTTCTTTTCGCTTCTGTATTTTCTGTGTCGTGTTATTTCCAATGTATAGCTCACCCCTGCCTAAAGTTTGGCATTCAGACTGACAGTATTTTCTTAAATAAATATCTTGAAAGCAATCTGCATTGAGGGCAGAGTCTAGGCGCTTCGACGGCTCATATCTTTGTGCATGCTGCATTCTTGCCGCTCAGTTTGCGTTGAAGCGATATACAGCACGAAGTCACTTTGCCAGGTAGTGTGCGGCATAGTCTAGGTGCGCCGACGATTCATACCTTTGTGCGTGCTGAATTCTTGCCACTCAGTTTGTACTGCTGCTGCCAAACTTCCTCATGTCAGTGTTTTGACCGTGAGTGTCCGTGCTCATAGGGTGTAATGTGTTCATGTTTGTCTGTACACGCTGACACCATGCTTGTTAATTTACCGTAAAAACCGGACTATAGGTCGAACCGGAATATAGGTCGACCCCCCAACTAACCAATTCTGAAAAAAAAATCTTTTTCAATGGCAAAAGTACCGAAAGACACCCTTACCTTTAAACAAATGCGACTCAGCCGGTTGCACAATGGTGACAGTATTTATTTAAATGCTGCTCCGTGCCGTGATGATAAGGTGTTGACAAACACGCGGGTTGACGGTCGCACGATACGAAGCCCATGGCAACCTGACGAGTTGCCGTGGGCTTTCGCGTACTCAGTCGCCTTTTTCTTGACGGTAACGGTGAATTGCCGTCGGCTTCCGCTCATTTTGAAACAAAATGTGAAAAAGCAGCCTGAATGCGATGGCAAAGGTGGCTGTTTACTTCATCTGCCCATTGTTACAAGACTTCCGTAGTTTTCCGCCAATGTCCGGTATATAAGACGAGGGTCGACTTTTTGCAATGGTTTTTTGAAAAAAAGTTCGACCTATATTCCGGTTTTTACGGTAGTTGGTAAACGAATGCTATGCTCTCCTTACTTTGTATAGCTGTCTATTAATTTGCTATCGCAATCGATACTTTGCCTTTCGGGTGAAACTGCGACTTTTTTCGAACATAATGTGCACGATGTCGCGGATGTGAACATATGTTTTACCATTCATTTTGTCGTCTATCCCTTCCTATTGTCGGCGAGTCAATTTCACGGCTTTAAAAATTGCGTACGGTGGATACTAAGATTTTGGTCAACTCCACACCAAACAGCAACTTTCGCCACTGGATACTGATGAAGGGCCGCTTGTTAAGCCTAGCTGCATCGTATGGCCTTAACAAAATTCGCTGCCAGCCAATGTGGTGGCAGCTGCATGCAGCAGATTGTCGCGGCAAGGTGGCCTTCAGTATGTTCAGTCCGGTAAACCGCCTTGGTAATTGGGCATGGGATCACGGGCTAGACTGGTGGCTGGAGGCCGAGATTGGGTCCGAGAGCGACATACTAGCAACTACCACAAATGTTTTCGCTAAACTGAATTCGCGCATCACAGCCTAATCGGACAGCTTTGCAGAGTTCAAGGTCGCGCGGATGTATCTGCACTTTGCAATGGCGTGGGAAGCACATCAAGCTGCGGCACAAGCGAAAGCAAACCGCCCCCGCAGTGTTGACCATCATAGTATTTCAAGTATGTAGTATTTCAGGTCAAACATAGCACAGCGCAAAATTAAGTAAACGTTTCCTACCGCTGGTGTTGTAAAAACGAATAAATTTAATTTCCCCACTAATGTTGACGTTTTTGGACTGCACACGCAATTATTTGGACGTTCTTGCTAGAAATGAAAAAAGTTGAACCGCGACTATTTTCTTCATCAAGTTTGACACTAAGTATGCTAATTTACCATTTAGAGGCGAAAGTGAAGACACAGACGAATCCACCATGTGACGTAGGTGATTATGTAGCATGCCAGCCTAGAAGTCTAGTGAGCTTGTAGCAGCTGGTGCTACCACCTTTTATGTTTTAATGTTTGGATTTGAGTTTATGAACCAGCAGCCACTTACTGCTTTCACATAGCTTGCCCACTGTAAAAGCTCCGTATAATATAGTTTGGTATCGCTATAATAAACCTGCTCTGAAGGTCCAATTTACTGCCCTGAAGTGCATTTCTGGCTGCTCCGAAATGGCATGCGTCAGTAACATCACTGAATGTTGCAAAGTTAAATACTTGAATTTGTTAGTATGGCATTTTGATTATTTGAATGATCTGAAAACACAGGACAAATAGGCAGAGTTGATGATGCACAGTGCTGACTTCACCCGCCGTGGTGGCGTAGTGGCTAAGGCATTGGCCGAGGCGTTGCGCTAGCCCGGGGGCGTGAGATGGAATCCTGGCCGCCCCTCTAGAGGATTCGATTGTAGCCTCCCTCCCCCCCCCCCCCCCCACCTAGGAGGGGGGAAGGGGGCAAATTAGTGTGCATCTCCTCTTCTACTCTAGCTGCAATGGCTGAGCACAATCTGCGATGGGTTCGAAGGCTAATCGACCTGAGATAGCTGATGGCTTCGTGCGCGCTGTGTTCTTGCACGCCTAGTTGACATTGAAGCGAGAGACAGCATGACGGGGAATTTGCTTGCTGCTGCTGCCACTCTTAATCACGCCAGCGTTGTGACAGCAAGTGTCTGCAGTCATCTAGTTGTATGTGTTCGTGTTTGTCAGGCACGCACGGGCAATGTACTTGTTAATTTAGTTAGTAAGCGAATGTTTACAGCTCTTTATGCAGCTGATAAAACAACTAACCTTAATTAGTATAGCTGTCTAATAATATTCTATCGCAATTAGTGCTTCACCTGTCGGGCGAAACTGTGACATTTATTAAGGTGAAAGCCTTATATGTCTCATCGTTCAGCTGTCCTTCAACGTTATTGAGCGAAAACCTTGTCGTCGAAGTGAAATCGTACACGATGACAACTCGGTGTATACTATACTGACCTGGCATCATGTTTTACCTGTATGCAAACGCTCAAGCAACAGTTCTGATGGTGTGCGGGTCACCATCGTCGTCTTCTATGAGTAAGCAAGCAGCGCTTGCGCAACCATTCTGATGGTGCACGGGTCAAGCAACCAACGCTCACGCAACAATTTTGATGGTGCATGGGTCACCTTTCGCATCGTGTTAATTAAGATAGAGTTAATTCAGGCACTCGAACCTACGACCTTCGGTGGGAGTCGAACTCTCGAGCTTATGTGGGAGTCGAACCCACCGCCTGTGGCGTTAAGCGAAGTTAATTAAGGCAACGTTAATTAGTCTAGAGTTAATTAAAACACTCGAACCCACAACCTTTGGTGGGAGTCGAACCCACGACCATTGGTGGCGTCAATTATGGAACTTGAACCCGCGACCTTTGGTCGGAAAAAACAAGAAGTAACAACGCATTCGAAGGAGAATGTCAAGTAATAAAATTAATGTCTCTTGAGCGTGCAAGCTTTCGTCTTCACCCTCTTTGGCGTATGGTAATGTGACTGTCAATGTTTTCTTCCTTGAGCCAGGGTTTAGCTATTTTAATCATTAAATCACGTCTCTGCAATGCTCTTTGGCAAAGCAGTGAACTCTACTCAGGAAAGAGTGCACTCTGTGTGACAGTCTCGGCACATTTTTTGGTAATGTTTTGTGCTCTGCTGTTTGCAGGAACTAAAAGAAAAGAAGATGCTGCAGCAGCAAAGGTTCCTGGAGCGAGCACACAATGCTGGTAATATGGGAAAGTCTATACCTTTTAGGTAAACTGTATGGTGTGGTGTAGGTGTACAGGTTTACTTTTCTAGAACGAGGTACTTTGCTGTCACAAACATCACATACAATGGTTGAAGGTAGAGCTGTTTGTGTGATTCATTTTATCTTTTCAGGGAATGGAAGTTTTTGGGTGCTCTTAGGAGGCTAAATGGTCCCTCAAGGGTGGCCCAATTGAAAAGTGAAATTTGCAAAAGTAAATAAAAAGAAATAGAACAGCATTTCTACTGCCTTCAGACATGCAGCATAAGTTGACCATGGTTTTCCTGACAAAATTCATCACTTGTGCCCATAAAAAATGCAGTTATTCATGCTGCTGTGTGAGCACATTATTACCTTATTTTCGTGCATATAACCCGCCCTTGCATATAACCCGCACCCCTAACTTTGAACTCCACGAAAAAGAAAATAATAACCTCAGCGTATAACCGGCACGCGTATCCGAAAAAATGAGGACTAGGAAGTTACAACTATGCGCAGTCATCATTTCGTTTTCAAAACAAATTTATTTCAAAACGACTGCCGCAACGTTGTCAGTGCTGTCGTCCGATTCACTGCTGCCATCCGAGGCTTCATCGCCACTCTCAAAGATGTAATCGTCTTCGGAACCATCTCGCAGCAGCTCTGTTGCTGATTTCTTCAGCAGCGGCTATGATCTTCAGTTTCTCTTTCACTGTGAAAGACTGCCGCCGAGGCACACTCGTGATGCCTAAACAAAACTGGCCAACTGTGCAAACTGGGCTTACAAGAAACGGCACCTGACTCATGCGAAAAGCATCTAACTAGACTATGGATGTGGATCTGGCTATAACCTGCGTTGGCCTCTTATTGGCTTAACACACGTCGATGTCGATAGGCATGTAGACAATGCGGACTCTGCACGGCAGGCCGCGCGTTGCCGTGAAGCTGACCCCCACCCCCTCCCTTTGCGAATCTTCGCAGATAACCCCCACTTTTTAAGCATTTTTCAATTTTTGGTGCGGGTTATATGCGAGAAAATACGGTATATGACTTAATGTAACGCGCTTGAGTTCTTGTGTTTGTGGGAGCATGAATCTTTGGTATAGCATATTCCAGAACATTTGGCTATGTTTCAAAGCCACAGGACATGATCATTTGTGGCATGCAAATTATAGTAATTATTGTCTAAATTGGGAAGTCATGGTGCAGAACCATATTTACGATAGGGGGGCCACCGTCCATGCATAGCCTCTGTAATGTAGAAGGTGCTGAGATATGCATAGATAGCGTCCTGCATTATCTGCTATTACAGTGCAAACAGTCAACACGAAATTCTCTGCTGTGTGGGCCAACTGGTCTGTTTCCATGCTGGCTATGGACACCGCAGTGCTGAGACAGCTACTAAGTGTTCACTTTTTGGAAATTGCTTTCGAAATATTTTAGCTCATACTCAATTTAGCTTGATCTCAAGTCTATCCACATCCAGTAAAGTTCAGAAAATCACTTTTCCCACAACCTTCATTTCTGGCATACCCGATGCATCATTCAGAAGGTGCTGAGTTCACTCTGCACACAAAGTTAAGTGAACTTGCTTTCAGAGAAAGTGATCCAGCATACGTTCAACCATGAGAAAGGCTCTGAACATTTTCTGCTTTTATAGCAGATGCTTTTGCAGACTGCGAGAAATTGCCGAAAGTAGTGCAGGCAAGTTTTTTTCAGCGACATATTATTCAGTGTTCAGGATGCTTGTGTTCTCATTTTGAGCGCATTTTAAACATTTATGATTCTAGTAGCTAAATGGCATTTGGCCATACAGTCTTTTAACCACTAATACAAATTTGCTACCACAAATATAAGATTGATTAACCAGCCAAGGCTCCTGCTGCTGTTAGTGATGGTAGTTAATGGTTAAGCCAGCACCTCTCAGGAGTATAGAGATGGTACTAAAGTGAGAACATACATTAATGCTGCTTAAATTTGCCAAAAATTCATTGCCTCTGGATAAATTGCAGGCATGTGCCCACATGCATGCATCTAAAGTCTTCTGCTCAGTTGCCAGAGCTCTTCTTACTGAGCTTGCCAGTATGTGTGCATTGGTGTAGCACCTGCAGGCACTTGCCTGTAGTCAGGCAGAGCTTTATTTAAACCTGCTTCTGATGTTTGCAAGTAGCTCCAACATACAAGAGTTAATATGTCAGTGATGAATGGGACAGCCTTTCTACTTTTGTAACAGGCTGTACCCTGAAATATATTTGTGGGCTATTTATTTGATAAAAGCACCGACTATTGACTTATACAGTGGACAACTGTATCTCTGTGTCTCTGATAGTGATACTCCTGCTTGAAATTTAGGTTAGTACAGGTGTGCATAAGGTATGTTTTATTGTTTTTTCTTCAGGGCAGAAAGGAAAGTCAAGAAAGAGGGTGAGTGTCAAAATTCTGTAATGTGTGCTATTGATGCTACCTGCTGTTTCTTCGTTTTTGTTTTACAGTCAGTTTCCACTAATTCGACCTTGACGGGACTGACGATACTACTCAAATTATCCAGTAGGTTGAATTAAACAAAAGACAGAAAAAACGCCGTTTTTGGAAGAGAGACTTCCTTGCCAGTATTAGCCTTTAAAGTTAGCTTTGCCACAATATAGCCCTGTTATGCTGTGAAGCATACCAAGTGAGGAAACGTGCCACTGTTACGGGACAGGTAACAAGTGTTCCTTAACTTACACACACACACACATGCGCCATCTCCGTTCACAGTACGAGCACTCAGATGCCTAATAAGTTTACTGGCAAGCCTTGAGAGTTTTAGATAGACCCTCACTCTTTTGTTGGCCCTAAACATCCCCTTGATTTTCAGAGTTTTTCATCTTACCGCCTTCCTTTTTGCTAGCTTTCCCAAAACACATATGGTTTTTCTCGGTGCATGGTACATGCACGTGTATAATTGAGGAATGCATACTAGGCCCTGTTAACGATCTCATCTATGATAGACGCATGGTGGGCGAAATGAGGGCTCAAATCACCACAAGAACTTCAGAAACAGTCCCGTATGGCTGCCAGTTTGCTTATTTAGTGCCTAGGTTCTCGTACTGCGACCGGAGACTGGTCGCATGCACGCATGTCTAATTAAGGAACGCATACTATGTCCCGTAACAGTGGCCCCTTTTCATTCTTGGTATGATTCACCGCATAACACGGTTGTATTGTGGTGACTCTAAACAGTCAAGTTCAAATTATCCGGCGAAGGCCAATTTTGAGATCGAAATAGTGGAAGTTTGGACCCATAGAAATGTATGGGTGCGTGTCCGGACCTTCGGTTGGAATTGAATTAGCCGGAATTGAAATAACAGAAGTCTACTGTATTTTGTTTGTCAGAGTACTTTTACACACATTTAATTCAATTTTTAGGAGCCCCAGTTTTCGGACAGTGAGCTTGACGATGCAGATTATGCCGAGGAAGGAGAAGAGATGGAAGAGATTATTGCAGAGTTTGAAAGGGAGTTCAAAAAGTAAGTCCTCACCATTCTATTCTTTGTAGAGCTCAGCTTGGGTGTCAAGGTGGGTTATTGTATGAGGCCTGTTTGTTTGCATATAGCACGAATTACCCATTACTACTAAGCTACAAGATAATGTGACCAGAACTGAACAGAGGAAACTAATTCATAGTGCCAGAGACTTGTAACCATAGTACAGGGAGAACAGGGCATGATGAACAAATACAAATGCAGTGCCTCATTATTCCCATGGTGGTTGGAGAACTACAGCCGGTTATTTCCAAGTGTGCTTGTACGGAACCGATATGGTATATACAGTGCAATCTCGATGATACGATCACGGCTAATACGAATTTCCGGATAATACGAATTTTTCTGTGGTCCCGGCCGAGCCCCATTACTTTGCAACATGCTAGAGAACGGTTGTTACGAATCGATTTTCGATCCGTGTCAGTTGATGCGAATAAACGCCGCCCCACCGACGGCCGCAAAAGAGAACAGCGCGCAGTCATGCGCTTTCTCCCTTTCTCAGGACAGCGCGGAGCATGCGACTGGGCGCGAAGAGTTCACTTCAAAGGAAACTGAGCGGCGTAAGCACAGCCATACAAAGGTCAGAGCCGTGTGGAGATTGCTTTCAAGATACGGTGCGCGCGATAACATCGACAGCCGGCACAGGCGCAAAGTACAAGAACGCATTTGTTGGCAGATTAAAAGCCGCTCCCCCCCCCCCTTTCTCTTCCTCCCGCGCTGCCTTCCCGCTTTGCTCCTTTCGCGTGGGAGATTGCGTCGCCAGTTACCCTTGCGCCTGGTTGCAAGATATCTTACACCGTGCAAGATACGCATTTGGTGCCGCAGCACAGCGTCGCCCCCCCTTCCCTCCCTTACCCCCTCGGCATTTCGCGCGACGGAAGTCGCGTTTGCTCTCGGCTGTGCGTTTGCTCTCCATGAAGGCGCGCGTGCGTTTTCACTCGCACATACGGCGCGCGGCAATGATTTTATCGCCCTTGGACTCATGCTCCGCATCGCCCTCATTGATCTCTCCCATCGTTGGGCGCACCTCGTTGAGAAGCGGGCTTGCTACCGCCCTTGTCGGCGAGATTTTCCCGCGGAAGACGGATTATAACCAGTGTTTCGTCTCACACGCCTGCACTCTAAGCGGTATGCGTATACATGGACATTGTTGATCGTGACGGCATTCTGAACTCGATGCGCGTGTTTTCTTCAAATTTAAAGAAAAATATCGGAGGTGGTTCAGGGGCCCTTTAACAGAAATGCTTTAACAGAAACTATTGGAGGGTAAACGGGAGTCGGAAAAGGCCGCGTTGTAGCTAGTTCTGCACTATAAACGGTCACATTATAAGTGGTATATACTGTAAATGCTCTTTACGTGCGTGTGCCTGAGTGAGTTCATCTCTGACTCTTTAATTTAGCTAGTTTTATTTGTGTTTCGATAATACGAATTTCGGCTAATACGAATATTTTTCGTAACCCCGTGAGATTCGTATCATCGAAATTCCACTGTACAGCTAAACCTCTATATAGCAAAGTCACTGAATCAGCATTTTGCTTCATTATAATGAAATTTAAATATATTGAAATTCGACTTTTTATTTAAGTGAGTACAGCCGGCGATGAATTTTCCTGATACAGAAAGAGCCGTAAAAGTTTCAGAATTATCAGGCCATCAGAAAAAATAAATTTCAATAAGAAAAAACAACAACTTTTTGTTGAATTGGAGAGTCGGCAACCAAAGATATGATCTCGTGCTGTGTCGGTAATCTTTACATCAGTGGCACGAAGTGAAACCTGCGAAGCTCCCCTTGCTGATAGTGTCGCCCGCTGTGGGCCGACGCTATCATGAAGAGCACAGGCAGAGGGGAGCGAACACTTCGTTTGCCTCTAGCTTCAACGTGTCTCCGGAACTCGACTACGTGACCTCCAGCACTAAATACGTGGGAAGACAGCGCACATGAGGCCACGGCCATCTCGGCTCACGCATTTTTTACTCAATGCAGATTTCCTCCAAGACAAGATACGTGCACCGCGTATGCGTTCAGCCTCGCTGACAGCCATGCTGAGCTACGGCTAGGCTAGAGGAGGAGACGTGCTTCCACCTGCCCCCCCCCCCTGTGCATGCATGGTCATGTTACCACACATTTGCCCCCACTTCCCTCCCCTGATAAGACGGTGCATATCAAACCACCATCCATTACCTTTGCATGCTTTCCCTCACAACCACAGCATACGGTGCGTGGGGCGCGATAGGATCTTATCGCACTTGGACTTTATATGGAACATGAATGACAGTGAGAAGGTCTTGCTGTTTTGCTTCGATAGCACATGATTTGAGAGGTGCATTCGCAAGCAGCCACATGTAATTCAACCATTTGACAATCTGTGTCCGTTTCCATTTATTGCCTCGATATTCCTTCATGGGGGCAGTGAAATTTCGTTATATTGAAATCGTGTATAAACACACTTTGTTATATTGAGGTTCAGAATACATGGTGTTCTATGGACACGAAGTTATAAAAGGTTAAATACTTCGTTATATCAAGAATTTCATTATATTGAAGTTCACTATATTGAAGTTTAACTGCTTAGCAGGTGACTCAGATATGTGACCTATGAAGCAGCTGTTTGCCTAAGGGCAGTCTGCAGTTGTCTGTCTGCTGTGCATATTATCAGGCACCTTGAGTTTGAGATGCCTGGTATGTTGCACAATTTCATCTGTGTTGTTTCCAGGTGGTCAAAATTAATCTGGAGTCCCCCCATTACGGTGTGCCTCATAATCATATCGTGTTTTTGGCATGTGAAATACCAGAATTGAATTCAGTTTTAATTAAAATTTGTGTTGTATGTTTCAGGAAACAACTTGGTGCTGAACAGGTGGGCACAAGCATTGCTGAATATTATCAACTTCAACTAGGAACTGAAAGGATCAGGTTTGTTCAAGTGTATACAGCTGTCTTTTAAGCCTTTCTGTGTCATGGACAAGTCTCAGTCGTCCAGAGATTGCCTTTTGTCTGCTTAACACCACAAAGAAGTGGTAGTCATTTTATTATTTTGATATGAATGCTGCGCTATTAGATGGTGCAAGCTTCCCAGAAAAGATTTCTTATGGGCACGTTTGGCGGGAACACAGCAGAAGTCTGGTTCCCCTGGGTTGTAAATAGGGCATTGCGGAGTTTAAGCAGCTGTGGTGACGGATGGCCTTTTTTTTTTTTTTTTTAATGCCAAGAACGTGTTTTTGGATGTTCCTTGACCTGCAGTAAAGAAGTAAACATGAAAAACTCGTCATGCTTAGAGCTTGACCTTAGTTGTTACCATTGTGAGGACAAGTTGGAGCCGCTGTCAGCCTCTCGTGCGGACGCGGCTTAAAGGGCCCCTAAACCACCCAGAGGTCAAAATTTAGTTCTGGTGTTGCAGTTGTACAAGAGTCCTACAACGAACACATAGCCACGAGAATTTTTCGAAATGGTGCCGTAATAGCGGAGTTGCACACGCTTGATGATCGAAACATGGTCCTCGCTTGTTTTGCTCTTTCCTTCGCTGCTCTCTGTCGGCTGGTCTCTCTTCCTCACCGAGTGCTCTTCCAAATGTCACGTGACATACGGCATCGCCTACGCGCTTCTCAAAACACTGTCCAATTCCAGTTAAGGCACGTCCACGGTAACCGCAAATATACCGATGGTACAGTACCGACGGCGAACCTGGCCTCCGGTGCCACAGAACATCTGCCGCGCGAGAGGTGTCCAAAGTAAATGGCAGTTTATCCGGCGCACCGCCCGCAGCACGATCGACGGGTCAATGGACGACCGCGAAGCTGCGTGCCTCCGCCACCGGTGACGCAAACATTATTGGCTGCCGCTTCTGTTCCAAGCAAAATAATTTCCGCTAGATAAAGCGATCCATAAATTGTACATTTTATAAAAAAAGTTGCAGTGGCTTAGCTCGGCTATGCCAGGATATACGTAGCGTTAGCAAAGGTTCAGCTGATTATTCTTAGCTTTCCTGGTTGTCTCCTACGCTCAACCGCTAATTGCCAGGCAACTACTTCGGGATCCGATGAGTCAAGCTTCTCCGTTCTTCTGCGCTGTTGAGCAGCATTTGCGCTCTCCTCCATGGCTATACCACACTGGCAAACGCCAGTCAGAAGCGCAGCGGCTCCAGCGCAGTGTCAGACGGCGACTGCACAGCGAGCGCGCCGGCGCCAGTGCGTCTACCACGGCTACGACGTCACTCCTCTGGAATGCGCAGACCGGCAGGCGGTCTTTAGCGGCGGCGGAGTGCGCGAGAGGTGCCGGCTCCGGTGGCTCCGGTGCGCAAGCCGTGTGACATCACTGATCCTTGCGCATGCGCAGCACGGCTCTTGATGTGCCGCGCGAAACACGCTTGGCTAGGCCAGTGTAGCTAACGCTACAAAAAGAATATCCACTGTCAAACGTTAAAAATGAGCGAGAGCTCCGATTCTTGTCGAGCTCAGCTGCAGTGCACGGCTACTGACGGCAGACGACCGGCTCGGCTGTGCTTGCATCGCAGCCGACAGTGTCGCTAATATCAATGTATTTTCTTCTTTGTGTACAGTTATTGCGAAGAGCGACGATAACGGTAAGAAAATATTGTGGCTTGTGAGCGCCGGCGATTCATTCCGAAGCGCCGTCCGCTTTAGCTTTGAAGTGAACCGGAGAAGGCCTAACGACGATATCCGCGCCGTCGAGCGATCAGTGGCGGTGAGGCTGTCGCACAAATGGGTCCAGGTCTCATCCTCTCTACAGCAAGGAAATCTTGCCATTCGTGAGCAAAGCAGCCGTCAAGCGGCGGCCCGCGAATGGCAAACGACGTGCGGCGAGTTACCGTGCCGGTAACATGGACAGGTTTTAGCTGCGACTCAGCACTTCTCGCCTACCCGCTGTTGCTGCCGTGCCGGCCCGTGCTCAGGCGAAGCATGCCGCTATGGACCCTGTGTTGCGTGCACATCTAGAAAGGCCAACACTGTTGGACTCTGTTCGCTTAGCTAATCGGACCGCTAAGCACGACTGTGTTGGAACGTGACCGATTTGGCACTTGCGTTGCGGGCTGTAATTACCGATTCGCAAAGGCGCACAAGCGAGGAACACGACGAGGAAGAGCAGGGAGCGCACATACCTGCTAGCAGACTAACCAGAAGTCACAGGTTTTTGCTCAACCAATCGAGATCGTCGCCCCTGTTGACATAACCAGATGCACCCTGGTGACATCACGACGACCGCTGGGGATACCGGAAAGGCTCGGAGAAGAGCACGGCATTATTTTTTAATTTTTTTACTTGTGTTTTTTTGTGGCGTGTCCGCAGCGCGTAGCGCTGCAGCGTTTGACATTGTTGATCGTGACGGCATTCTGAACTCGATGCGCGTGTTTTCTTCAAATTTAAAGAAAAATATTGGAGGTGGTTTAGGGGCCCTTTAACAGAAATGCTTTGCTGCCTGCGCCTCTGCGATTTGCTTTCCTCGCAGCACCAGAAATGACTTGGGCCATGGAGAACAACAAAAGCATGATTGACTTCTGTTCCAAGAAATGTGAAGCCTCATAGTATAGACTTTGTGACCACGCCTATCTGCACTAAAAAAAGCTGGAAAAAAAATTTATTGCAACACACAACATAAGATAACAAATGAACTGCTGATATTGCAATAACGAAAGCTGTTTGTAATGAATCACTCATAAAATAATTGGGAAAATTTTTCATTTTTTCTTGCGCTAAGTATAGTAGGACACCACAGGGATGGAACAGACACTGAAATGAAGCGGACACGAAGTGACACACGGGAGCGCATCTCTGTGGTGTCCTACTATACTTAGCGCAAGAAAAAATGAATGCACACCAACTAGCCCAATTCATAGCTCTTCTAAATGCTATAGGAAAATTTTTGTGGGTTAAAAAAAATGGCACGGAAAGGGCTAACCCTTTGAGGGTTTTATCAGTACATGTACAATGCCGTATGGTTTTTAATGCACATGTATTGCGCCGATCTTATGTTTGATATGTTGCACGTATTCAACACCACTGGTTGTTGAGAGCCGTTGCCATCTCTATGGAGTCGCCTAAAGTAATTTTAAATTGTTTCTGGTAACTGGGGGTGCACAACTTGACTTGTTTACCTCCGAGCACGTCGTCTGCTACCTCTAAGGCATTCTCGAAGGAGATGCTAACATTTTTTACTGCCGACGCTATCGTGTTTCCGGTAGCTTAGATTAGCCCTAAAATACTAATGAGTTTTCTTTTTATTTTTCTTCGGTTGCTGTTTGCGTATTCCATTGAACTGGGTGCGGTGTGCAGTCGCGATTTTGCTATGGTCGCACACGGTACCTCTTCTTGCGGTGACTGCTCAAGCTTTTCTTCTAACTCGTTTGACACATTTCTTCTTTTGATGAAACGTGTTTTTGGGATAACAAATTGACAGCCATAAATTTTGCGATACATTTTTCTCGATCTCTTATGATAGCATATTTGGGTGTATACTGTTCGTGCGAGTAAAGCATTTTTGAGACAGAATATTGCCGGCAATAAGTTTTTGCAGTATTCATGAGTTCTCAATCATTTCGTACTACTGGAAACTACAATAAAAATGATTGACTACAGGGCCATGGTTATTGCAAAAAAATTTAACGATCAAAGGTTGATAGAACCTTACCTAAACCATGCATTCCTCTGCTGATCGTGGATCAGAAGTGTGGCTAGTACACTTGAACCTCGTTATAACGAAGTTGAAGAGGAAGCCGAACTTACTTTGTTATATCCGTTACTTCATTGTATACATTATTGCCATTTAGTGTAATATATGCCCGATGGTATGCACACTTGTAAACATGGACATAATAAAAACTACATTTTGGCCCATGGAACCACTACACGGCCACGCATACGGTGAAATTTGAATAAAGCACAAAAATACGAGGACGCCTAAGCACTTCTTGCGAGTTGGGAATGCGAAAACATTAATGTCCAACTGAACGCCGCTGAGCGGTCCTTCGAGTTATGAACTCCTCGTGAGCAAGCGAGCGTGTTAAGATGCTTGGCGCGTTTTGAATTGGCCTTACCAATAGTTAGAATGCAGACGAGAGCTTGCGCGGTCAAGGAACGCCCAGATAACACAGGCTTCCGGGAGCAAGAGCGAGGGTGACGGCGTCGTGGCGATGCGAACTTGGGAATTGAACTTGGCTCGGCTGGCTTGTGGCCTCCGAGATTGCACCGGTGCCGATGCAATGTCGCAGGGCACGCTTAGCTGCAACCTGCGCCGCAGGGAGCAGTGAATGCACGGCCTATGCGTGACCCCCGAGATTGAACAGGGTAGACCTCAGCGGCCAGGCCCAGCTGCGGCTGCCTGCGCGTCGAGCAGTGAATGCACTAACATTTCGCACCGGCGCACTTAGCTGCACAGCATGATGCGACTTACGCATTCTTGTGCTTGACTGTCTTTTTTTTTTTTCCCCCTTCGGAGACGAACCTAGTTTTTTATATCTATTGGCAGGACAATTTCACTTCGTTAAAACGGTGTTTTAAATACATTGACCTCTTTGGGAATTTCAAGGGGAAATTCATTTACTTCGTTATACTCATTATTTCGTTATATCCCATTTCATTATAACGAGGTTCAAGTGTACTTGTATTAGTGGGGGAAAGTAACTCAGTATTGTAGTCTTGTTGATTTAGGCATTGCTTTTGGAGGTCTCCAGAATAACTCTCTAGAGGTCTCCAGAATGCCTGGGCCTCAGTAAATTCTTTAAAAATAAACCCTTCAAAAATAAACCCTTCAAAAACACAGTTATTTTGTACACGCCTAAAGGAAAAATGCTGACAAAGACGCTGAATTTATTTCTGGGCTCTCAGCAGGTAGAGATGGTGGATTCTGTTAAAACCTTTGGGAGTACATTTCTCAAAGCACCTTACATGGAATATACATGTTGAAAACCTCCATTCAGAGATGTCATCTGCCATTGGTGTCCTTGCACGTACGCAATGTATTCTTCGTACAAAAGTGAAGATTATGATCTACAATGCATTAGTGTCCTCTCTGTTGCAGTACTGCAGCATAGTGTTGTGTACTACAGGTGTAACAAATTTGCGCAAGCTGTATTTGCTGCAGAAAAGAGCCATACGACATATTGCTGCTGTGCTTTAGGCTTCTTCTACAAAACTTCTTTTTGCAAAGTTCGAAATTCTTCCAGTGTTCGGTTTATATAATTATAGGCTGATGTTGTGTTATAAAGCTTTTGTTAAGTATGGTACCGATACCATAATTAATCTTGCTAAGTTAAAAGTAAACACAAGTGTTCGTCTAACCAGGCACAAAGAAATGTGGACTGTACCCACCCCTAGAACTACTTATGATGAATAATCTTTGTCCTACAAGCTACCTTCCCTGTTAAACTTATTAAACCATAAAGATTTTGATCCTTCGTGTAATCAAAATTGTCTCATTAAACACTTCGCCCAGTCCATTTGTTCGCAGGAATAGCACATCCTTTCGAATTTTTGTCCCTGTTCTTGTCGATCGCTGCTTTTTATGTTAGTGCCATTTCAAGCCTATAAAAATGAGCTCTATTGTTTCGTGCTTTGTTATAAAATTTTGTGTTACGCAATGTTATGTAATATTCGTCGATTTATATGAACTCTTCGTGCATGAAATGCGAAAACACCCGTGTACTTAGATTTAGGTGCACGTTAAAGAACCCCAGGTGGTCCAAATTTCCGGAGTCCCTCACTATGGCGTGCCTCATAATCAGAACTGGTTTTGGCACGTAAAACCCCATAATTTAATTTAATTAATTTCTTCGTGCATGACTGACTGTCATCCTGCTGTTTTGCCAACTGTAACGGGTCGGGACCTCGTCAAGCTGTTCAAGCTTTTAGTCCCGTACTCCTCCTATCCAAAGGAAATAAAAGTCGATTGATTGATTGATTGATTGATTGAATTTAGATGTTGTCAACTGTGGCTTTATTTCCTTTGTTTGTGTCTGTGCAGGGCACCGGAGATACTTTTTCAGCCAAGCATAATTGGTGTTGAACAGGCAGGTGTTGCCGAAACCTTGGAGTTTGTGTTCTCTAGGTACACTAAAGAGCAGCAGTCTTTCCTGGCTCAGGTAATGAATTCACTTTCGTATTCAGTGTTTTTATCAAAATGGCAACATCCTTTGCAAAAAAAAGTATTAATCAAGGGGGGATGATGACTGGGGGTGTTCAGAAAACAATTTGTAATGTTCCATGGCATACCATATAAACTTGTGTAAGGGCCATACCCGTGTAAGGGCCGCACCCCCGACTTGGCAGCCCAAAATTTGTAAAAAAAAAAAGAAATTTTACAACAGAGAAGCGATCATGTTCGGTGCCACTACTAGATGGCAAGAGCTGGGGTGTACACAT
The DNA here is from genome assembly GCF_013339745.2 of Dermacentor silvarum. Lineage (NCBI taxonomy): Eukaryota > Metazoa > Arthropoda > Arachnida > Ixodida > Ixodidae > Dermacentor > Dermacentor silvarum. The sequence goes on from NC_051154.1 coordinate 215,096,614, forward strand.
GATCTCGGGTGTGCAAAAGTCACCGGAAAAAGGTTTGGTCCTGTTGTAAGGGCCGCACCTTGTCATAATTGTGGAAAAAAAAAGTGCGGCCTTTACTCGAGTCTATACGATATATCATACAAAGAGAATTTGCTGGCATGCTTTGTATAATTATTACACTTAATCATGGTAATATTTTCGTTTAAAAATATACAAGTTAATATTTGAAAATCTATTCGCATTGCTTCTGTAAAGTTGCCTTTTGCTGTAAATTTTGCCTGTGTGAGTTTGACAGTAGAGAGGAAAAAATTATCAGAAACTAATGTACTTGGCATTCTTCACACTCTGTGAGTGGTCTTCTCCCCATATTTGCCCTGTGTTGTCAACATGCTCTGTGAAAAAATTTGCTCATGAATTTAGCATATCTCCACCCAGGGAGCGTTTGAAATTATATTTATTTTCTAGGAAATGCTTTATTTTCTTGTTTGTCACGTCTCGTGTTGTCTGTTCACTGGGCGTGTATTTGCAGGCTGGGTAGACTGCACATTCATAGCATGCTTGTAACGCCAGCATAATGGGAAATTCATCCGGTAAGAAGCCACAGCACTAAATGATATAGTGTGTTCATGTTTCAGTGCTGCACATTAAGTTTGTCATGATGATGTTGCATAGCATTAACACTATTCAGTTATAAACGAACTGAGGTCATGCACCTGCTCTTTTTTTCTTGGTGCTAACAAGAGCCACCTAAGTGCGCTGCACATTCTAGTCTAGCCTATCTTTTGCTGAGGACTCGGACGCTTAGCGGGAAAAGTGACCATGATAACGCTTAGCCTGTTCGTATGCATGCCTGCTGCCAATGTTCCCTCATCATGCCTTTGTCATCAGCTGCTCCGTCATCAAACTTGCAGGCCCTCGGTTGGCTGCGCTGACATATAGCTACGAACATTGAAGTGTGCTTGCTCTAAACGCGCGTGCAAGTGTAAAAGATTCTACTAGTCTCCCCAAATAACTACAGCACTGTCATTCAATTACAGTACTGCACGGGGCCAAAGTTGAGGGTGTGATTGTTACGAGAGTAAAAACAAAAATCCTAATTTTCATGAGTGAAGTTGAGGGTGCGTTCATTCTGTGAATGCGTTCATTACACGAGTATGTGCGGTATGCTACTGATCACTAAGAAGCAGTGGGCGCAGCAAGAGGGGCTGGCATCAGGGTGGATGAGCATTGGGTTTTGGGGAGTCGCTGGAAAAGGGAAGGCGCACATACAGTTGTCACCCTGGATTGCCGGTCCTCTGATGTCAGTGCAATGAGAGGTTTGGAGGTCACATCTCAGTGGTTAGCAGAAGACACTGAAAAGGATGAGGCAGATTGAATGGCTCTATGAGAAGGTTTAGCACTGTGCAGCTGAAGGAGAGTGCACTATGCTTTTTCCTTCATAGTGTTGACGTGCACCGAAAACTATGATGAATACATTATTCAGGCTGTTGCACAAGTTTTTGTCTAGCGGTAGAAGGTCAGGTTAAAAGAAGAGGTGATAGAAAAGCTCCCTCTTAAGAGGAGGTACTGCGAGAGCTGAAACAACACACCATTGATGTATTGATGTACAGTTGCACCTCTACTTGCATGAACGAGATGACTGGACAGTGCAGGCAGTAGGGACATTGTTGCAGATACTATAGGTTGTCGAGCTTCAGAAGGAGCCATTCTTCTGGCTGGTCTGTGGTGACTGGCGGGGCTCAGTGGCTTGTGGTATGGAGCCCATTGTTCCCGAGGTGCTGGCTCGAGTGCCTGTGGTCGCCAAGTATGTAGTGTCTGAATAGCATTGAGCAACCACATTTATTGCAAGAGCTGGCCCAACCATGAACATGGTCGCGATGGTGAAGGCGGAGTAATGGTGAAGATGACCGCCTTTCCAGCCAGAGTGCACAGTGACAACGTCGACCTCGTTATCACGGTAATGGTGGTGCTATACATCAAATCGTGCAGAGGTGAATATTGTATGTATGAAACGAATGAAGAGAGACATCAGTTCACGTCTCGGCGAACGAAAGCTGTCATAATGGGGGTTGGTGTTGTATTGCTTGGCCTTGCATTATAGTTGCCATTTTCGTCTATATCTCTGGTCACACAAATATTGGTTTACTACATGCAGATGGGCACACAGAAGAGAGAGGAGAGGAATGAGAATTACATCTGATGGTCGGGCCTCTTATGGTGGAAAGATGCAATGCGAGGTCACAGTAAACATGATCTTCCCTGTAGTGGAATACATCAGCTAATTTTACCTTAATATAAACAGAAGACCCGACACTGAATGTACTGTTCATTGCATCATACTGCCATCACTTGTGCTAGATTCAAGAGCTTGAGAAGCTGAAACATTATAAACAATATTTTTTTTTTTTGTGCATTGATGAGCTTATGCTGCAATTAACAATCAATGCACATGCAGTGTGGTAAGCAACAACAGGCTGCCCACATCAATTAGTTGACAGTGCATTAAGAGAACAAGTTACTAGAAAACAAGGGAAGTCTAACATTGCTATGCTGATTTAGTTACTCGTTGAAGGGCTGACGAGACCTGAAAAAATATGCAACCATTCAGTATGCAACCACCAGTTGCTCTGGTGAATAGGCAGAATTCTTGATGTCACTGTTGTTTATTATGTGTTGGCTTTTCTTTTTGTAGAATGTGTTCGTAACAGGCAGCCCAGCACTGCTTCCTGGTATTCGCGAACGCTTGTGCGCAGAACTTCTGGCCATGCGTCCCTTTCAATCACTCTTCTCGGTAACATTGGCAAGTAAGTAGAGTACACTTGATGACATATTCTTGACATCTGGTGTTGAGGAAACTGTGTGACTAAATAATCCTAACTCTTTTTCTTCCTCTCTCATTGTACTTCTTTTTCTTGATATTGGTGTGTTTCTTGCATCCCCTTCGCATTCCGGTCGTGAAGCATTTGTAGTTGGGTATTTAAGGTGTTCTTTTCAATGTTGCATCTGTCTTTGTTATGTATTGCTTTTCATTCACTGAAAATAAGCATTGGTGAGGCTGGCAAACAGGTACCTTGCACTCTTTCATTCCAAAATATATGTACAGAGGAACCTTGTTAGTATTTATACTCGTGAGCAAAATGAGCAGAACACCAAATTTATTTTCAAAAAACAATTACTCTTGATGTGTGAATTCAAATGTGACATTTTAACATGCAGCAGGTAGCTCTCCCTCTTAACATTTAGCGGTATTGAGCACTTTTGTGCTGGCAATGTGTGTTAGGCCACTACAGCATTTTGAAAACAATTTTTTTGTTCCCTTTTATATTGCTCAAGGAGATACCTGTTAGAAACACAACATGACCATGCACTAAACGGTAGTGTACTCTAACCAGCAACTAGAAATTTGTGCCACACCACAAACCGGAGTGGCACAGCTAGATTTTGCACAATGAGAAGTGATCATGGCATGCACTAACCTAGTACGTAATACAAAACCACAATGGCTATGCCGTCAGCTAATAGGCTTTATGGAGCCTGGATCAGGGACTCGTTGGAACTACGTCTTAACCATTAGTATCTCTTAAGTGGGTACATATTAACGAGGTTCTACTGTACATAAAAATACATCAGTCTAGTAGCACTCTCTACATGTATTTTGGTGCTAAAGCCCCTATATATAAAATTAGCGCCATTCTTAGATGATGCCGCCACCGCACTCACCCCGGCGGTTTCTCCTCGCCCCCTCCTGTCGCCCCAGCCTTCTCCGCTCCCCCATTGGCCAATTCATGTCACGTGGAAGCACGCGTTGCGCTTCTGTATATTTTTTTCTTTCCAGCGCGCTCCGACCGCCATTCTCGGGCCTGTGCGACGAAAGTGCTGTACGCACAAAGGGATCAAACGTGTTAGGGACAAGAACTTCGTTGTGATGGCATGCTGCTGCGCCTTAAGTTGCCGCAACCGACAAGGCGCGGGCAAAAGGCTTTTTTTGTTTACCATCCGGCAAGCGCAAACGCTTGCTGCACACTTGGTATTTGCGCCGTCTCGCATCATCTCGCGTTGCTACTTCCAAAACGGCATTATTAAGGCCAGTTACTGACTGACGATGCAAAATCGCACCTCAATAACTGCTCCGCAGGGCGCGATCCAAGTTTTCCGCAGATTTCCTCTGGTAGCGCGTTAGCTGTCGTCTGCCACGGCAGGCCCGACGTACGCGGCGCCACTGTCGATATCGTGCCTCGATCTCGCTGGCTGCGCCGAGCGCGACAGCGGAACGGAGGAAGAGGGAAGCGGATGGCGCTACTTTTTATATATAGAGGCTTTAGGCAGTGCGGCCGCGCATCGGCTAGTGCTCCTGTCTCCCATTGCAAGTGGCATATATAACCTGCACCAAAAATTTTTTAAGTATAACAGTAAAGTCGCCGTGCAGGTAATGTGCCAATTTTGATTTGTGGTGCAGCTTCATAGCAGTAAAACTTCTGCCTAGAAGTGTGTCTTCATGGCAGTGTGGCACATTCTTCCGTGAAGCCACACTTTCTGAACTTGTTACTCATGTATTAGCTCAAATCACATGTGCTGCCTAATGCAGTGCTGTACGTGAGTCCTCCATTCAATGAGCTTCTTTTTATGCAAACTCTGTTTAATTCAAACAAATTTTCGGGCCTCTTCGAGTTCTAATGATCAAGATTCGTCTGTATTTGTCAGCTCTTATAGTAATATTTTTCAGCAGTTAAGGTTAGCAGGCCTGCTATGCCCCAGACCAAAACACAATTCTAGGATCTATAATAACGGAGGATTTTGTATTTACTCGGGCGAAATAGACATTTAGCTGGGCTAGTTGGCAATTTCTATTGATAAAGCTTAAAGGGGCCCTGAACCACTTTTTATCGAAGTGAAATTCAAATAGGTTATTTCAGAAATACTTTGCCGCAAAAAGTACTTCAGTGCATTCAGCAGAAGCGGAGTTTGCCAATACCATCTAAACAGCACTAATTTCAATTTCTTCACGGGAAATTGTCAAAAAAATGCCCTTTTTTGAGTGTGCAGACTATTGCGCGTCTTACATCTTAGTTGCAGTACTCAAATGCGTAAGGAAAGAAAGGGGGTTAAACAAAAGGGGGGGGGGGTTACAACCCCCGAATCCCCCCCCCCCCCCCGTCGGTGCGCCACCGATTGCAATGATCCAGGCACCCTTCTTGATTGATGTTAGCTATCGGCCAATAGCAGCGACATAGGGGAATCTTCTATAATACGAAATAAGGCATCCAGAAAAGATTGAGGAGCAGGCTTCTGTTGAAAAGAGAGCGTTGGAGAAAAAGGTGACTTCGTGCTCCGCTTGCGAACTCCATGTGCCGGGCACGGCTGCAAAATTTGGCTGAGGTGTTCACAGCAGCACATGATATCCACGGACTGTTTATTCAGCAAACCCGAGGTGTGGTTCAGGACCCCTTTTCGCTAATTAGTATTTGTTGCTTGGCAGTACTGTGCTAAGCTGTGCGCTGTCACGATAGCCAAGATTTCGCCTAGCTTGCTAAAAACTCTTCAGTGCTTCGTTGCTGCAGAATATCAGCTGCATTTTGTGAGAAAGCTCCTTGTTATGGCTATTGGGCCGTAAATTGATCAGCCTGCAGAGGCACCTTGAAGGCCTCAAATGTTACTGTGGTGTCAGCACTGCAAGTTTTCATAGCATCGTCGAAGCTGGCATAGCTCTTGATATGCACAGAAAGGGCACTTGCTCCTTGTGTAGCTGTCAGAGTCACCTCATCAAAGTCTGCCACCCCAGGCCTTTCACTGAGCCAAGTACTACTAGGCGTCGGTGGCGGCCGCAAAAGTTTGGCTTTACAGAATGAGCAGTTCGCGTTAAGCGGACTTGTTTTGCACTGTACCTATGGGGGAACCAACCAAATGTTTACACAGTGTTCTTCATGTCCGAAAATTCGGCTTAACCAAGTTCATCTTGAAGGGAAATCCACTGTATACACCGTATTTACTCGCAAAAGTAATACATTAAAATATACATACATGATGATCAAGAGGCATAATTTTTTTTTTTGCATTCTATAACCGACAGCTAGTCTACTCACGACATAGAGTTTTATTGCACTAGACACTCTGGTTGTTTGAATCTTAATAATTATTCTACGGCGTTCTGTGTTAATTAAAAAAAATCCTCCGACGCGATCTTGAGAGAGCACACTTCGTGCGCGAATGATGCTGCGATGCACTGCTCTAGGGCTCCTGAATATATGCTTTCTCGAAATATGAATTTTCGTCTCTTTCGCCTTTAGAACTTCCCCAAAGCTATTACTTTGATTCACAATTAGTGTCCTTATTAATAGACTTACGTGAGAGATCTTTAGAATTGTCAACACAGTTATATATTTTACCTCTCGATCCTGGGAAGAGCCAGCCGACGAACGACTGAAATACGATACTTTCGCCATTCAAGTAACTGACATTCATTGATATAATTAGTAACTGTTTCTGATGTCACTTAAAGAGAGCTTCCAGTTTAAATACACGGATAAGTGCACCAAAGTTCCACTGCAAAACGGCCGCAGCAGCAGATGACGCGCACCGCCTGTGACAAACCTCTGACCGCAGCGCCAATTTTGTCGTCATGATGCGGACAAGCGCTGAACTACTCTTCATGCCTGGCAGACGGCACACGATTTTGAGCTCCTTTCTTGCCATCTGTGCTGATAAAATAATTTTTTTCAGACACTTACGGTGCGTTTTTGGGCAAATCGTTTTGATACGGTGTAGATTAGGCATTATAGATGCCGAAACAAGTAGTTCCCAAAAATTGATTTTTTTTTTCACGATTTTCAGTTTTTAAAACCCGTGTCCTCCTTTAAAAGAAAAAGATAAAATCTAGTAACTGCAGGAAGGGGATTTTTTTATTTAGGCCGTCGATTCCTCTTAATTAAGACTGTTGAAAATTCCACTTTTTTGAAAAAAAAAACTATGAATTTTACAACTCTTTAACTCGGCAATGAAAAAAGATGTCACAATTCTGTAAACTACATGTAATAAAGACTACATATAAAGTGGACAAATTTGATGTATTATACACCCCTTTGAATTATTCCACTAACTTGTGAGTAGGACTTTTCCAAAACTCTTGTTAGTATTGTAACAAATTCTCTTAAGCTGTAAATTCATATATCAGATTTGTTTGCTTTAGATGATCTAACAGATGCAGTTTACAGAACTGCAATATCTGTTTTTGGTGCAGTGTTGCAGATTTGTAAACTTGGTGCTTCTATTTTTATTTACTTTTTTAAACATACCAATTTTGCCAATTTTGTTAAAAATTCCACATCCTAAATCAAAATTCTGCTTCATACAGTCACTAGTATTAAACTGTCCCAAATGCAACAAATTTCATTCAAATCGGTCCTGCAGTTATCTCATGAAAGCATTTTTGCGTTTTACATGTATTTGAATAGGCAGAATCAGAGTTGGCCTCGAGATAAGGCTGCCTCTTAAATTTCATTCCGATCATGACAAAGCCGGGAAAGAAGGAAGACTGCTTCGCGAGGACAGCATTGTAGTTAGGAATGATACAGGCTATCCAAACTAGATTGTCCTGAACAACTTTCCTGGAAACTTGGTTGAAAGTTTTCCAGTCCTTAAGAAAGTGTAGTCAGGCTTCCTTTCACTCTTAAAATGGGCCACGTGTTTTTCTGAGCATTTTTTTGTTCTTCTAGGCGACACAAGGTAGCGCTAAGTTGCATAGGCATGTTCCAAATGCATTACAGTACTTGGGCTCGAAGCTGTCTTAGCCGTCAAAGTAGACTGGTTTCAATGCAGGCCAAAACTTGCACACAACCTTAGCGTCTGTTGATCAACAGTGAGCAAACAAGGGAAGCTTCAGCCCAGAGCCAGCATTTCAACAAGAAAACCTGTCTTTGTCAGGACCTTGCAAAGACAAGTCCCCTTGTCAAAACATTGACTTCGGGCTGAGGCTTCCCCTGTTTGCCCACTGTTGATCATTTCGTTTACATCTTGCCTGCAGTTCTTTTGTATTGTTTGGACTTGGCCTCTGTGTATAATGCAAAAACTAAAATCCATTTCAGCTAAAAATGTACTGCGCTTCCTTTTTCTGCTGCCAGCGTTGATGCTTAATTATGCTGGCTGACTTATGGAAAACTTCCTTTCCCTTTTTCAGAAAACCCAGCTTCGGATAGCTGGAAAGGTGCACGGCAATGTGCTATGCAAAGAGATTTCCTCAGCAAGTTCGCTATCAAGAGGGCAGAGTATGAAGAGAAAGGTCCCGACTACCTGAAGGAGCATTGCTATTCTAATGTGCTAAGCTCGTCCATTTTGCCATCGCCTGCAAAGCCTTTGACGTTGCAGTCTAGTACATTGTGATAGATTTCAGTGTTTATGCAAAAAGGAAGAAGAGACTCAGGACAAAATGTAAATTATGTGACCATTCTTGACTGAAGTGTTTAGTCCTTGCAAACTATTTCCATTTCATCTAGAGACATTCATAGGCTGTACACATTATGTTGCTCATTTCAGTTCATGATAAATATGTTGTTCGTTTAGTTAGTTGTGCTTTGGGATCTGATACTGTTGGGCAGCACAGCTAAGGGCCTTGGTTTTTTGCCTAGCTGGGACTGTGGTGATGATAATCGCATGCTACACTAATTCAGCTGTTTGCAGCCATAATTTGCTGTATTATGGAGTAGTTACCTTTGATTACTCCTTGAGCATTCACGTTTGGCAGTTTCAGGTGCTAAGAGCAGGATTCTCTGTTTAAAACATAAAAAAAGATGAATTATGAAGTTAACAGCATCTCCAACCAATAAGTGGAATTCACTAAATTTTGCATTTGAAGGCCAACTTGGCTCCTTCCTTAGGGGTTAAACGGTGAACATCTGTGGAACGCAGGTTTATGGAAGATCTTGATGGAAGAGTGATATTAGATAAAAGCTTGTTTTCCTGGTAGGGAAGATGTTGAAGGGGTTGAAGGGGTGCGTGGACTAGTGGTGGCGGTGTTGACACAAGACGGGAGGCTACTGTTCTTGTGAATCACCTGTTTCCTCTTGGTTGTGGCATGCAGGACAATAATATGATGTGGGGAGCTTGCCATTAGAACAACTGATGGTTTTTAGCATGTTCTGTATGTGCCATGACTCCAGTGACAGCCTTTTTCAGGTGTTGGTCTGTTTGTAGGATTCCAATTTCATAAAAAACAATTATGGGTGGTTGGCATCTTCTGAAGTACAGTGATGGCACTCTATACTAGTGAGGAAGTCTTGGCAATGTTCTTGTGTTGCCTGATTTTTTAATTTCCTCAATGTATGTTGTTAGAGTCAGCACATGAGATCTTAAATTGCTCTTGCAGTGACTGGCACTGTTGAAATATTGCTCAGTTGTCACGGCATGTGCATGCTAAATAATTGGCATGCACTAAAAGCTGTGAATATTGTCTTATAATTTAATTTATTGTATATTACCACATATGAATCATGGAATAGACGTATGAAACAACCATCGCTTAATAAAGGCATTGAACATTGCTTGGTCAATTTATTTTCCATGAGAGCTCCCTGGGCTTCGCCATAATACCATCGGGACTGTCTTGAGCCAATGTGAGCATTTGCTCAATAGCACTAGGAGTAGCAGAAGCATGTACACTTTATACATATGCAAAAAATCCAGAGAGGAGGAGCTCTCGTGTCCCGATGGAAAGGTGTGCATTGTAGCGTATTGATCGTCCCTTTCTTGGAGCAATTATCCCAAGGCGGTTGTGTTGACCCGCATGTGGAGAGTCAATCTGTTTATGTAGCTGACTTATGCAGAGGTTATACCCACACCAAAATTCACGTTGTGAATATTGAGTTGACTCTGGAGTTGCCATTTATTTAGCCAGACAGACACCGTGCCATCTATGTGGCCAGTCACTCTTTTTGCTCACATTCTGGAATGGTTGTGAACTTATTTACAGTGGAATCTTGTTGATGCGATCTTCACAGGAACCTGAAAATAAAATGTATGATCCGAAAATCATATTATCCGAATACACTGCTCCTCTAAGACACTGGCTGGGAAATGAACAAAAAACATATCCTGAAAAACGTATCGTACAGAATCTTATCGACAAGATTCCACTGTACTTCACTAGGAACTGAAGTGCACCACCATAAGCCTAGCAGAGACATGGTGAAATGCTTAATAGGAAGCTCTAGCTCAGGGTCAACTCTTGATTTCCCTATTCACGTGGATGTGAAACGCAGAAATGCTCTCATTAGATGACCGCTGAACCAAATTGACTGACATTTGTTGCATTTTAAGAGAAAAGGCTGAATTCTACCGACTGTAGGAAGCAAAATGTTGATTTAGGCCTCAAATATTTTACAAATATTGCCGGAAATTGGCAATTGTAAAACAACAAGCACAAAGTTTATAAATTCATAACTCGGTACCAGAAACAGATATCGCTGTTCTGCAAATCGCATCTGTTAAAGCATTTGAAGCAGACAAATTTGATGTATCAATTTACACCTTACGTGAAATTCTTACCATGTTTATGAGGGTTCTGCAAAAGTTCTTTAGTGGTATATTATGATGCATCAATTTTGTCAACTTTAGATCTCTTAATAGGTGTAGTTTATAGAATTGATACAATTTTTATTGCAGAGTTTTTTTAACCGTAATACTTGTTTTTTGAAATCTTTTGATTGTCAACAATGTTAGTAAAAAAAAAAATCTGCAAAATTCAAAATCTGCTCCCCAACGTTCAGTGGATATTAGGTTATTATTTTAAACACTACGGACCTCATCAAAATTGGCGCAGTGGCTCGGGAGCAAAATGATTTCTCCGTTCCGATGAATTTATATGGAAGATTCTGAAGTAAAACTTCCTCTTAATGCTAAACACTGAGGTCAAGTATGACAGAAGCCTGTCTGGTCGGCATGATACACTGTAACAAGGCAGGGGCCAGGACACCAACTAAAAAGACAGTTTTTTACATTTTGGCTTCCCCACGGGAGCTGAAAAAAAAAAAAAATGCTTTTAAATCCTTTTGGTCGGTGTCCTGGCGTCTTCCTTTTAACAATGCTAAACACTCAATTCATATCGGTCAAGAACACTTCACATAGGCTACTAGCCAGCATAGATCATGCAGTATTCTCGCACTGCTCCAATCAACACAGCTGTACTTTGCCTGCTCAGTGTAAGCCACAGCACACCAGCACCATTGACTTATGTCGTCATTCAGGACAACGAAAAGGTTCAGTATGAAATTTCTATCGCACAGTGAAAAGCCTTGCATGGGGTTGAGGAGTTTTTGTTTTACATGACCTGCTTCTCAAAACTCTCCTTTGTGTACGTGTGACATGTAACTTGACCATTATCTGTATGTATCCAGCTTTTTCTCATCATCATCATCACTCCTACCCCTGTCCCGCTGCCTCAGTTCAGACTAGGAACTTAGCTCAGGCTCTCGGCTTTTCTGTTAAATAATGTCACTCATTTGACGCATGACACTTCTCACTATTGCGCTACATCTAATGAGCATTCTTGTGCGAGATCATCTGACAAAAAAAATAAAAATTACTCCATGCCGTACTTCCTATAACAGCTGTGTGTTGGTGAACAAAGTGGGGTTGTGATGCTCTCTTGTTTGTGTGCATGTGACACAGGGTGTGCAAGGTATTCGAGGACAATGCTTCTCGAAATGCTGTAGACATTAACACTCTCATTCTGTCTGTCTAGGTGTTTAACATTGTCTTCATCAACCCCTCTGTCGCTTACCTAGCGCATTTAATTCTAGGGTAGCAACTTAGTCTAACACAGGACATGAAAATGCACGTAGTTTGTCGCCTTTGGCGCTGGCCACAGCGACTTGGAGATTGCCGCCTTCTTGAATGTGGTGGAATTACTTTTTTTCAGGGAGAGAGAAGAGCTCACGGTTTCAAACGGTGAACTGTCATTTGTGACAAAGAGAAAGATGTGCTGCCATTTGCTGGGCGTCATTCAAAGAAATCTAATAAAGGTATTGTGGCGCAATGTAAAATAACATATGAAGAAAAAAAGGAGACAGAAAGAGCACCAGAACTAGCGCTCTTTCTGTCTTCTATTTTTTTTTATATGTAATTTTACATTGCGCCACAATACCTTTAAGCTCTGTACCAACTCGCCCAACATAGTACCCTGCTATAAAGTCATGCAAACAGTAGTTTCTTCTGCCAGCAGAGGCCATCACGAGTGGAAACCTTGAAAAGGCAATGCTGGGTGCTGTGAAACACCTTTAAATAGTAGAGTCAACAGTCTGGGGGTTTCTGTGCACAAGATATAAACGTATCAGACCCAAGTAGTTTGCTTCTTCCCACATGGCCTGCGTGACCCAAGATTGGGTGGCTGTGAATTTCAGCAGTGACGTCGCCCTCGCTGGGGCATCCCAGTTCCCAATATTTAAACCTGCTTCACTGCTATGTATGGGGGGAATCGGTGAGAGGGAGGCTAACAAACAGCCAAACAATGCTGGAAACTTCCCCAAAGGCTGCTATTGTGGAAGCACTGGCCAACATCAACAAGCACAATCTGACGAGCATACAACCATTTTCAAAGCCAAATTCAGTCGGTTATTGAGGCTGAAGATGGTTCTTTGAACAGCTTACGAAAACAGCAGTAACATAAAATGTAAAAAATTTGAAACATATCTAATTTTGTCTGAAGTATTGTTGCTATTCCTGAAGTCGTGATTATGTTCTCAAATACCTTGCACATCCACAGGTTGTATTCTTGGACAATCACTTTCGAGGACACTTTTACTTTCACAAGATTTTACATGAATAGTGGTGGACCCACTGGCAAGAACGCTGTCGCCCATAGACACAAACGCTCCCGGCGCTAGTTATGTGAAATCTCATGAAAGAATCCCTGACAGTGATCATCCGAGAATACCACCACAATAATAATTCTTCATTCTTGAAAATTTATCGTACAGAAATGTGGGCCTGGCAAAGCCATGGGTTTGGCTTGAGTGGCAGAGCCCGGCAGTTGAGGTAGTCCAAAGCACGCGTTTCACATGCGTGCTTTGACTCTGCTTTATTTTAGCTCCCTTGCTGTGAATCATGGGGAAACTTGGGAACAGAAATTTTATTGCTCCAGGGTATTCATCTTGCCTTTCAGTTACACTTGTGCCTCATGCAATTAGTGTTTGCTGCAGTGGCACTTGTGCCACAAACTTATTTTACTTCTTGCAAAGGGGATGGCCATCTCTTTTAACCCACATAAACGTGAACACCACATTTTCACGTCGCAGTTTGCAATTTGTCTACAACACGGCAGAAAGCTTATTGCTAGACAATTGTGGACCGACAATCGAAAGTAAGCTATCATCCTAGTAACTTCACAGAAATTTTCAAGAAGAGCACAGCCAGGCCGTTTGCCATGCTGACATTCCTGGTATGCCTAGACTCAGGTGGTTTCTCAGTGCAAGAACATTATCTTCAACAACTTCTGTCATGGTTAAACGGTTGAACTACTGGAGCACCATTTTTCCTGCCTTAAAATTTCTCTGAGGAAACTAAGCTTTTCAGGCTTCTTCACACTAGGAAGCTTCAACAATACAACTGGCAATAGCCATTTAATAAGCATACCACCTGCTTCAAATGGGAAGAGCCAAAATTTTTTAGGACTGTGCAGTGAGGATATCTTTTTTTTTGATCAGCACATTAGTAACAGAAATCTTGTAACCTTGTGATAATCGCGATAGAGCATTGGGTGCTTCATGGCTGTTACAACAGTGCGTGCCACCAAAGTCCAACAATGATCATGGTTCCAAAACAGTCCTAGCACTGCAAATTTTGACTACACATCGTAGTTTCTTTAGCTGCAGATTATGGTGCAAAATTGGCATCACAAGAAATAAAACAATGAAATTTTGTTAAGCTTATGTTTCCAATATAGATTCTGCTCTTCACTAATGATTAAGCATGTACTGAGATTTCGACCAGCTTACATGACAACTGGATTTTACACAGTGTTGTTGTGAAACGCCATTTATTCAGAAAGCAAGCACATATATTTTCATTTATTTGTTGCTTAACCGCTGAAATCAAGGTTTATCTTGTTGAGATGGAGCTTTAGCATGGGGCCAATTCCGACTGCCCTATTCAAATTCATATGAAAAACAGAAATGCTCTGACAAATGCTGAACCAATTTGAAATTGTTTTGCATCTAAGAGAGCTAAATTCTACTGACTGTTAGAAGCAGAATTTTTATTTATGTCCTTCCGATACTTTAAAAAAACTGAAAAATTTGTAAATAAAACAATATAGAAGCACATATATAATTTTAATTATGCACCAAAAACAGATATCACGATACTTCAAACTGCATCACTTAAGCAGACAAACGAGTTTACATTTACACCTTGAAGAGTTTACTGTTGTGATCCTGCTCTAAACAGGGTTCAGATATAGATTTTTGTGTTTTGAACGTATAAGTGAACTGCACTACACAGTTTAGGGCGTTAAGCTCCCATCAATTATTAACATGGTCATGAAATTAGAACTTGAAAACTTACCCTGGGACTACATATATTTTTTAAACCTACAAGACTACTGTGCTCAAATCACCTGTACAACATTTAGATGCAACACTGGCTCTTTATTGTTTCACATGAGCACTTAAGTATCTACAAATGTTCTTGCTTTAGTTCATTTGCATTGTCAATGAAGACTTGCTGGGTTTGGTGTGTGTGGCATAAAGTGCATGAAATATATGTGGTCCGTGCATACATTTAGCATTGTAGTGCACATTAAACCCCTGGGGCGGGATTCTGTAAGAGTCTACCTAGTGGACTGTCCATTTCGGCTGTCGCTGATTGGCTGCTGCTTGACGTGCAGGAAGGAGACTGGCTGGCACCTTCCTGCACGTCAAGCAGTAGCCATCAGCGACAGCCGAAATGGACAGTCCACTAGGTAGACTCTTTCACCCGAGGTGGTGAAAATTAATCCGGAGCCCTCCACTACGGCGTGCCTCAGAATCAGAACTGGTTTGGCACGTAAAACTCTAGAAAGAAATTGGTTTAGAAACAAAAGTCTGCCATTGTGGCTGCCATAGTTTCAAAAGAAGTTTTCATTGTGCATTCTATTTATTCATAAATGAATGAGGTGGTAAGCTTTTGTAAATGGCAATTTATTCGACGGTTCCACAATTCGTTGGTTCCACAATTTTAGTGCAAGCAGCATGATAGCAACATTTTCATGATAGCAGCAAGCAGCATTTTCGTGTATCCCAGCAATAGCTGACTGCATGCCATGGCAAAAAACCATATCAACTGGGTGGTCTTTATGTAATGATGTAGTGCTGTATAAAACAACACTGAGTACTGAAGGGAAATTACCATCGCCGAAATTTCAGTCGGATTTACACTGACGACTCTTCAAGCACAGCCGGGCAAGCAGGCCAGCCATCTGAAGCAAGGAGTGCACACCTTGCAATGTTCTCATTTGCGTGTAGCCTATTTCTTTGATGAACTCCAGCTTAATGTCTTCTCGAATGTCGTGGCTCTTGCAAACCCGGAATATGTTCACAATGATGTCCTCGGCGGCATAGCCAAGCTTCCACATGTGCAACATGATCTTGTAGGCATTGTCCAGCTGACCGTCCACGCAGTACTGCAGCATGTCCTTGATCTGCTCTGGATGTGGTTCGTCACATACTTTGAAAACGTTCTGGCTGTTCACGTGCCCGAAACCCACTACCGTCGACTGGAGGTTGTTGATCGCCTGGCGCATGTCGCCCTGTGCAGTGAACACAAGGGCTTCCAAGCCATCTTCTGAGTAGCTGGCATTTTCACGCTGGCATATGTCCAGAAGCTTAGCGAGCACCTGCGCATCCGTCAAGCGGCTGAAGCGTACAACGGCGCATCTGGACTGAATTGGCTCAATGATTTTGTCCGAAGTGTTGCAAGCAAGAGCAAATCGCGTGGTCTTTGAGTAAATCTCCATCGTGCGACGCAAGGCTTGCTGCGCTCCCTCAGTCATGCTGTCTGCTTCGTCGAGAATAATTACCTTGTGCTTTCCTGGTGGCAGCGTCACCTTCTTCTGAGCAAACATCTTGATCTTATTTCGGACAACATCGATGCCTCTATCGTTAGAGGCGTTCAGCTCCAGCACGGCCTCACGAAATGCAGGCCCGAGGAGGATCCGCGCCAAGCAGAGGATTGTTGTCGTTTTACCCACACCGGGAGGACCGGACAAAATTACGTTGGGTACGTTGCCCTCCCGTGAGAAAACTTCCAACCTTGCGATAGTCTCATCGTTTCCTACGATTTCGGTGAATTTCGCAGGCCGGTACTTTTCCACCCAGGGAATGCAGTCTTTCTTTTTCTGGCTGTATTCCACGTCGACATCCATGGTCTCTGCCATAACAACAAGGTTTTTTCACGTAACAGGACTTGCACAAGAAAGCTGGAAGCGCGTACTCGAGCCTCTCAAACTGCTGCCCGCACAAAAAAACGCGCTAAAACACGTTTTCAGATTTCAGTACGCTCCAATGAAAACGAGTAGCACTACTCGACACGAACTGATCGGCTTCAGTGTAGTAGCTAGCGCCGCTGCGGCTAGTAGGTACAGCGGGGTGACTTGTTGTCATGGCAATCGTGGAGCTCCTAGGGGCCTAATCGCTTAGGAACTCTCTTGAGGCACTGGTCCGCGGGGCGGGGCCGCGCGTCGGCTGCTAGTACTGAGCGTGGCTCTCTTATCTCCGGGACGCGTGTTACTATTTGCGCCCGCGCTCAGCGTTCGAACGCAATAATATGGTTCGCATGAATACATGCTCAGGAAGCGTGGTTGCAGCGCGCCGCTATGCCAGCCACGTGCTTATTTCGAAAAAGCACAGAACCTGCGGAAGTGTGTACGGTATCAAAAAGTCGGTATGTGATGCGAGCCAAAATCAATTTTGCGTAATCTTACAGAAAGGTATGCTCCATTTTATTTAGGTTAGGGCACGGTGGGTTAAGGGTATGTCGTCTTCTCACAGCTGGTCCGAGCGGCTGGTGTCGGCGGACCTTGTAGGAAGCTGAAACAGCCGCAGCCGCAACGCATTTCAAAAAAAAAAAAAAAAAAAAAAAAAAAAAAAAAAAAAAAAAAAAAAACAAGACAGCAGCTGGTTATGGCCTTCGCCCGCTGCCTACTGCCGTGCCGTTAATGTTACAAAAATTTGTTTAAAAAAAAGTCGCAGTTTCGCCCGAAAGAGGAAAGTAGTTTTATCGGCCGTATAAAGTTGTAAATATTCGCTTACTAACTAAATAAATAAACAATTACGGTGTCACGCGCGCACAGGTAGACATGAACACGTATCGCTTGATGACCGCGGAAACTCGTGAAAACGCCATGGAGTGAGAAAGCGCGCCAGCGGCAGCGAGTAAATTGACCATCGCGCTGGCTCTCGCAGGCAACGGCAAAATACGCCTGAAGTGCCCATATAAAAAAAAAAAGGGGGGGGGGGGGGCATGAGGTAAATTTTGATGGGGCATATCCAACAGCAGTTTCCAAGTGCCATCTATGTTCACTGTGGTTCACACAGTCGGAACCAGCGCTGCCTGCACTTAAGCAACTTAAGCTTGTCTGTCATTCCTCGACGCTATTTGCCGAGCAAATGCATGAAGGATTTGTCAAGCACAAAAGCGTACTTGCCCACTTCCAAGTTCTGCTACTCTTATATGCTCTTATCACCAACCCAGTTCCCAAGTGAAGATGACATAAAGGCGGTACGCCAACTCCGTTACCATTATGATGTATTTACCAAGGATCCGCATCTACATGATGAGGGGATTTCATCTAGAGAACTACACCTTCGTTATGCGAAAATTCAGCAACTAGAAGTTCACTCGAGTCCCGAGGCACTGACATGCCTGTCTTAGATGCCATCTTCTGTTTTTCCGAGTATTCAAAAGCTGCTTCAAATAATGGCGACCCTCCCAGTAACGATATCTACAAGTGATAGGTCTTTTTCAACATTGAAGCGCTTCATTAAACGTGCACATAGAAGTTTAATTATGTATCTGCGGATGATATTTTGGATATACGCACGGGCAGCAATAAGTCGAGGTTAATTGGCCTACGTTGGGGTGGAGAAAATCTTTATGTAAAACAAATATTTAGCTCAACGTTTTGTCCAGGGACTGGTAAATGCCGAAATAAATCTATAAATCTGTTGTTCTTTGTTCTTTTCAACGTAGACTTCATTCATTTACACACACACACACACACACGTGCAATTTTCAGAACGTCCCCTTCCAAACCGCAGACAAAAATCCTGGTTGTCTTAATGGTGTGGATACAGCACACAAAAAAGAAAGTGGATGGGTTGGAAAGTGTACTGCAAGAATGATACTCTCTCAAAATGCACCCCTTGGGGCACATCTCTACATGTCCCAAACCATAAAAAATAATTATCTGGCTTAATTGCTTGTGTTTCCTTCTTGAAAACTGGGCTTGCTACTTTCCTGTCAAGAATGCTATGTCACGCTAACACGCATGCCGTTCGTGACCTAGAAAACCTAGAATACACTATACTTAGAAGCAACATAGAAGTACCGGCCGGGTGCGCAGCGTTAAAGAAAGGAAATGCATGCCAGACAGATGACGATTATCATTTTGTACTGGGACATAGATATGAGCCAAAAGGTGTAAACTATCTTTAGAGTGCAGTTTGGCTCCCATAATGAAAGAATGGAAAAGTCCTGTGCAGGCCATATGAAGGTGACTATAACAGAGTTTCAGGTCAGGGGACGCAAGCCCCACCTAAGCGTACGGGGACCCAAAGCGAGCACAGCCACCTAAATCTAAAACTCTTTTTTACTGCAAAACTCGTTTAGTGCAATAACGTGACAGCGCCCGCCCACCATGATGAATGTCCACAGTGTCACCATGCACAGTGCTCCACACCTTAGAGTTTCCTACAATAATTATTGTATGAAACTCTATGCTCTACACGTTGCATGCACTTGCACAAATTTGTGATCGGTGCTCAGGTTAGCCCGCTGCAGTGGTTGGCACACTGTACTGTATGTCTCACTGACATGCTCAACGGGTCCAAACCTATTAGGCTAGTTCCTTCAGAGGGAGGGGGAGGATGCTGGGGTACCCTCCCCTTCACCATCAGGGGCCAGCGCCACATCATCCGACATCACCCAACATCATCCTCCCTCGGACACTAGGCATTGATGGGGTAGCCACTTCTTGTTATAATAACTGCAGGCATGTAAAGAACAATTAAGATACCCAAATTTCAAGCGCTCGCTTCCTCTTGTCCGCCCCGCTTCACTATCCTCCTATCCGGGACATGGCTTGATGCGTCTGTGGCCTACAGTGAGCTATTGTCACTCAAGGCCTACTTCATGTTCCACAAGGACAGATGTGGCAGAGGTGGTGGTGTCCTGGGTCAGTACAACGTAAAACTGTTCCAATCTGTCTTTATTTCAAATCGGCTATTAGCCCTCCGTGATAGGTCAAATGGCTTCGGGCTCTGCCGATTTGGGACAATCCTCATAGGATGCGCCTACTGCCCACCCACCTCATTTGAAAAAGCGTATTGTCCACTCAATCAGACCCTGGAGCTAGCTACAGCCAAAGCTTAAACATTCTACTTTTCGGCGACTTTAACGCCCATTGAGACTCCCACGACAACCCTGTTGCTCCCAATAGTGCTGATGACATCCTGTTTGAGACTACCACGTCTGCTGGCCTCTTTCAGACCTGCTACCGGCCCACATACACTACCCGTGACGACACCCCCGACTTTCTTGACCTAGTCTTCACCTCCAATATAACATGTTATGTCTGTTGACGTATCTGAAGGCCTTGACTGTAGCAACCACCTTGCTGTGGAGGAGCTCCACTCCACTGTGCACTGGTAACCAAGCCCACAAAATATGGAAGTTCCTTCAACTTAACTTTGGTCACCTGACTCAACTAGTCCAAATGGCCTCATGGTCTATGACCACGATGAAATCTGACTGGTTGTCTAACTACAAACTTCGTCATGACTTTGTCTCCTCTATTGAAAAGGACTGCGTTCCATGCTTCCATTACGGATTTCCTGTCAATGCCTGTTGCCCTGCGTCATCCCCTGGCCACCACACCTGCAGAGTCCCGGTAACTCTCCAAGGCATTCACGCGGGTTGCGTTTCAAGACTGGTCATAACATTGCCGCTTCATCCCTCCCCCCTTCCCCTTTCCTTCTGATCTGACCCCAGTCTTCTTTACCTACGACTCCACCTCCCTCCATCACGAAGTTGCTGTTTCTTTTCCCCCTCTCACTTCCGACCGTCGTCATCTCCATCCAGTGGCGCACTGACAGGGGGGGGGGAGGGTTTCGGGTGTTGTTCCCCTGAGGCCAAGTTAACCCCCTCCCCCACGCGTCCAGCCCCACCAGTCCAACATGTACCTTCAGTATTCTGTTAACATTGTCATTACAATTCAGAAGGTGGCTTGAGGTCAAATTTTCCTGATAAAAAAAAACAATCTATCAATGTCTTGTATTTATTCATTCACTCCAAAATTACTTTGAGTAAAACGCTGAAGAAATAAGCATCGTCATCATTCTTGGTGTCATTATTATTATAATTCTTAGGCATTTTATTTGCTGTTGGATTCCTCTGGCTAAAGCAAAGAAATAGCATATTATGAAAAGTGCTTGCTTACCTCCCCCCCCCCCCCTGGCAGAGATCCTGGGTGCGCTACAGCCTCCGTCACATCTTGCTTCTGTTCTTTCTCGCATCATCCTTCTTTCTTTGCATTCTACTCTACTTCCTTCTCATCCAATACTTGCTCACTCCTTTTATTAGGTATTCATTTGTTCATTTGTTTTTGTATTTTCCTTGCACTTGGCGGCAGGCTTACAGGCGCTCACGTGCAGGGGTTGCGCTCACGTGCAGGGGTTCTTGCCTATCTGGCACCGAGCGCAGACTGGCTCTTGTGCAAAATAAATTACAATTACAAATTACATCTATGGCAGCAAACGGCGCCAGAGACGAGACCGAGACGATCAAGCGTACTAACAACTGAAAGTTTACTTTCTGATCACACAGAACAAATGCTGGCCTTTATATACATTTACCTTTAGACAAAGCATGCAAGAAGCAGCAAACTTGGAACAGCAGAGACAGACAAACAACAAACTGTTTTCAGATGCACTTCAGCGAATTTGCTGCGTTGATTTCGCCTGCAACAGGAGCTTGTAAGCAAGCACCCTTCTGGCATGGAGGAAGGAAAAAAAAATTTTTTTTTAGTTTTTTTTTTTCATCTGGTATCCTCTGGTATCCTTTCACTATTAGATGACTTCCAATGGAAAGTTTGAAGACTGACAAGTGAAACGCAACAATCGTAAAAGTGTAAATCGACTCGAAATTTCTAAACTTTACAAAAAATTCGGGAGGGTTGGCAGGTATGCGTACATGATTAAACCACAAAAAAAAAAAAAAAAAAAAAAACCAACAAAAACAACATCACTGGGTATGTTGGAAACAAGAACTCCATGGCTGCTATATGGATGGGTACTCTAATACGGGTGTCACACGGCACACTTTCGATCACGATCTGGCCCTATCAGGATCGAAGTTAATGGTCGTGATTGGCTCTTTTTTGCTCCAACTATGGGAGGCAGCCAATCGCGGTTGAGAATTTCAACCAGGCTCGAATGCAATCGAAAGTGTCTGTGTGATACAACAGCACAAAATGTTGCAACCTTACTCTCATAGTTCACAAAATGGTTCTAATGTGCGATATTAAAGGTAGCGTAAAAAATATAACATCCCTTCTTTAATAATCGAAATTATACCCAAAAAGTACAGTAACAATGAAATGAGCACCATTATGCAGAGCGTGCAGATGAGTACTAGCATTTCCATGACTTCAGAGATTCATGCCATCATGCTCTAGGATGCCGCGATGTGCATGCCCCCAAACTCCTAAATACCTGAAGCACACAAACACAGAATGCCTTCAGTCAAGTTAAAGTCTCTGGATGAAGTGTTTGTCATGGTTGGAACAATCCCTGGCTCTGTATGTCGCATTGTCAAAGTGTATGTCTCGGAGGATTTGTTCCTGACTCATGCATCTGATGCCCTCGAGAACTCATTTTTGCACGTTACTGATAACTCAAACTGCCACTCGGTGGATTAATTTGCCCACTTGCAGAGGCACAAATTGACAACAGTTACTGAACAGTGAACAATGGTGTTCAAGCGAAGACCAATATTGAGCAATGCATTCGCAAACATTTGATTGGTCGTATGATTGGGGTTGGTAGGTCAAGTGAAGCGGGTGGCATGGCGTTGTGGCTGCTTAATGCATTCATTGAGTCGGGGCTACGGATTCTCAAATTTTTGGCGTTGCTTATTGTGACCAGAGGTGGGCAAATGCCCTCACTTCTTGTTTTCTTCCCCAACCCTCAAAACATGAATTTTGTTCCTCACTTTGTAAAGGTTACATGTCCAACCTCACCCTCAGTGTATAATATTCCTCAACCCTCTCTCACCCTCAGCGTGTAATTTTTCTTCCACCTTTGCTTACACTCACTCTCAGATTGCAAGGATGTGGTGTCCGCCCTCACATGCAACATTCAATTTACAGCTTTTAAATAATAGTTTACTTGACCCATCACTGAAAACTGACCATATAGTACGTTGGCTATACTGTGTCAAAGCTCTACTGCAATTTGCCAATAATACTTGTACTATAAATGGGGCAAGGAAGTGTGCAGCAGCGAGCAATCACAGAGTCCATGTTATAGCCAGATATTTTATGTTGCACACACATCAAACTGACAGAAATATGCTTACTTGTATGGTTTACCTATAATAAGTGCCACTGAACAAACATCTACAATACTAAATGAACTATACTAAATGATCAATCTGCCTTTCCCACACAATTTGAGAGCTGTGCTCGCTTCAAAACAATTTTGCTCTTGGCTTGTTAATGGTCATAGTGCCAACAGGAGGCTCTTGCAGATGTGCCTTTATGCAAGTTGTTATTGAAGGTCATGCGCACAGGATTATTGTGCTTCATTTATGTGGCACTACTCGCTTATACTCATTACTTAGATTTTAACAGTACATCATACTGCACGTTGGCACAGAATTCAAATATGGGCAAATAGATGACCTAACCTTTATTGACTTTATCTGTCAAAGCCACAACAGCAAGAGATTGAAACAATTCGAATGGCATTATTTTGGGCCGGATGAGGTATTGGAACAGCAACACGAAAAGTAGTGTTGGCTTACTAATTTTTCCATACAGCACTTCGGGAGTTCTTCCTCACACCACGACCACTATACTGCGACGAGGATACAGTGCTACTGGACAGGGACACGAGACCTCATATCACAGAGGCACCAATACCAAAGAATATGCACCCAACACCAAAGAATATGCACCCAACATGCCATGCCGGTAGAAGACGAGCACGAGCTGTAACCCTGCGGAATCGTTTTGGGAAAGGTTCGGCTGCATACTACACAGACGCTAGCAGAGCCAGTAGAGAGACTCGCACGCTAGCGGTTACCCAACAGCAACGTATCACAACGGCCACAGTCGTAACTCGATCCACGTGTGCGGCCGAAGCAGCTGCAATAGCCATGGCCATTGCAGACGTGGAATCCAAAAACTAGTCGGCAGTCATACTGTCCGACTCGCAGACGGCATGTTGCCTGTTTCTCAATGGGACGGTACCCAAAATGGTATGCAGAATTCTGGGACAAATGTTGAAAGAACACCATGACATTATCTGGTCTCCGGCTCGCAAGTGCTTGAGGATTCAACAACCGAGCTGCGGACAGGCCAAGCATGGAACTTCTTCCAAGCACTCGTGATATTCTTCTACAACAATGGGAGGAATGGATAGTCTACGGTCATCCACACACGGCCCTTAACACACAGCAGAGTAGGGACTGGCGACGCATTCAAACAAACAGCATCCCCAACTTGCATCACCTCAGTAAAATAAGCCTAACTAGATTTCTGGACGTCTGTCCATGGTGTTCCAACAAACTCACACTACAACATATCACATGGGAGTGCCTGGAAAGGCCTTCACATATTAGCCCATACATAACATCACAACCACTCATGTTAAATAGGCAGTGGGAGGCATGGCTTGCAGACGAGGGAAAAGAGAGCCAAGTGGCTCTCCTGGACCAAGCCCTGCGAGCCGCTCGCGCCAGTGGAGCCCTGGACTAAGGGCCCAACCACGCTCGCCTATGTTTCCTTTTTGAAATAAAGTTTCTTTCCTTCCTTCCTTCCTCCAAGGGCATGCAGTACGAAACTTTCCCTCTTGCCAAACACTGCGGAACTTGGTGTCTAATAAAAGTGAGAACTCTGTGTCTGGCACACAGCAGGGCAGGGACAGAAGTGCACACAACAGAAAAGCTGCCTTGCCTGCCTCATCATCACAATCTCTTTTGTTTTTGTGACAGACAGACAAAGAACTTTATTGAAGGTCCTGAGAAGCTCCGTTGCCCCCTCTCAGGGAGGCGACGAAGCCACGGGCTTGTTTTTCTGATGCACAAATAACATAACACAGGCACACATTATGCACTTCCTGGTCTTCCAGTCAACATATCAAGATGAAAGAAGACTAGATAATTACATTCATCTTTTTGACTGTGCAGGTATAATGCAGCTGGATTCAATCCCGTGCACTCGAGCTTAGCAGTGCAACGCCAAAGCCACTACACCACCACAGCGAGTCAGATCAAACGCAAAGTGAACTTGTTTTAGCGCTGACAGACATGACTACAAGTGAGCCCCTTCTTGTGCTCGTGTCTTTCAGCACTAAAACAAGTTCACTATGAATAACCAACTCACCCAAATAACCACCTTGATCAAATGCAAAGAACTTGCCGCTAAATGTAGCGGCTTGAAACACGACCTGCTTTAACTTCATTTCAATGAAGTTGCCCTTTCTTGCTCTCTCCTTATGACGTCCACCTTCCCTCACCATAGCCCACAAACTTACCAACTATGATCCTCACCTTTATCTCACTCCGTGAGGGTGAGGATGCTCATGTGAGGGTGCAATGTCATGAGGGTGTCCATGTCTGATTGTGACATGGCAAAAACATGATGGCTATTGGCTGTACTTCTTTAGTTATCACAATCAAGCAATGCTTCTGGCAGAACCAAAACAGAAATCTAATGAGACTAAGGTGGTGGCAGAGGACGATACCACTGTATCGATATTATAGCCTCTATGATCGGGTAGCGTGATGGACTGATTTTGAAGGCCATGCCTATACCAAAGTTCAGTGCAATGACGGGACGAATTACATGGGCACAGCTCTGAGTTGGCACAGAAATAGAGCTCCGAGTACAGTAGGTACGATAAAAAGGAGGGGAAGGCTATGCAGCTGTGGCAGGGGCAGTGTTTGATTGCTGTTGACTCTGGTCCTATAAGGTGCATTAGAATACCTTTTGTTTGACAAGATTCATAGGGCGACATCCTTTATTATGAGAAACATTCTACAGATTTTCTAAAATGTGTTGCAGGACCCTTGTAGGTGTTCTGTGGGACCCCTTTTATTATTGGTTATCTATGCTGAAGTGGTAAGAAAATGCACCTGCCAGCCCAGTGCCACCACTTCAGAATGATAACAGCTTTGAAACAAAACAGTTCCTGCTACCTGAGGATATTTAATGTGTTTGTGATCGAAGCTGGTGCTGTGATACAGAGTGTGTGTTAAAAGGAAGAAACATTTACACATTCTTTGGCTTCACATGCTCCTTCATGGCACAAGCCAACATTCATGAAATTAACACGCATCTATTTGCTGTAGCCTTTTACAATGAAACCATAGTTCCTGAAAGTAAATTACCCTCACAGCAGTGAAAAGGTGTCGGCACCTTTCACCAATGCCTCATGTCAGTACAATGCCTAAAATGTCTGACAGGTTGTACCACATCATGACGATTATTACACCAAGAGGATATTAATAAAGAATAAAATATATACTAAAAATTCAGTTGATGAAGCGTTTTAAAAGTTGCAGAATGGCGATAAATACATTTACATAGCCTATATATAAGCTTAAAAGTCGGCCTTGCTATGGCCAGCATGTGTAAGAAATGGCAAAACCTTGCTTCTTGTAGCACTTTTTGCCATATTTACTAGTAAAAAAACTATTCATGATGAAAGCCAAGACTTGTGAGCACAAGGCAGGTGGTAAGATTCATATGGCACCACCATGTACACAGCAGTACCAGCAAGTATCAGTGGCACACCGACGAGGGGGGGGGGGTTCTGGTGTTGCACCCCCCCCACATCTACGCGTCCAGCCCCACCAATCCAACGTGTACCTTGAGTACTCTGTTCACATTGTCATTACAATTCAGGAGGTAGCTTGAGGTCGAATTTTCCTGATTAACAAAAACACTCAATCACTGTCTTGCAACAGTTGTTTGAAGCTGAAATTTAATCATAGCCAAAAGGTTCTGCATTTGGGCTTATCTTTATTACTGAAGAAATTTGCAGTACAAAACAAATTAAAGGCATTCCCAGAGACGCTCAACCTGACACCACAGCCTATGCTGCTAACTGCAACAGCAGTCGAACATGGGCTAACTAAACTCAGTCTTACAGGCAATAAAGACAAAAATCAAAGCATAACATTGCAGCTATAAAACATCCGCTGCCTAGAAATTTGCTAACTGAAGCATAGTTGCATTTATACATCAAGAAGAAATCAAGAAAGTACATGTACTAAAAAAAAAAAAAAAACAGACACACATGTATGGCTTTACATCAAGTACAATAAAATCGCTTTAATTAGAATTTCACAACAGTGAAAAAAAAAAAGTGTCAGAATGCCAAATTATAAAAAATCATAATAACAAGAAAATAAAATATTAAGAAAAGCAAGGCATCCTGTTATGCTTGTTTATGTTTTACTTGAAATCTGCGAAAAAACCATTTTTGTCAACTTGTGCAAATGATGTAGAGGGACCTTTTCAGAGAATTCACATGGAATGCCACCAAACACCGTGTGACAGGGGTAATGATGGTGTGCCATATGTGAATTCATTTGAAGCTTGCTTCACACAACCCCTCACCACATCTCCCGATTACTTCATCATGAGTGTGCTGGCCACAAGAACAGATAACATGCAGCCAAAAGGGTGCCGTTAATAGCAATGCAATCATCCCCTTGAATGGTAGCATGCAGCTATTACTCGAAGCACCCATAATTCTTTCTGTCGGCAGTTTCTGCCATGACTGTCAGATTGTATGTGTTTCACCTTACGACAATGAAAGAACTGTTTGCTAAGACCGCCGCTGTAAGCAAGCCCTGCAAGCAGGCGAGGCAAAATGCAAATGGAGGGGCTGGGTGTAGTGTCCGTGGTTCTTTTCCGAGTAATGATCCCGTTAATACATACTCTGCTGCTTTAGGCTTGGTCTGTTCACCATCACCGCCACTTCATCTGCGATGCTTCCTGCTGGCTGCCTCCGGAGTGGGACTGCCACCTTAACTGACTGGCTTGCAAACCAACACGTCCGAAACTCCGAACTAACAAGTTTTCTGTACCATAGAATAAGGCCAGGACTAAAAATTGCGCTCGAATGATCCAATTTCCCAAATTCATGGCGGTCTAATTACAAAATACATGACACTCAATATTGTCCATTGTGAAAAAGTAATGATAGCATGTCAAGGCGAAAGCTTTCAGCCCCCTACAATATCTGTCTGTCACTATCCAAATTGTCTCTAACCCATTAAATCCCAGCATATCATGCAGGCTGCACCATATTCTAAGTTTAGATATATACATTTTCAACCCTGGTGAAAATCAACATAGGAAAGCATGCCAACCCACCCCACCCACATTTCTGCTATTGTTTCCTAGTACAAATTACCAGTTTTCAAAATCATTTAAGACAAGAATGAGGTATGTCATGGATGGAGTACTGTGCATCACATGGCTCAAGAGCAAAACGAAACAAAATATGTGATTGTGTGAAGTCTTGAACATATCGCGCCAGCCTGTTGCAGCTCCTGTCTTAATGACCCTTTGTTTCCAAAATGTGCTTGTTGACTTGCTTTTCTAGAAAGGTCAGTGGTCCAGGATTGTCAAGGATGACCTTGTGGAATGCTCGGACATCAAATTTTGCACCTAGGAACAGAGCGATAAATGAATATGGACAGTCAGTACTTAAAATAGGTACTAATGCAAACCTTTGCAACATACGGTTTCAAGGATTAAAAACAAGTCAAAGATGGGGCCTGAAACACCTTTTCTTGAAACTGAACAACATGCTGGAATGAGTGCAACACCTTTCAAGGAATACATGCTTTAAGGAATTCTTGAAAAGCACCCCTTAAGAACAGAGATATCATGAGTGCAGCGTTTGCTTTTTATGTTCCCCCACAACTAATTGGTTCCTCTCACCCTGGGGCGGCACCTACAGCAATGCCCTGCCTATTGCTCTATCTTTTCTCCTTTCCGTGGTGAGCTTACGATAACACTTAAGGCTGGCATCTGAGAAAGGCGCCTGATGGCAAAAAGGGAGCAGTGACAGAACAATTGGGAACATTAGCCCCAATTGCCACTTCCCTGTTTCCTATAAGATCTGGAAGGGTGTGTGTGTGCCAGATGACTGGAATCTATGGACATTCCCACTTTATGTATTTATCATCGCTGAGATTGGCTAAAGTAGAAAAAAAGAAAGCAGGTGTTTGGAAAGCTGCACAAGAGAAACAAGCAATCTATTATGCAAGATTGTAGGTTCCCTGCTGCAGAATAATATTTAGCTCACATGGTCATGGCAGCAATGTCTACAGATTTGGAAGGTTTTTTTTTTAACGTGTTCAAAAAGTGTTTCAGTGCCTCTTTAAAAAAGCCAACTCCTGACATAAGAATCTCATGTTGAAGCTGGCTGTTAGAAAAGCAATGGCAGCAAGCTCACCTAGTGAATCCTGCGCTTTCTGGCGCAACTGTTTGATCTTCAGCTCACCAACTTTGTAAGCACATGCCTGCAAAAAAAAGTTATGACACGATTAAAACAGTGAAAAAAAAAAGAAGACAAAAAGGAAGCAAAAGCACAGAATAGAGCACCTACTCTCAACTGAAGTTTATTTAAAAACAAAATATATATATATACACACACATATAAACACACACACACACAACTTTCCACTTATGCTGCTTGGTGATTAAAAATAAACCAACTAAAAGCACATGCTACTGATGCCATAAAAAAGCGTGTTGACATCATTGCCCCATCAATCACAAAAACAACATCACTGACACATGTCATCATGGTTAGGGGCAGCCCAAATGCGAAAGATAATTTCTTCACATGTATGACATAAGATACCATCATGAGGCTATTGAGAGAGAGACGACACATAAAGAGCAATGTCTGGTGCTCGTGTAACAGTTCTGATTGTGTCAACAAATAGAACTGAATTAGATTTTTTTCTGTGATCATGAGGTCAGCCCTGCTTTGGAAGTTTTCTTCCTCTCTTTACAATTACTACTATCGTTGAGGCTACTCTTCATTTCTGCTCCTTTATTGTCATGCATCTGGAAATTTGCCGATATGTGCAGTTTATATGCTCTTTTCTTCCTCTGTATTGGCTTCAGAGAAATATTGGAACAGCATTAAACCACAATGGACAGAGAAAGATGACACAACAAATGCTGAGTTGCAACTAACACTTTGGAAATTTCAGTTGTGGTTTGGCGCTGTACAGAAAATTCTGAAATAAAATTTAGTAGTGAGTCAGTGCGTTGCATATTTTTCACTGTCGGTTGTGGTATGGTGCTATTCAAAGGAATAGAAAGCAGTACACCCTCTTGAGACACCCTCTTGAGACACCCTTTTGAGTAGAACCTCGTCCATAGGTTTTGGAAAATAGCGCGAGAAAAAAAAGTACTAACAAAAAAAAAGTACGATCCGATGTGACTAAAAAAATGTGACAGACTCTCAACTGTAGTTGACATCTACGTAACGTGACGCGTTGCGCAAATCGTTGCGCACGAGGCATGAGTCACCGATGCGCGTCAAGCTGGTGGGGCTTCAGCGGCCCGAGACGTGTTTTGTTCTCCTACTGCATAGTGTTTTAAGGCGGCAACGGGAAACCGAAACGAAATCGACCTGGTGGGTGACGCTGGATGCTGTGGAAGTGAAACGTGATGCTCACATCGCGCCGCCTGCAGCAGGGAACGACGATGTGTTTGGATTACCGCCTACTAAAAGCACGCAGTACCAATTGGCAGTACGCTACTAACGGCAGCGCTACGCCCCACGCGCTGTAAAACAGATCAGATTCTTATCGCAATAGGGTTGGCGGCGATAGCCGTGAATGCGGCATGCGACGACTGGTAGAGATTTGCTGGTACCAGAATAAGTAACTGAGTGCGCGCCGGCATTTTCATGCTAGACGAGCGGGCGAGCGTTGTGGTGAAGGGGCCTTATGTTCTTCTCGATCATGCGCCTTGCGTATTTTCCTGTTTACATGGGATCTAGCGGTCGGAAAACATATCATAAGATCGCAGTTTGGTGATTTATTGAACGTTGGTGCCGAAAAATCGCGTTTTCCAGGATGTATGAACCGGTAAAAAATGGGCTTAACTTTATTGGGTCATTAAATTTTTGGTCCTCAATTGCGAACGTTGGCGCCGGGAAATCGTACGTAACGGTATCGCATCAACAAGGTTCTACTGTACTTATGGACTCTTTTCTGCATTCCTCATACAGCTTCTTTTTCTTAATTTCACCAGGTGCTGAGGAGGTGGGGTAGGGGGAGTGAGTGGGGGGTTAATTCAGTTTAAACTTCTTCAATTGTAAGCGGTCTGACTAGTAGCGCCACCTACCAGCCTCAGCACACAGCCAGCCCTGAAGCCAAGCCGCCAAGCCTAGTGTGAGAGGTGTGCGCGAGAGTGGAGTGCGTGCGTTGACTTTCGTCGCGTCTAGTCGCGTTCTTGGAGGCGCCATGCCTTCTAATAAAGTGCGTTATTAATGGTTCTCGAGCCTTAATTACGTTTCGGCCAGCAGCCGGCCCTCGCCACCCCTCACAACTGGCGCAGTCGACCCCGAACCATGCCTGAAACATTGCCTCTTGCCCGCCTCGTGAAGTGAGTCACCAGCCAACTCTCCTTCCTTTGTTCAGCTCCGCCCGCCCGACGCAGCCTCTCGCTCGCTTCGTCCTAGCCATTTCGCGCCTTCGCCCTTTGTGTTTCGCCGACCGTCGTGCTGATGCCTGCCCGCCCGATGAAGTAGCTTGCCTGCAGTGCCCAAACGGTTCGCCCTACTCGCCTTATTGTTTCTCGTCACTCTTGTGCTGCTTTGTCAACCACCATGCCGCTCGTGAATTGGAGTGACACGACGCCGGCGGATCTCGCAGGCTTTACAGTGCATTACCTCCGTGAAGAGTTGCCTCACCGAAACCTCGACGCTACCGGGTCGAAGGAAGAAATAATAAGTCGCCTTATCGCCGACAGCGCCCAAAACCGCCCAACGACGCCTCCTTTGCCTTCCCCAGACTCCGCCGCGTCCACCCAGCGTTGCAACGCTGCGCCGCTCCCGCCAAGCCTCGACGCAGCCCAAACTACCGAGTTGCTGACGGGTTTACTTCAGCAGCTCCTTCACGTGTCGCAACGCGCTGCAGCCCCAGTTCAAGTCACTACCCTTCCAGACCTCTCCGCATCACTTCCTACATACAGTGGAGACGGCAGCATTTCAGCGCCCCACTGGGTTGAAGAGTTGGAACGAACTCAAAACTTGGCTTCGTGGGAACCTTCAACCCTACTCGCCGTCGCCCTGGGAAAACTTCGCGGAGCAGCCGCTGATTGGAAAGCCGTCATCGGTCGTCAATGTCCAACGTGGGAAACCTTCAGACAAGCGTTCCTAGACCAATTCAGTGCCAAGCAAACCTTGCTACAGTGGCAACAAGCAGTCACTTGTCGCGTGCAGGCGCACGGAGAAAACCTTGTCAGCTATTCTCTCGTGAAGTTTAAGCTAATCTCTGGATGCCCAGTTACCCTCACCGATCCCCAGCGCATAGAGTACGCCCTTCAGGGCATCGCCGACGTGAACCTGGCCACTACTATTGCAGCGCAGCGCCCAGAGACAGTCGCAGCGTATATGGACATTGTAACTCAGCTTGACCAAACATTAAGCCATTCGTCCCTTCGCGCCCCACGCACAGGCTATCCAAGTGCCAAATTACCAACGCCAAGCCCACAGGCACCTCCACGTAGCACAGTGTACACGAACCCCCAGGCTGTGTCAGACAAAACCGGCCGGCCACAGCGCATTTCAGCCGTACCACCAGACCAACGAGAGGCTAGATACCTCACTATCTCAGCTAAGCATGGTGCTCCTGCCTACCGTCCTGGCCAGAACTTGGCCGAAGCTGTGTGTTTTCAGTGCCGTCAAAAGGGACATCTCGCATCCAAGTGCCCGTCTAGATCTACTGCTCCAACATCTACAACACATCTTTCGCCAGCTCTCCACAGCAGCCCTTCCGAGACCCTTGATGGATCTCTGGTTCAGTGTGCTCTTGTCGATGCCACAATTGCTGGGATTGGCCAAGTAGATGCATTTCCAGACAGTGGATCTAAAGTGACACTTGTTTCACGTCGCCTGGTCAGCTCCTTGCCCCTCCTGCCCTGGACTAGACCTCCTCTAGTCGTCGTTGGAGGAACATCAGTAACTCCAGCTGGTGCCATCTGTTTGAAGATTTCTGTTGGACCTATCACCGGGTTGGTCGAAGCAGCCGCCCTCAATAATAATGCTGTGCCACTTATATTGGGTGAAGACTGGTTTTCCTCAAGCCAAGCACAGTTGGTGTTTCAGCCGCCCCTACCAACTGAAATCCGCCATTCTCCAACAGCCACAAGTGTGTCATGCCATGAACGACTGCTGCCACGGATGGCGAATGCTGTTATGATCCAAGGGTCATCTTTCTGCTGAGCTGTGGTGTACCTGGACCCCACAGCTCAGCAGGCCTACAGCAGTCACCACTACCAGGACCAGACGAGCCCCCGTGGTTGGCACTATCTTGCCACAATGATGTTTCAAGCACCTACAGCCTCTCTTCTACGTCCAACCGAGCTGCTTCCTCGACAATTGAGGTTCACATTGACCCATCCCTGCCTGCTGTGCAGCTAGGTAGCCACTTGCCAGTGCCTCAACAACAGGAACTTACGAGCATTTTGTCAAAATACACTGAAGTATTCGCTCATGGAGAGGATGACTTGGGCTTGTACGAAGGTGTCGAACATGCAATTGACCTTCTTCCTGACGCCGTGCCATACAGTCGATCTCCCTACCCGTACTCAGCTGCAGACCGTCGTTTTCTTGAGGCCCAGACAAGCACACTCCTTCGCTAAGGCATAATTCTTCCAGCCTTAGGACCTTGGGCATTCCCCACAGTAGTTGTTAGCAGAGGCAGTAAGAAGCGCCTTTGTGTCAACTATGTGCCCCTAAATAAGATGACTGTTCGTATGTGTGAAGAAGATCAAGCAAAAACTGCTTTCATGACCCACCACAGCTCAGCAGACCTACAGCGATCGCCACTCCCAGGACGTCCACCCGAGTGCTTGGACTATTCTCACTGTGAAGACATCAAGCAGTGCTTTTTCCTAGACCAAAGGGACTTGGTCAAACAAAGAGGGGCCGGATGTAAGCGGTCTGACTAGTAGCGCCACCTACCAGCCTCAGCACACAGCCAGCCCTGAAGCCAAGCCGGCCAAGCCTAGTGTGAGAGGTGTGCGCGAGAGTGGAGTGCGCGCGTTGACTTTCGTCGCGTCTAGTCGCGTTCTTGGAGGCGCCATGCCTTCTAATAAAGTGCGTTATTAATGGTTCTCGAGCCTTAATTACGTTTCGGCCAGCAGCCGGCCCTCGCCACCCCTCACACAATAACACTCTGTTGTCTCAACACTCAATATTTATTACAGCTCAAATGCAGTAGAGAGAACCATGATCATGGCGTAGTAAGTGTATAGACCGTTTTTTCATGGGCGCCGCAATTGCGTAGCCAGTGGCGCCATCTATGGGCAGTTGGCATGCTGGCTTGGGCGAACGCCCGTGTTGTATGCTATGGTATGCGCTCGGCGGCAGTTTCGGTGTGTTTTTTCACACTCGCGCGGTCTATTTAGCATGAAATGGCGTCTTCAACGTAAGGAATTGTCCTGTGAGGCGTAGTGAAGGAATTTAAGTCTGAAATAATTAAGCGGCTGGAGTTTATGCTGACGTTAGGGCGGACGGAGCACCCAGCGAGAGGTGTGTGCGTTTGTTTGAGCTTATAATCACCCTCGGATATCAGTTAGGTATTTCTGAAAATTCGTTTCCCAAATGTTACCTTACTGCAGCATTCTCAGCACAGTAATTCTAAGCTCTGGTTTAGCTGCAACGAGTACTTACGAAACATTTGACGATCCTAACAGCGTGGGTACCGTTCTGCTGGAGAATAAGTCGTGCTGTTTACTTTGAGAAGCGTTCAAGTTGTTATCTGTAGATACATTGGGCGACTGCTTTGTTTGCGGGGCAAGGTTTGAGCCCACAAATAAAATAATTTGGTTAATAATAACCGCATATCGTACAGTGTAAATCACACTTTTCGAGTGGTCGAACGACCAGTTGCAGACTGTGCGAGCGTCCAAGGCAGTACTAAATGCTGTGTTATAGATCTGTTTGCTCTATATAGCGCATGGTCCAAGTGGGCCCAA
>NC_051154.1:215131400-215312287 GCF_013339745.2 Dermacentor silvarum
GTTTCATTTTCTCCAATGAACACAGGTAGGTTACACTAATTCATCAGATCGCCTGCCCTGTAGAATCTGCAGTTTATAGGTGTAGGTGTAGAAAACAGCTATTAACTGGTAACTCACTTTACATCGTCTAACGTTAACAGGAAAGCAAAATTGGTTCACTGCACATATGTATGCAGTTTTACAAAGACAGACCAAAAGCGGCCTCCCACAGATGCACTCTCCTCCCCACACACATGCACAATCCACTCAGATGTAGCTTTCATCACATCTACATTCATAATTCAGTAAGACTAACATTTCAAAAGCTTCTAAATGTCAGTAAGGTAGTATTCAGTGTCCTGTAAAACATTCTCAACATAACCTTGCCACTTAATACACTTTTTGTGCCACACAGGTCTGCTAGCCATAATAACCCATGCACCGGGTAACAAGTGCAATGCAGCAACAATAATAGGTATTCATGAAGCCAGAATTCCCCATTGGATAGTTTGATACATTTTGAAGGGTAAACTGCCGTCATACAATTAAAGTTTGCAGAAAGCCTGCTACTGCTGCCATGCCAACAGAATGCAACTTTTCATAGGTGCTGGTGAAGACAACTACTAGTACTCAATTGCACTTTATAAGCTGCAACACAAGCATTTAACACACCAAATGCACTTTTGGAACGGCAAATCACAGACGTTTGTAAATCTAAATTGGGTATCTGAAATACTGCTACGATTCTGGAACTCACCTCAACATAGGCAGTGTGGAGAGGGAAGTGCACAGGCCCATCATTGTAGCGCCGGTCTTCAATCTGGCTTCGAAAAGCTGGCATGCTGGGCAGCTCCATGGCGTAAGAGCCCTGTGAGCAGATTCACAACCCATAACATTGTTCGCTGCGCAGTCAAGTGATATACCCATTATTTGCAAGGTATGTGTACTGTAGGTGCCACCCTCTCCACTGTGTCAACCACCTCTTCTGTATAGCCATTATGTGTTAAGAAACTGATTAATCTTTCTGTACAATCAATCAAAGGCTGATGAATCAATACCCGAACCTACCAAAGAAAGCTAACACTATGACTGCAAACAAAAATTAAAAGCTAAGGAGCACCACATTGAATGCATGCTCTTTACAGCCAAATGGCCACATGTGACAGTGGCAGCTCTTGCACATCTAACAAAAAAACACAGATTTTTGTTGATACTATAAATAATCAAGGTTCACAGGTAGGATCTATGCTGCCAATAAGAAATCACTTGATCCTTGCACATTACTTGGTCAGTTACACAGTAGAGATCAGAAACATGCATGAATGAAACCTGCATGTGCACTGCTTGTAGAACACTTGATTAATAGTAGCTCAATTATATAAAGCCTGCCCTCGCTTCTCACCCATTCCACATCTTTCATACATCATGCACAACATATTACAGTTAGAAATTTCTTTTAAATAGCTAGAAAAAGTGACGACAATGTCACTACAGCTTTAAAAATGCTTTGAATTGGTCATGGTGCTGAGTCAATCTGACCTATCTGCACACGAGACACTTATGTGCACTTCATTACTGAATGAATAACCAAAGCAGGTAACAGTTACGAATTTAGTAGATATACTTTAACCTACCTGCAAATGGTGACCAGGATTACCTTCATGCAATGCCAATGCAGCCATGAGGTACTTCGGCCTAAATGAGGAAAAGTTGAAATTGAAGCCATGCGCAGTGAGCGTTTCTGGCCACACAATATAAATGAGTAAAAATGATATTTGTTATTCTCTCGGTGCTACGGTTCATAAAAGAAATTGCATTTTTAATAAAATGTCATCCCACAAAGTCTTCAGAAAGTGCAGACGCCAGATGAACTAAGATCAAACTGGATGCAGCTTTAGAAAACAATATGTAGTATTAACATGTGACCTTGTGGAATTAAAAATGCATGTGCTAGTGTGTGGGCATGGTGGTGCTACAGTTGTGCATATACCATCTTCCAACTTCCACTGGGGCACTGCAGTTCGATCACATTTCTGTGCAACATCTTTTGTGGCAGAAACCGACCACAGAAGCCCCTACAACCAGTGATTCTAAAATTAAGTTTACCTAGTAGTGTACATTGGGTACAGGTGAAAAATTAAAAAAAAAAAAAAATGTGGTTCTTCACATAAGGTTACACACAAGTTGCAGTCTTACAATGCATACAATCTGCCATGTTGGAAATGCTTTTAAACATACTTTTAAACAGAGAAACAAGGACAAAATTTAAGATGTAACTTTCACATACTAGTTTAACAAAAGGAGCTGTTCCCTACACTGTGCACTGCAAGGCATATTTATTATTTGTCTATTTTAGACTAAGAAATATTTCTGTGGCAATTTATTAAACATGCGCAGAACTTTTTCTTCCCCATTTTGTGCATGCTGCACTGAGAAAACCAAGCAAAAGAATGAACCTAGTTGTATACAGCAGCATGACTGCCGGTCAGTGCAACCAAAACAACATTTAATGCATCTCGCCACTTTCTGTCAGATAAATGTAATTTGATTTGATTATAGTGTACAAATATCCACTTCAAATTCCAATAACCATCACTTTATCCTGAATTCTTGGTCAACACACTCAGTACAATTAAGCCACTGTTCTGCTGCTGCACACCATCTGCTTTTGGTCTCAATTATACGGGTTTACTCAACAACCACTCTCAATGTGTTGGGTGAGCACAGTGAGTACATCTGTAGAAAGTTATGTTTCTCATTTCTTTTCAGTGTTCTTAACAAATTTTAAATATTGTTTAACCATGTAAAGCAACAGCTACAAACAACAGAATGAACGCCTTCCGTAACATTATCCGTGAAGAATTAAAAAACTACTTACGATCTGGTCAGGTCAGCGGCATTGACATAGAATATTCCAGGGCGAGAGAAATCGGTTGTGCCCTGGATGTACATGGCACATGGCCCACTAGACTTGGAGGCATCTTGGAGCTGAACTCTAGAAACATGTAAATTAAACCAAAAGCAGAATTTCTTTTGATACTCTGTTTTTAGTTAATTGTCCTCTGTAAACATGCATATACGAGGGCTCAGAAATGTTCTCAGTCCAATCAAGAAGAAAACCTCATTGAACCATGAAATTTTCAAACATTTTTAAAAAGTATTCCCCTATGAAGCTGAATGCACTTAATCACATCATTTGTGGAAATTTTTAAGACTATCTGAAGGGGGAAAAAAAAAAATGTCACCAATGGTAGCTGAAATACTCCTCTGCTGTATGAATCCTTACCAAAAATTATTTTAAAGATTCATTGCCTCATTTTGACACATAAGTTTGAATCCTGGAAGTCTATCACCCCCGTCTTCATGGGAACTCTTGATTATGCATGAGGGCTTCTCTTTCAGCCAAGTAAGGAAGTTCTGTTGCCTACATTGCAGATATTCTTTTTGGAAATGTAAAAAAATAAATAGATCATAAACTGTGTGTTTGTCACTTTCAACAGCACTATAAGTTGCTGAATGGACATATATGTTGTTCCATTTGCAGATTTCATACAGCCCTAAAATTAAGCTGCACACCTTCACTATTCATTAAGTCCCTTGTACATCTACATTGAAGATTTAAAAAGACTTCACGGACTTCTAGAAATGCACAGGTGTCTTTCTGCTGACCATCATCTGGGAAACACTGCCTCAAAACATGACTTACTTACACCTCATCAAGTGCAAATACAGTAACGAACCTGAGAGGGGATTTTGGTACTGAAGGGAAAATAGTGAGTAGCTTTGGGTTGATTTCTTCTTCAAGCAACTGTTCATACATCCTTACAACCTCCTCCTACAGAAAGAGAACAAAGTCAGTCAGGTAAAAAAAAATAGCCACGCAAACCTTATGGCTAAGAGCAGTATCACATTTACACGTAAATGTCACACAGTTGTACAGTATGTGTATAGTAAAAGAACAGGGAGAGAGGCTAGCAGAGATTACAGAGTAAAGGATAACTATTTACATATTTACAACCGAGTGACAAGGCAAAAATATCCATAGTTGGCTTGTGGAGTGACTTCCTCGAGACAGTTTGCCATCCGGCCCCACACACCGGCACTGTTAGGTCACATAGAGCAGCCGGGTGGCAAAGCCCAACTGCTCAAGGAAGTCAGACAGTATTTTGTGAGCTGCCTCCCACGTGCGAGGGGGACCGCGTGGCCATAATAGAGCCTCGGCACTGTTGACTGGCAGCCCTGCGTGCAGTAACAGCTCAGGAGTTCCTCTCGCGGTGCCTTGAAAGCACTGCACCACAGGAGCAAGTGTTGCTGCATATGCTAAACAATAAACTCCCATTCTAATATTTAAATCATATACTATTTTAGTCTGATGAAACATCTCATGCTTAAAGGGACACTAAACAGAAACATTAGGTTAAGTTAAGCTTGATTAATAAATCAGACTTCTCAATTACTGACAAAGACAAGCTTACCAAGAGCAGAGGCTTATGTGCCTGCTCAATGTCAAAATACAGTCAACAAACAATTTTTCAGATTCCTGATCTTTCAGACATGCCCGATAATTTGGACACTTTTGCGGCACTGCAACCCCATAAAGCCAATGTATAGGAAGGTCAATTTTCAGATGCAAAAACCCCTCAACGTCTGATTTTCTGGACTTTTTGAAATGACTGCAGGCATAGGCGTCAACTATGCGGGAGCAGTGGGTGACACCTGAACAATGGCCAACACGGGGGTACAGTAGCGAATATTTGCGCAATTTACTTGAGACATTTGCAAGGTATTTGATGAATGGATGCCGCTAGCTGAAGGGATAGGTCATTGAGCCCACACCCTTCCCTAACAGCATCGCAGTTGCGTTGCACGTGATGGCAATTATTTATTCGCTGAGCTGCGGTCCTCCCCCCCTCCTGTACCTCTCTCTTTCTTCAATTCACATGAAGTGGTCAACAGCAGAGTCGAACAAGGGATGTCTCT
Organism: Dermacentor silvarum; assembly: GCF_013339745.2. Lineage (NCBI taxonomy): Eukaryota > Metazoa > Arthropoda > Arachnida > Ixodida > Ixodidae > Dermacentor > Dermacentor silvarum. The sequence goes on from NC_051154.1 coordinate 215,136,360, forward strand.
AGAGCCAGCGTTTGAACATATGATTCATATTCGTGAGGGCAATAACTTGCAGGGCCTCTTGACGGAAACGTGCGGCCACGAAACTTCTTTTCTTCACCCCCCCTCCCCCCACACACAATGGGAAAATCGAAAAAAGTAGATTAGTGAGGGAAGGGTGAGGGGGTCCTGCTGATTCTTTCAAAAGCAAAAATTAAAAATGAACTTCACGTGTAAGCCCATGTTGTTAATTCTGGAGGCCTCATTTTCCCAATGTGCGACCCTAGTGATGTTTAGGTGTGGCCTTTTCCTGAACTGAGTGGATGGTGACGTAAGGAAAGGGTACAGAATTTCCGGCTGTGCAGGCTGTCGACGTTTGGCCAGCGGTCGACACATATGGAAAAAAGCATTGTCGGCGGCTGGAGTGGATCGCAGTAGTGCGGTAGAGAGCGCTTCATTGGGCTCAGTGTCGTTGACCCATCATCACCCGGATTACCCACATGAAGCCTAAAGTGGAAGAGAGAGAGAGAGAGAAATAACTTTATTCAGGTAAAATAGGGTTAAGAGGGCTGGAGGGTGGGTCCTCAGTCCAGGGCACCAAGTGGCCACCGCCACCCGCCGTGCCTGGTCGAGGTAGTGTCATGCGTTCGGGTCGGATGCGGGTGTGGATTGTTTACCGCAGTAGTCCGCTTTGTCTGGCCTAACGTTGTTAACTGGCACCATTGGACTGCCATCAAGTAACACCGAATCGACTCGCCTGCACAAGAACTAGCTAATGGATTATATTATGGTCCGTGGAGAGCTTTTTTTTCCCTTTCTTCTGTTTTAACGATTTTCCATTACTGTCGTGTTTGAGGTGGCCCATTCCGGCCACTCTGCACATGGGGCAGGTAACACGTTAGGGGTGTTACGACACTAATTCTGCAAGCATTAATTTATTGTGGTGTGTGACTCATGTCTTGCATACGTGGGAGTGGCATAGCTCCTGCTGGCTTGCCAGCTTCAACTGCAGTATGGATTTCTGCAAGGTGTGTCCACTGTGTTTGGTGTGACGTGGTGTGTGGTTGAACGCTGAGTCATCGCATGACCCATCTACAGTTAAACCTGCTTACAACGAACCTCCATATAACGAATTACTAGATATACCGAAGTTTTTCTATTCGCCGCCGTTTCTACATAGAAGCACATGTGTTTGAGACCTCTACGTAACGAAGTGGCAGCGGGAGACCTCCTCGAAATAACGAATTTTCCCCGCCAACAACCTAGAGATTTCGCCCCAAATTTTGTCATTTTTGCGCGAGCGGCAACCGGAAGCACCTTCTCCGCCGCGACGGAATGCGAAGCGGCGGCGTTGCGCTTGGCGCGCTCGAATTCACGGCGACTGCGAGGCGAGAGCGAGCCTACGTGTGCGAGTATGCACAAGGCGGGCCTGCATTCCTCGACCCAGCGATCTTGCCGCCGCGGGCGTGACCTTTCCCCCTCCCAATAAAACGGGTCCAAAAATTGCCTGCGCGTTAGAATCGAGTACGACCATAAATTTGCGTTACCATATTGCCATCGGCATTTCGATGTGGCTGCGTCCTACGCACTTCGAGCCTGCTCCCGTAGCTTCGACCACGTGCTGTAGTACGTGTGATTAGACATTAGTCTACCAATTTAGTTAAACAGCAAATGTTTACAAGTTTATACGGCCAATAAAACTACTATCCTTACTTCGTATAGCTGTCGGCTTATTTGCTGTCGCAATCGATGCTTTGCCTTTCGGGCGAAACTGGGACTTTTTTGTTCATTGCAACTTCAGTGTATTGGGAGTAAATCCTGAGCGATAGTTATATTGCTGTATGAAAGCGTGAGGTGCGCAGTACTGTAAAGGATATTTTTTTCCTCTCTTTTGGTCATGGAAAACGGGTGCGCGTTACAATCGAGGGCGCATTAGAATCGAGTAAACACGGTAAGCATTTCTTTTTCGAATTTTCGTGCCGAACCTGCATTTAACGAAATCCTCTTTATATTGAAGTTTTTCGGGAACTTGTCAATTTCGTTATATCCAGGTGTAACTGTACTAAGAACCTATTGAAGTCGCGTCGCTGGGAAGAAAGGACATCCTCTCGACGAGCTTATCTTTGAGGTTGACAATTACAAGATACAAGACGGAAGAATGCACTGCTCCCTCAAGCAGTGGCCAGGTGGAATGCGGATGCCGTCGATCGCTCTCTAGGTGAACTTTGAGCATACTATTTCCACCTCGAGTCATCACAGCGGGGAAAGGTTTCTAAGCACCTGTGGCAAGGGAATGACCTCCTTGCCTTGTAAACTTGCCTCAGTGACTTGACGACCAATCAGAGAGAAAGCCACGCTTCTTTCAGCCTAAACCCTCATGGGCCCAAGTTCACCTGACTGCATTGATTGTTATGTCGGGCCTACTTAAGGAGCCCGCCATGTACCTTTTAATTCTATCTTTGTCATCTTAAACCTTCATTATGCTATAAATAAATCGTTGAAGTTTTTTACAACGCAACGTCGTCATCCTTGCCCAGTCGCCTGGTGTCATGATGGCTATGGCACATCTAGCTCGGGCCACTATTCTTTAAGAAACGCCGGACAGCAAGCCACGAGGAATGAGTATCCGGCATTGAAACAGGGGTCATAGAAGACCGTTTTTATTTTGTAACGCCCAATTCTTTGTCTTCCCAATGCGTAGATCCTTTCCCTTCTTTTTAACTTGCATACTCTATTTTGTTAAACTCTTATGCGCTTTTTGTTTACTGTCACGCGTTCCGCTTTGTTTCTTTGCTCGCTGCCCTCTTTGAGTAAATACAGTGGAATCTCGATGATACGATCACGGCTAATACGAATTTCCGGATGATACGAATTTTTCTGAGGTCCCGGCTGAGCCCCATTACTTTGCAACGTGCTAGAGAACGGTTGTTACGAATCGATTTTCGACCCGTGTCAGTTCATACGAATAAACGCCGCCCCACCGACGGCCGCGAAAGAGAACAGCGCGCAGTCACACGCGTTTTTCCTTTCTCTTTTGGTGCGGAGGCGCAGACGCGACGCCGGACAGCGCGGAAGCCGCGACTGAGCGCGAAGAGTTTGAAGCGGTGGCGCTTTTGTTGCTTTTGTGCTTTTCTTCTTGTCTCTTCGCTCGCTGTGGCGGCCGCGCTGCCGCGCTTCCCCACGTGCGGCCGCCGCAGCAACCGAAGGTTTGTGCGGTCTATCGCTTCAACGGAAACTGAGCGGCGTAAGCACAGCACATACAAAGTTCAGAGCCGTGTGGAGATTGCTTTCAAGATACGGTGCGCGCGACAACACCGACAGCTGGCACAGGCGCAAAGTACAAGAACGCATTTGTTGGCAGAATGACCCCGTGAGATTGGTATCATCGAGATTCCACTGTAAATATTTTTGTTTTCGCATACGTAATGGCTGTGTCCACCTTCAGTCTCTGTCATTCTTCCAGAAGATCACCACATGTGCACACTGCACGGGTCAACCGTTGAACTAAACAAATTTGTATAGAACCACTCCGAGGATTAATGAGTAGCAGGCAGAAATGTCAAGTGGAAGCCTATGCCACTGCAGACACTGATGGTGTCTGCAGTGGCATAGTGATATGCCAGCATCACGTGGCATGTGATATGCCAGCATGTGATACGCCAGCATCACGCGAGGCAACTTGCCCCGTATCAAACTACTCTCTCCTGCCGCATTAATGTGCTAGCCTTCCTCGTGCATTACCGCCGTTTACACGAATGCGATTGCTACAAATGTGACACACAACTTGTCTTATTCATGTCATCATCATCATCAGCCTATGTTTATGTCCAGTGCAGGACGAAGGCCTCTCCTTCCGATCTCCAATTACCCCTGTCTTGCGCTAGCTGATTGCAACTTGCGCCTGCAAATTTCATAACTTCATCACCCCACTTAGTTTTCTCCAGTCCTCGACTGCGTTTCCCTTCTCTTGGTATCCATTCTGTAACTCTAATGGCCCACCGGTTATCCATCCTACGCATTACATGGCCTGCCCAGCTCCATATTTCCCTCTTAATGTCGACTAGAACATCGGCTATCCCCATTTACTCTCTGATCCACACCGCTCTCTTCCCGTCTCTTAACGTTAGGCCTAACAATTTTCATTCCATCGCTCTTTGTGCGGTTAACTTGTTCTCGAGCGTCTTTGTTAACCTACAACTTTCTGCCCCATATGTTAGCACCGGTAGAATGCAATGATTGTACACTTTTCAACGACAGTGGTAAGCTCATTCATGTAAATGCCGCTAAATGCACAAATATGGTGCGCAGCCAAGAGTTTCTGAAGTTCTGCAGAACTTTGCAAGGCAGACAACTTACAGGGATGTGAAAAAAGTTCATTGTTTTATTTTCTGTGTGAGCTATTTGGCAAGACTGCAGCAGCAGCCACAGTCAGGAGGGCTTGCTAAGAAAGCTTCGACTTAAACACTCTGTGCACTTCAACTGAGACACATATATGATATGTATACTTCTAAGAATGGACCTTTTCCATCATTGTGTAAGTTGGCTGCCCTGAAAAGCTCAGCTGACCAGAACAGCTACGGCTGTAGCATGTACAATTGTGTATTGCGATTCGGGTGCACTAAAATTATGCAGAAACCAATGAATACAATTGCCAATGTAAGTGAATAGTCCGAACAAACTAACGTTTTCTTTGCTGAATCTGACTGCCAGCCGACAATGAAAACAGTCGAAAGAGCCAAAGAAAACCATTTGCTTTAATAAACATCTCCAGATGGTCAGAATAAATCAGGTATGTGTCCCCCATTACGGTGTGTTGCATAATCAAATTACGGTTTTAGTTCGTAAAACAAATACATTAAGTTAAGTTTATAATTTAATGTAATTTAATTTGAAGGCCAGACTCTGAGCGAACTGTTCGGAAAACAAAGATGTTTGTGTACGTTGTGTACACACACATAATAAAAAGAGAGAGAGAGAGACGAGGAATTGGAAAAGCTTGGGCCCTTGCTCCCGCCAGGAAAATAAAAACCACAGGTCCGAAATGCTTATGACCACAGGTCCGAAACAGCATTTATCGGAGCCACCACTGCCGCCATTCTGATTATCTCGCAGCCTCGAACTGCCCCTCTTGCACGCCGATCCGCTGGCAGCCATAGCCACTAAAGCGGCAACGCTAAGCTGCTTCAATGTTCACTACCAAGTTTCCTGCTGTTCGGTGCCGTCTTTTTCATTGAAAGCATTCACCGCTGTCAGCAATGGCACTGACTCCGCCTTTGTAATGCTCACCGATGGCTTCGACGCGCGGAATGCATGACGCGTTGCATAAAGCATACCATGAGTGGAAAGGGGCCACTGTCACGGCACACAGTATGTATTCCCTAATTACACACACGCACACCTGCTGTCTCCTGTCACAGTATAAGCAACGATACGCCTAATAAGTGCACTGGCAGTCCTTCACAGCCATTTCGGACGTGCGTGTGGCGATTTGAGCCCTTGGGGGCAGTAAAAGGCACACATTCAATTTTCCAGACTGCCCGACTTTTACAAAAATCCAAGTAAAAAAAATCCGACGTTTCTGGCATGGTAGGAAACTGCTGGCACAGTACGAAACCAGTACCAGGATTTATTTATCGTGATAAATATATGGGTGATTAGGCTAATTTGCACCGCCGCCACCGCTGTCGTGCTGTCATGGTACTGACGCGCACGCGCGGCCTGCCCTTGGATAGTTAGAACTTTAGAACTTAGAAGGTCTCCAGGATGCACAGTGCATTTGCTGCAAAAGCGATGAAGCAAAGTGGCTGCACCATCACACTTGCTGGATCGGCTTTGCTGGAGCCAGGGCAGCGTTCTGCCTTTCGCTGCTGGCATGAGCAGTGTCCGCACACACATTAGCGTTTCTGCCCAGCAACTTGGTGCATACCACACCGTGGTGCATACACTGGCCTGAGGGGGGCAGACAGTAAATGTAAAGCTAAATTTTTCTAACCCTCTTGTTGGGCGCTGACCAATGCCAACGATTTTTCTTCAGTCTTACCTTGTGCTGTGGCGCTCCTAATCCTGTCGGCGTTCTGAGACGCCCTCAGTGCAAGCTAAATCTTGCTACTGCTTTCAATGCTTCACCTTTGGGCAAAGCTGCAATTTTTTTTTTTACAGCACCTCGTAGTTAGCTAACATAACCTTGAATACTAAAGAAACCTAAAACTAAAAGAATATGAAACTGCATCTTCTGGACAAAGATGGCTATTACTAGTACCATGCCTCCTTAATAAAATTACTTGCCAAAATAGAACTACGTAGAGGGCATTAAGGGTACAGTATCAGTACCTTAAATGTACTGCATGGACTAAGTATGCCTTAAATGGACCTTTGTGCCATAAGCTGTGTTGTATTCATAAGCCATAAGTTGTATTCATGAAGGGTATGACAAACTACTTATTAAAGCAGCACCTATAGTACGAAAACATTCCTAATATTTGATATTCAAGATGCCAAAAACTCACACTTGATTTGCACAGGAAAGATGAATCATTGCGGATCATTGCAGAAAATTCCTTTGGGCTTGCATCAGAACCCAAGGACTTGATAATCTGAAAAATGCGACAATTGACATAAATGTCTATGATTTTTCGACGCACAATTTTCGAGCTTGAATTATGCATTGCATGTTAAATTGGATGTGTCCCGCAGTAAGTTGGCAAAATCTGAGTGCCTTCGATGTGCTAGAAAATTTGCATTTGAATTTTTTCATTCTGCAGTTGAACCGTATAGCAGTCTAGCAACACTAATTAGTGATGAAATGAATCGTACCGTCAGCTACGGCTCGCTCGAAGTAACAAAATCTAATCTTTTAGGCCATGCTTTTGTATACTGCAAGCACTGGAAGTGATTGTAGAAGAAGCCGGAAATATGTCGTGGTTGCCATGCATTATTTTGTGTTTGCATGTACGTCTTGACGGTCAGCCTGAGGCAGTTTCCGCAGGTGCTCTCTGGCTTGTGATGCTTTTATTGCGCGAGTGAAACAACTGTGGGAACAATTCAACTGTGACACCCTTGCTACGGTGTTGGGTGCCAGAGCGTGGGCAGCAAGATGTTTGATGTGGTTTCTGACTGTTAACACAGCGGTAGCCCCATAGTTCCTGACATCACACAATGCATGCCTAAATGGCAGTTGCTGTCGGCGGGAGTGGCTGAAAGGTAGTGATTTCAATTTGAAATTTTCTGTTAAAATGAACGCTGAGAGCCTAGTTTTTTTTGTGTGTATAATCACATTGGCCTCTCTACTTTCAGTTGCAATGATAGCTGAGAATACAGTGGAACCCCATTGATATGATCTTCACGGGAACTAGGAAAATAAACCGTATCATCCGAAAATCGTATCATCCAATGTATTATCCAACCAAATCGTATTATAGGGAAAAAAAAAAAATGTAGTATCCCGAAAAACGTATTACGCAGAATCGTATCAACGAGGTTCCACTGTAGTTGGAGGACCGTGTCATGGCCCCTTTAAATGAAGCTTAAATGTCCGTGCTTATTTTTGTTTCCTGCGCTGTTAGCTACACAGTTTTTGCAGCTATTATTAACTGTAATATTTATTGGGGTTTTAACGTCAGAAGCATTGCAGTGGGGTATGAGAGATGCTTTAGTGCAGGGCTCTGGATTACTCTAACCACCTTTATTTAATTTTTTTTTTATGAGCACCTAATTTAAGGACACAAGTGTTTCCTGTGTTCTAGCCCCATCAGAATGTGGCCATTATGGCTGAAAATTGAAGCAGGGCGCACATGTGAACTATAGTCGGTGACTTATCAAGGTGAAGAAACAGCATGAACACAGACACACACACATAAATGTATGTATGTGTGTGCGTGTGTGCACGCATGTCCACAATCACACACACATGTGCACACACACACAGGATAACATGCAACAAAAATTGAATAGTAGCAAGAGGTCCAGGAAAACAAAACTAACACAACCACCCGCGAGCACATGCATTTGCCATCATTCTCTAAGGTACAAAATCTTTCTTGAAATGTCTCTTGGATATCTTGTGATTGCCGATCTCAGTAACTAGCTAAACCGTGCGAGAGGTTAAGAAAGGGCTGGTAACTGTACGGGGCTCAATGGGCTGCCTTGTTCTGCCTGTTCTAGATTTCTGCAAGTTCAAATATTCACACAGATGACCGTTGATGCAATGTGGGGACAGAACTTGTGAGGCTCAACTGCAGAATTCCATGGAACATACAAAAAGGAACGAATGACTCTTTCGTTACCGTGCCTATAGAAATTGATCAATTTGATAGATTTTCTATGGGTTGTTAAACACTTTTGTTACAATTCTTCTACTAGCAACATCATGCACTGTCTGAAATGATGACTGAACTTAAACTATTTGTCAGATTTGACAATTTTTGACAGATTGAGGAGTCTGGAAAAGTAAAGCTTCGACTGGTGGTATCGTCAAAATTGGCCTGTAGTGCTCCAAGCACTTCTTTAGGAAAAAGATGCATAATTTGTGCTTTGGTTGACTTGGCAACATAATTTTTAAAGGACAGCAGCAGTGAAGACACAGAAGCTTCTCTTGGGTTGTTAATTTTCCAATCTGACGTATAGGCTGCCTTAATGATGTCTCAAACAACGGTAGATGCTCATGAGTGTGTCTTAGTTTGATAAGTGTGTTAGACTAATATCAAGTGCAACTTTATTTTCCCCACCGTGGGGTGCTTTTATCCACCAGCGCTTCAACAGCGTATGTGCAAATTATTACGAGCACTCCTTCCCGCCGTGGGGTTTTCACTCACACAAGAGCACGCAGTTGATTTCAGACCGACCTGTGACCGAAGCTTGACTAGCTGTCTCTTACATTTTGAACACCGACTGTGCAGGTGCCCTTATTCATGACTGTACAATATTGTGCAACACTCCACATTGCTATACAGCATTGTACAGGAATTGAACAAAGCATCTTAAGCCTCCAGCGTCAGTTGAATGCACACTTGACCACCTTCCTTGTACAGAAAAGGTGATGGAACACAATAATCGAACATGAGGAGGCTTCTGGATGCTTCCTGACCTGACAATCGTTGCTTCGCGAGCCTAGAGAATGCAGTCAAAAAACAAACCAGGTGCCTGCTGCAATGAGTAAAAACAAATGCTCTCTGTACAATAGAAACTTACCCGTTTACAGAATTGCGAAGCTAAAGCTTTCCCACATAACTTGGACATCACTATGGCTACTATATCGATGCCAACAAATTTTCATAATAATTTTCTTGCGTGACCTGACTTACAAAAGTTGGGAACTAGGAACCAGGAGAATATTCTTTTTCTCTCAGTACTTTCTCTCAGTACTGCAAATTAAATAGACAAATTATCACTTGTATTCGTGTTCTTTGTGCTTCTTTAAAGTTTCCCATTACAATTCTCAAAAATTGACTGAGAAATTATTACTGCTATTCATCTATTCAAAATGTTGGAGATACGTCTTAAAATAAAATGTTAGTACACAAGAGCACCAAAAACGCACACACTTTTAGAGGTAATGAAAGAGTTATCTACACTTCTAAAGTTTTTCATTGTAAGCTTATTTACAAGGTACTCAGTTCAGCTGCATGACAGTTGAGCAACATGATGCCAATTATAGATGCAGTGACATAAATATTACATTACAAAAAGAATTCTGCCCACACATTAGTCATACATTAGTCAAAAAGTAACCATTTTCTTGCTACAAATGAACAATTATTGCACACGAGTGTGCCAAGGGAAAGAGCATGGTGCATGAAAGCAAGAAGCTGTTGGTAATAAATCGCCGCGAATATTCACTATGAAATTTGGCTGATGATTGGTGGAAGCTTCGGTGGTGCTTCTATCAAATTTTGGCTTGTTTTGTGTGTAGCATGTTTGGCAGCTGCATGGGGAAAAGCAGCAAACAGCTCCATAATGAACTCAGCATATACCAAATGCTTTTTGAAAGTTGGATTATGAACTGGGAGCAGTAAACAGTACAAATGCCCACTATGATTTGCAAAGAAACAGATCAATTGCAATTTTATAACCAGAAAGCTGAAAAAGCATAATGCTATGACAATAAATAAAATGCTGGCTCATTTCCATTGCTCCTTAATATATTGAACATATTATGGAATACGTAGAACACCTTTTGTAATTTTTCATGGAAAAAAAAGTACAGGGGAGAACAGCTGAAATAACTAAATGCCCAGTCTGTTTATTCGGCCAACTCAGCTACACTGCACTTTGCAGACAGAAGGTTTATGAATGTATAAAAGCCGCTATGACCTATTTGTTCATCGGTGCTTGTCCTGTTATAATATCATGCTACCTATATATATTCTTTAACTGCAGGAAAGTTTGTGCAGTTTTGAAAATGACACTTCACATATCCTTTGTCAGATTCCGTCCCTATAGACCGTTATATGAGCGAGAAGGAACGTAGCCTCTAACCAGCGCGCCGTGCCGCTCTCCTCCTGGCACTGGTATGTGTGGATCGCCGTTTCTCTCAGCGGCAGCGTGGAACAATAGTGGTGTCATTGCAAATTAGAGCGATTATAATGTGTTCCGTCTGTGATTGCTGCGATGTAAGATGACTCAAGGTCAACGGCCTACCACTGTGTTGTATTCGGCTGCAAAAATAACTTTCGGAAGCAAATGCGAATCTTCAGCTGCAGCGACTCCGTGGACTCCGCCGCTGTGGTTACAGACAAGTGTCCGCTGTGAATTGCCAGCATAAACAAAAAGCACTTGACGCCATCAACTTCATTGCATGTATCTTTGGAAGATGTCGGTCATAGTGAGCACATGGCGACAAAGTCGGCACCCATGATCAAACTGGCATATGAACGAAAGGTGCGTATTCGAGTCGGTCAACTAGTGCGAATGGATGAAGTCAACTATTTTTTCATGCACACACATTAATGTGTTCAAAGATTATCATGCTTAGCAACCAACGTATTGGTAGAATATGACTGCGGACCTATTGTTGTTGTTGTCGCCTTCAACATATGGCATGTACCCACGAGGGGGAATTGGCCATGGTTCGCAATGGAAAATATTATGAAAACAGTACATGCCGATGAAGAAAATAAAGGTACGTTCTTTTTCCTTCTGTAATCAAGCCATGCCTACCCTGTCCTGGCTGCCCCTAGGCTCTCCTGTGCTTCCAAATCTCTCCGGCAAGATGTCTGGCCTACGACATGCATTGCGCGCTGTATACTGATGATAATAATGTTGCTGTTGCAAAGAGTAGTTATTTTTTCAGCTTTCTCGAGTTGGCCACTCGAGACCTGAGAGTGCGCATATTCTTTCAAGGCATCTAGTTGATCGTGAAATATTCGCGGCCACTATCACCAGGTCATTTTATCAAGTACTTCATGTTACCTGCCCTTCCATCCGAGTAATTTTACAATTCTTTATTTTGTAAAGCTTGATGCCCAGGGACCAAGTAAACAATGCTTAGAAAAATGTAGCACAAAAATTTTAGGACCATGAAAGCTAGCAAAACGTGTTTCCTCGGAGCTTCTCTAGTTACCTGGATTGGGATGTACGCTGGTGTGGCACGCTGCCATGGCACACGGAGACACCTTTCATAGTTGTCACGTGAGTGATACTTTATTTAATAGAGTTCAAGGCTAGACAAGCAATAATAACACGCTGCATGTGTGTTACGTATTGACGATGTTCAGACTTCACTCGCCACTAATTCTATCGTGGGCAGAGCTGCGGCAGCGCCTCTAGGCCCATCACCGTTTGATATTGTGGGTATATCGACGCTCAAGGTTTAGTGACGACACGCTAAAACGTTTCCTTATAGCAAAAACTTGTTGAAACCTCTTGGAAAAACACGAAAACTTGCTACTCGTCGTCACCGTATGTTTGCTGCGCACCCTCCAGCACGATCCCACATACCAGCATGGCGCCAGATGATAGACAGCGCTGCGTGATCACAAAATTACGGCGCCCTCAATAAAATAGTCTAAATAAAGCTTCCAATAAAAGACACTAATTCTATTGGTCCTTACGTGTCTAGCTTAAGGGATGCTTAATGTATAAAGATGCAGTTACCTGCTTCATGCTGTCGGATATCCTCTTCACTTCATCCAGGCCCAACTGATGCACCTCCTGAGGAGTGAGGTCAAGCTCAAGATGGTAGCGCAGACACTCCTTGTAGTAGACTTCGCCAGCCGGTAGGGAGGTGGCTGCAATCTCTGGCCTTAGGTGAGGCACATACTCCTAGTGATGGTACGTGAGCATAGCCTTTGTGTTCACACTTGCCACAACATAGAAAACTGCTCGTATAAGAAGATTTGCCAATAATAACGTGTGATAACCACTCAAAACAGCACCGCAAAGTAACTAGTATACTGTAGACCGCTTATAACGTAAGTCGCTGGAGTAGCAAATATCCGCACTGTAAGCGGTACTGCACTATAACCAAAACAACAATTTTATTGTGATAATGAACACTCCAGGCACATTTCTGTCGTTGCTGTCACTGTGCTCTAGGTTCCATATTAGCTTACTAAATAAATTAACAAGCACAGTGTCACGCGCGCACAAGCAAACATGAACACATCTCGCTCGTTGACCGCGGAAACAAACTGTCAAAACGCTCGAGTGACGAAGCGCGGCGAGCGAATTGACCTTTGTGCTATCATGCCCCTCACTTCAACGCGACCTTTAAGCGGCGAAAACACGGCGCGCGGCGGACTTTGCCCGTAGCAGACTGCTTTCAAGATAGGGCTAAGGCGATCGTATTGCTGAAGTGGATCGTCGCAGATTACGTCCTGCTTCGATTCACTGAAACCGTTCTGCATTGCTTTGCTGGCGAAAATCCTCTCCTGTTTGCGCCAGTCTCGAACGCAAGTTTCGGATTCTCCGAACGCCCGTGATACGGCCCGATTTCCGTCCATCTCCAGACACATGATCACTTTCCTTTTAAATGCAGCATCATGATGAACTCGGTACTTCATGCTGATAAAGCAGATGCAGAGAATGTGAAGACACACGGTAGACTATTGCCTAAGCACGTGTACTGCAGCACATGGAGGAAGCTACGGTAGCTAGGCTCGAGAGTAGCTAGGCTCGACGTGCGTGCAAGGCGGCCATATTGAAATGCCGATGGCTAGGTAATGCAGATTTAGGGTCGTACTCGATTCTAACACGCACGCAATTTTTGGACCTGTTTTATCGAAAAAGAAGTGTGTGTTAGATTCGAGTAAATACAGTATTTGTGGCTTGAGGGGAGCCTTTGCCGTCTAGGTTGACTGCCGAACTTCCAGGCAGCCGCATTGTAACTGGTATTTCGTGTCCCGCAACTGTACTATAAGCGATACGCGTATACATAGAGTGCTATGGGAAAATTAACGGGAGTCTGAAAAGACCGTATTATATCTGGTCCTCCACTATAAGCGGTTACGTTATAAGTGGTCTATACTGTAGTAAAAAAACACATAGGCAAAGCACAATGTGGGTAGTTCAGGGCTGGAAATCATCACATTTTTGTTCTTAGTAATACAGTGGAACCTCGTTGATACAATTCTGCGTTTGTCACCAGGTAAGCCTGTTTTCTTACGTTTTGGGGCTTGCTTTGGTCGATACGATTTTTGGATGATACGTTTTATTTTATGGTTCCCGCAAAGATCGTATCAACAAGGTTCCACTGTATATGCAGATTTGCTGGATGTTGAGTGCTAATGGGAGGTTGACTTCCAGTGTGGCAACTTTTATGTTCATAGCATAGCGCATAAGAACAAGGTTGCTAAATCATATGTATGCTCTTACCATATAAGCAGTGTCAAGTGAAAAAACTTTCGCAAAGAAGACTTGTGGGTCAGTGCAGTTGCACTACAGAGCAATCGTAAAATGGAACATGAATAGGGTGATCTTAGAACAATGCCTCCCTGAGTGAGCACACCCTGTTCACATGTCGAAGATAATCATTCCATAAAGCATGGGTTCTCAAAGTAGGTTCTGCGGAACCCAGGGCATGGCCCCTCCTCGGGGATCCGCGCTCGCCAAGTCACTAAGACAGCAAACAAGAGGTGCGCTCAATCCAAGGAGCCTCCATTACCCATGCCCAAGTGTCAAAAAGCACATTACAGTGTGTAAATGAATCGCGCGAGCTGTGCAATATATCCGCCAGCAGCTTGTAGCAAGCCAGTCCCTGAAAACGGGCAGCGCGCCTAAACTTTTGCACTTGAATCTCAGAGGCCGTAACTTAACCTCATGTGCATTTCTACCATTTGTAGATAGGTGCCGCTAGCATGCGCGCCTACGTATATGTTGGCAGATTAAAATAGAATACACAGAGCAGCGCAACGCATTTGGTTCAAGTACGCTAGCTCGGCGAGCGCCACAAATGTGCGCACCTGTGTACCTATATGTTGGAGGATTAAAAAAAAATACACGGAGCAGCGCAACGCATTTGGTTCAAGTACGCTAGCTTGGCGAGCGCCACAAATGTGTGACGCAAAAGAGCAAAAACATTGTCAGCATCCAACCGAAACTGAGCGTCGGAGTCCGCAGCGCCATAGCCATCAGGTATACGTGAATGAGAGCAATGCTGGAACGCTTTATGCCTAATTGTGCCTTTAAAAGCCTTTACTATTGCATTTATCGCTGTGCATAACACCGCGTTGGCGACTGGCCACTCACCTTCATAACTGCATAAGTTGCCATCTATGATCGCATCAACAGCCACTACGGTATCGTCTGCAGTGGTTGCGGCAAACAGTAGTTCCGTTTTGACTCGGTGCACGCGTTTGCTGCGTGCCTTCAAAAATGCATAGTTGCCATCCATGATCACGTCGATAGCAACCGTGGTTTCGTCTGCAGTTGTTGTAGCAAATAGTAGTTTAATTTTGTATTGGTGCGTGCGTCAGCCGCCTGTCTTCAGAACTGCAAGGTCACCGTCGATAGCTGCCACGGTTTCTTCCGCAGTGGTTGTGGCCAACAGTAGTTTCACTTTGACTCAGTGCAAAGATGTCGACGATGAAGAGCACCATCTACATCGTGATGGACTGACAATTTCTTTGCGACCAGCTCACTGGCGAAAAAAATAATAGGGATGTGTGCGCGGTAGCGAAAACCGGGTCTCAGATGAAGACGCGTGGCCGCGGCGGCGCTGCGAAGGAAGTTGCGAGGCCTTCACCGCTGCGAGTGCTAATCAGTTACGAGATGACGAGAATTGCAGCTTCCGCATTGCTTTTGTGCAAAATAGAAACATGATTTGCCAATTCATTCAGTAAATAAAATTGTGTCGACTTAGTAAGCATTTGTTTGTTGTTTTCTTTATACCCTCGATAATTCGACATTTGGTTAATTCGGACATTTTAATTCAGTCCCATTAAATCCGAATTAACAAGGTTTTACAGTACTCAAAGTAGAGTCGGCACTATTTCTAAGACCTCTTGTGATAAAAGGTTATAAGCCTCCCCGTGGGATATGCATTGACAACTGTCATTCTTCCTTAGCATGCCTTGGTTGCGATACTGTCTTGTCTTGGCTCATGATGATTGCACCCAGTTTGCACCATGTGTAGCACGTTGCCATCAAAATAGCCTGTCCACCACTACCGTTGGCCCCAAACGTGTTGCGCGCTACGCCTAGCATCTCTACTGGGGGAGTTCCTTGGCACTTGATGAAGCAGGGTTCCCTGGGACCAACATGTTTGAGAACCCCTACCATAAAGTATAGCTTGTAGAAATGGAGCATGAACGTGTCCAGTCTTGAACACACAATGAAACATTTTCAGAAAAAGATATGGTATATACGTTCAAGTGTACTTACCTCTTTAATGAACTTTCTAAGCTTACTGAAAGCAGGCAGCACTGATGTCTCTATTACTTTCACTGCATCTTGCCTGAGAACTTTCCTGAAAGCATGAGAAAAACAAATGCTCCCTGTACAATGGTACTTACCCGTTCACACATTTGTGAAGTTAGTGCTTTCCCCATAACATGGGCGAAGAAAGGAAACCGAGGGGCCCGATTATTATCAGTTAAATTGTAAGAAGCCAACAAACAATGACACCAAGGACAGCACAGGGGAAATTATTTGTAGTTCTTAATTCAATTACAGGAATTATAAAATCGATGGAAATCAAAGTGGATGAAAGAACAACTGGCCACAGATGAGATACGAATCCACGTCTTCGCATTATGTGCATGATGCTTTAACCAATTGAGCTACCGTAGTGCTGTTTTCCCATCCTCTTTCTGGAGTAAATGTTTATCCTTTCTGCTGCAGGAGTCATGTCTACATGAACTTCTTGGGTGAAGGCAACTGGCCAATAGACCCGCACATGCTACCTGAAAGCATCCAAGCTGCCAGATATGAAACCCTCGCTATGTAATGAACGAGAAGAAAGGAAACCGAGGGGGCCCAATTTTTATTAGTCATATCATAAGAAGCCAACAGACAATGATAACAAGGACAGCATAGGGTAAATTATCTGCAGTTCTTAATTGAATTAAAGGAATGATAAACATAAATGAAAGTGGAAGAAAAAACAATATATATATATATATATATATATATATATATATATATATATATATATAAATTGTTCTTTTTCTTCCACTTTTATTTACGTTTATCATTTCAATTACCTCTAAAATCTTTACACACACACACACACACACACACACACACACACACACACACACACAAACACACACACACACATATATACATCTATACAAATCTATACTCTAAAATCTCTCTCTATATATATATATATATATATATATATATATATATATATATATATAGGAGTCGCGAATATCCGCATTATAAGCGGTACCGCACTATAACTAAAACAACCATTTTATTGCGATAGCAATTATATGGACACTCCAGGCACATTTCTAGCTGCCGTAGCTGTTGCCGCGAGGTTCCGTATAAAGTCCAAGGGCGATAAAATCGTCGCCGTATGCTGTATCTGCGACTGAAAGCACGCGAGGGTGAGCCGGTGATCGCGTCTCAATCTCGCACACGCAAGAGAGGAAAGCAGTGCGCTTCCTTTCGGCTTCCTTCCCGCTGTGCGGGCAGGCGTGCGCAGAGAGTCGCGGTGACGGATGTGCTTTCAAGCGCTCCCGCCATTACGTCATTCTACCCGCACCTCGTGAGGAATGCTGGGATGCGTGGCTGGCGCGGCTTGGTGCGCCGGGCGAAAAATATGAACGGAGCCATTCACGCGCCAGCAACATTGGAACACGCTCGATGGCACGAGACGCGCCGGCAGTTCGCCACCATGACGTCGCAGAGCTTGATGTGCGCACTCGCGTTATGTTGCAGTATATCTGCGGTTTGAGGAGAGCGTTCGCCGTCTCAGTTGACTGCCAAACTTCCAGGAAGCCGCACTGTAACAGGTATTTGGTCTCCCGCAACTGCACTTTAAGCGATAGGTGTATACAGTATAGACCACTTATAACGTAACCGCTTATAGTGCAGGACCGGATATAGTGCGGTCTTTTCAGACTCCCGTTAATTTTCTCATAGCACTCCATGTATACACGTATCGCTTATAGTGCAGTTGCGGCAAACGAAATACCGGTTACAGTGCGGCTGCCTGGGAGTACGGAAGTCAGCGGAGACTGCGAACGCTCCCCTCAAACGGGCGCCCCAAGGAGTGATCAAGGAAGAAAGAGACGAAGTGGAGGAGAAGGGCACGTGGTGCGAATGAACAGCCAGTGAGGCTAAAACCAGAATCTTGAGTGCGAGTCGAGTCGTGAAATATCACGGCGCGCATAGCGAGCGAAGGCCACGAAACGGCCAACGCTCGCTTCACGATAACGGCAGTAAACGAAACTTCAGCGAGCGAGCGGGCGGCGCCGGCACGGCACGGCGTAGGGCGCACGCGGAGACTGTGGAATGTGAGGGAGGAGGGCGGCAGGGAAGCGGATTTCACCTTGGCAACTCCGCCGCTTCGGTGGCTCCCCTCGTAGCTCCCTCACTTTCGACTGTCACCGTGCGCGCCCACCACCGTGCAGGCGCCGCCGCTACAGCCGGCCCGGCGCCAGCTCCCCGAAGTTTCGTTTTCTGCCATTATAGGGAAGCGGGCGTTTGCCGGCGTGGGTAGTTTCGTTGGCCGGCCTGGGACAGCGCCACTGCTTCCCTCTGCGCCATAGCCGCAGCGTGCAAGGTCAACACGTGACTAGAAGGTAGAGGAAGCATAAAGGAGAAAGAAGGGTTTAGTGCCATTTTCTACGCGTGGCTGAGACGTCGGCATGTACACACATGTTCTGGCGCAACACAGAATCGGTGACCTTGCCATTTGAGAGAGGGTGAAATGTCCGCCGCGTTTTTTTCTTCTTTTTTTTGGTTTGTTCACGCGTGACATTGAGGGGTCTCCCCTAAGCTTTTTTGTACTCTATGGCGGTGCCGGAGCAATGCCGGTCGGAGGCGCCGCCGCGTGATTTGGTTCGAATTAACGAGATTCGACTGTAAATTGAATGCAAACGTTCTAGCCGCATTCCTCGACGCGGCTCGGTGCACATGTTTTGCATATGTGCGGGCCTTGAAAATTGTTGCTTTGGTTATAGTGCGGTACCGCTTATAGTGCGGACATTCGCGACTCTGGCGACTTACGTTATAAGCGGTCTACACTGTACATGGGGTGCTATGGGAAAATTAATGGGAGTCTGAAAAGATCATACTATATCCGGTCCTGCACTATAAGCGGTTATGTTATAAGTGGTCTATGCTGTATAGAAAGCACCTCTGCTTTTAGAGCGCAGCTCTTATGCGCCCGTTCCTGCGGCGAGCGTCGGCATAACTGAGCGAACGATAGCAGCGAACGCTGAGCACAGGGAGGGGGGGGACAAGAAAAGTGGTGAGAGCGAAGAGAGTGCAAGGAGGATAGTGGAGGAGGAGGTTGCAGTGGAAGCATGAGGCGGAAAGCAGAGGAGGAGGGTGTGGCGCAGCAAGAGCTAAGAGAGCGTGAGGAGGAAAGTCTTGGCCTCTAGATCTTGGCCTCTACACAAGAGTGTGCTTTGAGTGCGACTACACAGCGCTCAAGTACTGTTGAGTGCCTCAGGAATAAGTAAATTTTCTTAAATAAATCACTTAACATGTGTTCATTTACCTGAGCACTTTTTCTGCATGGAGTCTCAACGCACGAAATCGGGTAATTGCGATTCACTGCAAAGTGTATTAATAAGCAACCATTCTTCTGCCTTTAGGGCGTAAATGCTTGTTGCTGTTTGCTAAACTATTAAACATTCCAACAAAATTATGAAGGTTTTTTTTAACTTTATTGCACAACACAGTGTTATGACCTGACCAACACAGCTGGCATTTGAATTTTAAAAGGCAACAAAAGGCAAACATAAAATTACTCTACATTGTTTGTGGAAGCCTTGTAAGCACTTTGTTTTGTGCCCAAAGATGATTTATATTCTGCTATTCAAACCGCCCACGAGTTGGGTCATCCTCATAGAAACTGGTGGCACCTTACACCACAAATCGCGCGAGATTCCACTCAAATATGAAGGAATGTTAAAGAAAAAAGTTCTGCATTCGTTTGGAGAAATTGCAAAAGACACTTATTACTTGAAAAGTTCTTGAAAGCTGGCGCTACTAACCCAAACAACCGGGGAACGTAAGCATGTGCGCGTCGGGCACTACCTGACCAGAGCAGATATTTTCATGTGTCAGGTGGGGCCTGACACATGATCGCCAAAAAGTTGATACCCTTTTACATTTACCTATATGTATTTAGCCACTGTAGATTATTACAGTGCATGAAGTATTTACAGTATAAAACTGCCATAGTACAATAAAGGTGATGTTGCTAACATACTGTTCATTTTCTGTCACCTGAATCACCATGGGCAGCAATGGTGTTACTATAAGCTGCAAACATGGGTACAGTGTGTGTGCGCAAGAAACTAGTGGTAAGGCAGAGAGAGCAAACATGTCCTTCAGTCAAATGTGTGCAGTATGGCAAGACCATTGCTGCTGCATAGGGCTGTGCAGTGCTTTTGTGAAGCTTAGGCATGCCTGCTCTACAGATGTTGCTGATAAGCAGGACTGTCTGGAAGTACAGATGAACTAAGACATTTGCCAACATTGCTGTGAATGCAACAACTGAACCAGTTTGGGGCATTTGCAATGTCGTTAACAAGCCCAATTTTCTCACATGTGCTGTCAACACATACATTGTTGATATAACTGCACTAACCTAAACCTGGCCATACTTGCATATTTTGTTAAAAATATATATATGTATTTTTTTGTTCTTATTGTTACTCCATCTAGAGTTTCAACAACACAACATGGCCAAGAGGTGGTGTTTTTGTTATATATATATTTTTTGTTCTTATTGTTACTCCATCTAGAGTTTCAATGACACAACATGGCCAGGAGGTGGTGTTCTTGTTGCTACAGTAAAACCTCGATAATTTGAAGGTCGCCGGACCGCGAAAATTCTTCGAATTAAGCAGATTTTTGAATTAACCGAAATGAATAATAAAAAAAGAAAACAAGCAAGAACTTGCTGCAAAAAGAAATCACCTTTATTTTCCATGTCCGAGAAAAATTACTCAAAGTAATCACCGATGTGGGATTACTTGGCGCGCTGGTTCGCCGCCCCTAGTGCCATGCTCTCCAGCTGGCTCAAAAAACGTAGCATACAAATATCACCCGCACTGCACTCAACAAAGTTGCGGACGATGTTCACGGAATCGATAACTGCCGCGAAAGCGGGCGTGGTGGTGCTTGACTCCAAAAATTTGGACTTGCTGGATATTCCGGACTTCAAAAATGCACCATCAGGGTTCCCATTGAGTTCATGCATTTTCGCACCCAATTTTTCGGACAAATTGAGACCCCAAAGTTCGATTTTGCAGACTAAATCGCTCTTTCCGAGCCGCACTACCCAATCTTGGAGGCTGCCATGTTGGATTTTGCACTGGCTTGAATTCCAGTGGCTCGCTGTATAGCCTCCAAGATTGGAACGCGTGCTATCAATAGAGAGCTCGCGCAACCCTCCAGTCTCGGAGGCCATGCCCGCTCTTCCTTGGCTGACAAAACGCTCCAGAGTGCTGCACTTTTCTTTTTTCTTAGTATATGCGCTCAGACTATCGTTGTAACCATTTATTGTGGGATGTTTTTTTTTTATTGCGACAGCAATTATATGGACACTTCAAGCGGATTTTCGCCGTCGGCGTCGCCGCCCTGAGGATCCATATAGGGTGCTTCAATACGGCGGCGCTAGCATCGAGGCACCCTAGATCCATACAAAGTCCAAGGGCGATAAAATCATTGCCGCGCGCCCGCTGTATGTGCGAGTGACAGTGCGCGGGGGACGCTGCTTTCATGGAGAGCGAACGCACGGCGGAGCGTAAACGCGACTTCCTCCCTCGTGCGAAAGGCCGTGGGGGTATGGGAGGGAGAGGGGGGCGACTTCTACTCTTCTAACAACCGCGTACTTAGCGCCGGAGCGGTTTCTCGCGCGCACCGTATCTTGAAAGTGATCTGCAGACGGCTGTAACCTTTTGTGTGCCCGTGCTCTCGCCGCTCAGTTTCCGTTGAAGCGATAGACCGCACGAACCTTCGCTCGCTGCGGGCTGCGGCGGCCGCGCTCGCTCGTGCGCGCTGACACCACGCGTGTTAATTCAGTGAGTTTTTTTTCTCTCAAGTTTCGGTTGCTATTTTGAACGTGGCGTGTACACTGAGCAGGTGTCTCGGAGACCCATGTCTCAGTGATCGGCGCTACCTCCTGTACCTTCGCGAGGGCTAAGCGGTGCAAAGCTCGTTTCTTGGACCTCCATGGCGAACTTCGTTGGTGGAGATCGCCAATGCGGTGACGTTCATATCGACTGTACATGGAGACGACGTCATTGCTGCGCAAATCCAAGCAAGTCGATCCCCTCCAAGCGTAGTATGAGGCAGGGCATTATTAGAGATTTTTTTTTAAGCTGCACTAATAACTTTTTTTTTCGGCCGAACGAGTTTTCCGGACTATTTTTCAGTCCCCAGGAGCTCGGAAAATCGGTTGGCGACTGTACGGAGCGCCCTAACCTAACCGCCGCACGTTGCTACTAGCCGGAAACTTCGAATTATCCGAATAGAGCCGTGCGGGCCATTCAAATTATCCGGCAGAATTTGCATTGAGAATGACGGGACCGCTCAAATTCTTCGAATTAACCGAAATTTCGAATTAACCGAGTTCGAATTATCGAGGTTTTACTGTATTTCTAAGAACATCCTATGTTGACTGGCTCACAGTTCCAGCAACTCCAATTAGATCATTTTTGTAGACACAGTGCTGCCAGATCATCTGTCTTGCCTAGTATTTTTGCAAATGTACACACTTTGCAGCCCACTGTGATTAGGCCTCTGGGTTGCATATTTTGAGCTTGCCATACAAGGCCCGATACATTCCTTAGATGGAATGTGAATGGCCTTCGCATAATTTGTGGTCATTCTCCCCACACTTATGATTACTAATTTAGAAATTTTAAATGCCATCCCTACAATGAGTGAAATTCGTCACAGAAGGCTTTGATCTATATTGCAAAAGGCTTTACTGGAAACATTTTTTCCCCCTTGTGTCATTCACATGTGCAATACATGTTTGTTACTTGTAAAACAAAATTCAAACAAGAAATGGTTAGAGAAAAATGAAGCATACCTGTCTTGTTCGGAAATGGTATCGGGGTACTTTTCAAAACGTTGAAAGAACTCAGAATTCTCAGCTGGCCCTTCAAATGAGGCTAGCCTTTCCAGGACATGTTTCTAAAAAAAGAAAAAAATGAAATAGAGTTACTTTTTCTGTAGCATTACTTCTAGTACTACATCGTGCACATGAATATTCTGTCTGGGAGAGGGGGTTGAAAATTTGGCAACAAATCATGGTGGTTTTTAAGAAGATATATACATGTATACTGTATTTTCCAGATTATATAGTCTGTGGGCTATACAAGCCTAGATGTTGAAATTTGGCAGGATGCGGACTATCTATTTGTGCAGACTATACATGATTTTATTTTTTAAGATTGGAACATGCTTCAAACAACACGCTTGACTCATTTTGTTTTGACAGAGAGGTGCCGTTCTTCCGAACAGAGAAAACAACGCACCAGACATGGCACATATATATACAGGGTGTTTCAGGGAACACTTTCAAAATTTATTTAAGGTTGCCTGTGGCAGATAGTCCAATTCTAGTTAATGAGCTGGTCTATTCGAAGAGGCAGACATTACTTGCATAAAAAATTGAAATGCATAATCGACTAATCA
Source organism: Dermacentor silvarum (assembly GCF_013339745.2). Classification (NCBI taxonomy): domain Eukaryota; kingdom Metazoa; phylum Arthropoda; class Arachnida; order Ixodida; family Ixodidae; genus Dermacentor; species Dermacentor silvarum. The sequence continues at coordinate 215,159,610 of NC_051154.1, forward strand.
ACAAAAATTCACTAATTAAGTTTTTAACTAATTACCTGATGGCCCATATTGCAGTTTACAAATTGTTGGCGTTGTGTTCGCAAGGCGATCCACTTGGAAATTATTCTCAGGATGCCACCAGTTTCGAGATATTAATTCTCGAACTTTGCAAATAAATGCATTGGCATTCCAGTTAATTTTGTGCTTCAATGCATAAAGCGATGTTTTGTTAAGAAACTAACTGGAACGCCAATGCATTTCACCGCAAAGTTCGGTTATTAATATCTCAAAACTGGTGTCATCCCGAGAATTCGTTCCAAGTGGATCCGCCTAGCGAACTCCACGGCTACAATTTGTAAATTGCAATATATTGGGCCATCAGGTAATTAGTTAAAAACTTAATTAGTGAATTTTTGTTGATTAGTCGATTATGCATTTCAATTTTTTCTGCATGTCCGCCTCTTCGAGTACACCAGCTCATTAACTAGAATTGGGCTATCTGCCACAGGCAACCTTTAAGAATTTTTGAAAGTGTTTGCTGAAACACGCTGTATGTTCAATTGTCTCACATTAGCCCCACAGGTTTTTTTTTACTGTTTTTCTAGAAAATTATATTTCTCCCCTCTTCTGCCGCTTTCCACTTAAAACATGAATAATAATGGCACCACTCAATTGAGAGAAACTTGCACTGCTGATCTCAGTGTCGAGAGTTTGATATCACAGAGTGGCAGCCACATTTTGATGCAGGTGATATGCGAAAATAACTGTGCAAGGAGCATTTGCAACTCCAGGCTAGTACACTCTACCCATGCGATGCTGAAAACGAAATAAACGCAGTTACATGTAATGTGCGCACATTATTTTTGGCTAATGACACATTTGTAGAGGCGACGGCTTGGTTCATTCCCGCATATTGAAAATGGGGCAACAACGGTAAAATACTATACTATTTCTTGCTATAATATATATGAGCTGTGTACTATCAAATTTTTTGCTGGACATCAGTTTGGTTTTCCGTCGTTTGGGTACACAGAATCAAAGAGCTTCCGTCGTTGAAAATGTCCAGTTTCCCAAGAGCCCCCCCCCCCCAAAAAGGGGAATGTTTCCTAAGTATTCGTGTTTTATACGTGCCATCTTTTAAATAGTCGGTGCTTGATATGCGGCTGCACTTGCGTATGCATCGAGAACTCGGGGCGGGTGGCGTGGCCAGTGCGGAACTTTCCGTAGCATTTATAAATATTACAAACACTGTAAATAGCCCCCTTTTCTCTTTTCTTTGTTCTCTTCTGCTCTTCCTATCACTGCTTTCTCCTAGGCTGTCCACAGCTGTTTACCCTGTCCCCCTGCTGCCCCCGCAAGGCAGTTACGGTCCGACAGCAGAACCCTCTCCTTTTTGTTCTCATAACCACAAATAAAATAATTTGCCCGTCCTTTGCTTGCGGCAGGTGAATCATGATGGTGAGGAATGCAACCCCAAAGATGGAGATAGAAGGAGATGAACACAGTGGCCTGCTCTGGACATTTCTGATTGTCGTGGTCGCACTTTGGGTGGACGAGCAATAGTGCTTTTGTTTCCACGTTCTTCGCTCATGCTACTTTTATAACAATATAAGCACTAATCGATGCAAGCAACCAGTAGTGCGCGCTTCAAGGTGAGAAGTAACTGGTCATGCCATTGTTCACTTGTATTCCTATTGACACTGCGTGCAGCAACAAAATGACGATGGTGTACCAAGGCAACACTCATTGCTCACAAAATGTAAGGGGTCGGGCGGGGTGGGGGAGACGCTTTTCTCCACCAAAGCAGATCCCCTGCTGAATTGGCAAAGAGCTTTCTTTTTTTTTGGGGTCATGAACTACTTTCAAGATGGCGGCCTGGAACCCTCACCATAAAAACAGCTTAATCTGCCATGAATATATGCTATAAGAACACATGATACAAACATGGCAACCAAAGTGTAGCAAAAGCCGTGCTGCTACAATTGTGACATCAAATACTACAGCTTCTTTCAAGATAGACTGGCTTTAGCAGCAATTTGCTTGCACTCTTGTAGATTTAGGTCTTACCTGTTAACTGAATATTTTATACAAAAATGCACAATACAAACAAGGTAATGTAAAAAAAAGGGAAGCTCACCATTGACACAGCATGTGCAGTTTTCTTAAGTTTGATGCCTTCCTTCATCAGTTCTGTGATTTCTTCAAGCTATAAAAGAAAGAAAACGGTATGTTTTCTTTGAAGGGCATACCTTATTTATAAATTCCTCAACAATGTGAAAAAGGTAACTGGTTTCGTGCCAACAAACAAAGTTAATGCTCATTCAACTACTTTTTAACTTGAGCCATATAAATACATAAAAAAGTTAATTTTTGTTTACTGCTATGAGTACAGATGCTAGATGTATTTAAAGATAAGGTTATGATGATTTTTTTTCAAGTTAATAAACAAAAAAGAAAAAAAGGAAGATGGCAACATGAAGTAAAAAAAAAAGGATGGCAACATGTAGTGCTAGTCACTTACAATGTCGCCACATATGACGAGATATCTATCGCTTTTCACAACCAGCTATCTTAGCTTTGTCAAGTTATACATTGGCTTTTGACAAAAATGAATCACATATAATGATGCGATTAACATTCCACATTAGATTAGAATGCTTAAAGTCCTGACTTTGTAATGCTGTTTTCTGAGAAAAATAGGCACAGACAGAAAAATTACGCAGATATCACACATTGGAATCTACGTTAACGGAAAGCATTTGCTGCATAACGCAGGTGATGAAACATTTTAACATATTGATTTGTGTGATACTCCACTCCTCCTGTTGGGACTCGCTTAGAGGCCATCAGAGATAGACTGATGCATACCCTCTAAGCACCTGGTTTTATATACACGACTATTGTGATGTGAACCTCTCCAACACCATGTGTAGAAGAAAACATAATGCCATCTTTTGTACACTGCATGCCCCACATCAGTGCAATGGGAATCAGGAAACATGCACATACAATTGTATGGTGCCTAACTAGATGCATCACATGCTGTGCACGAGAAATAACGAGGGAGAAAACGCTTGACATCACTTTCAAACACATGCCTACAACTGGCTTTGTGGGTGAGGGAATGCCTAATGCCATCTGGTGTGCAAGGCACGATACATCAGCATAGAGAGAATGAGTAAATACTCGCTTGCACAACATGTCATTGACGTAGATGCAACACCTGCTGTGTGCGAAAGAGAGTGAGGGAGAGAATGCTTCAGGTCATGCTCCCAATGGTCTCTGCTGGTGCGGCATGGAGTGTGTAACTGAGGCTACCCAGGCGCTGAACAAAGGAAAAAACCAAAGAAGTGAGCGAAACAATGCTTCACATTAATAAAAGGAAAAGTCCGGAAAGGAAAGGATGCCAATAAAACTTGTTGCTGGGCTAGTTGGTTAATAATGCTTAACTGAAGATACTGCGCACAACAGGCAAAGATGAGAAGGGAGAGACAGAGACTAGTGAGAAGAGTAAAAGTGTGGGCTACTTGGTGAGCGTGATGTCACACAAACACACCACAACAGACAATGGGACACATGTTTGAGCATGCAAAATTCTGAGGCATGTGTGGGGGCTATCAAACTCCTTCAGGTGCAAGTTCAGCGCCTTGTGTTATTTAGTGTATCCTCTGTCCTTTGTCCATTGCACTAAAAACAAAGTGAACATGGGCTTTGGTCATCATTGGCAGATGCTAAGTAGAAAACAATTGGTCAAAATGACTGCTACCCATGTACATGCAGTGACTCAGTGCAATGAAGATAGTGCATTCATTATGCTCCACATACCATACAGCCGGTCAAGTCTCATACGAGTATTACCGGAGGGCAGAGGAGGTTGGTAGCAAGAAAAATTTATTGTAGTGGCTGCTTCATGCCATACTACTTACAGGGTCATTTGGCACTACAATTATTGAACTACCAGGTGAACAATGGATAGCACATTAATTTCTTTTATTTGGCTATGGCTCCACTTAGAATTCATTTTGTAATTTCTTCTATTGTCTCATAAGGTTTGATAGTGTTGCCTGTTTGCATCAGAACACTCCTTTACAGCAATGAAATGCATAACGTACACAACTAATTTATGATAAGATTTTCAGTGCATAAATAATTTATGACTGCGTTATACTATGGGTGTCACTAAATCTGGATAATATCTGAGAGATAATGCTCACCATAAGCAGGTATTATTGATATTCTAAACAACAATGATTTTCCTCTGTGAAGAAAACAGCCAGATGGTAGCACTCAGACTTAATTAACCATTGCCATGTAAATTTTATAGGGGTGTATGAATATCAAAATTTTCTAATATGACACGAATACGAATATATATTCCAAATCAAATATCGGTAACAGTAATATCGGCAGAAAGTCCTGTGTCGTTATCAGAAGATGGCGTGGCAGATAAATCGTCGTTGTGAACGTGTCGTGACAGCGCACCCTCGCTGTCCACAAGCCCGTGGCCCTTGCTACTGAGAGGCTAGCTTTCCCGCACAGCTTAGCTGTCCAGTGGCTGAGTGTGCTTTACAGGCGAAGTTTTGCCAGCAGCACGAAATCACAACAGTCTGCATAAAATCAAACACATATTCTTAGATTACATAGAAACAAAAGCTAAAAACCGTGGTGTTTGCTTGCTCCTGCACAGCCTTCAATATATCCGATTTGTTTCGAATATTAGAAAATTTTCAAATACCTAGTTTTCAAATTGAATATGAATATTAAAAATATAATATTCGATCGTAAAAGAAATTTTCGGATATTCGCATACCCCTACATATTTGTGATGACAATTTAATTAGCTTTTGGAAGCTACAAGGATGTTTGAAGCCAGAATAGACAAATCCACGAGTGATGCATTGGTTGCTTGAATGAAGTCAACAAAGTCTTGACATCTTGTAATTTATTACAAGACCATGGCTCTATACTGTCGATAAGAAGTGACTCACACATCCCACGAGTACACTCACGCATCATTTTTTAGTAGTAGTCATCAAATATGTCAAATAATTTTTAATGGCATGTCTAGAATCATTTTCAAATCAGTGCACCATGATTCCTTGCATTGCTCTTTTCCCATGCAGACAATTCTGGCAGCCGTGAGAAAGTGTGCTGACGGTGGCAGGTGGCATTTCCTACGTAGCAATATTTTCAGCCAGTGAATGACTCGTGAAAGGATAGCTGCTAAAGTCATTTTTGTCACTCCTTACAAAACACGCTGTATATCACAACCTACCGCAAGCTACACCAAATGCAAGACCGCAACACGAGAACCAAATCATCTACCGCGCTGCTGCTCTTGTGCTGGAAACGCCGATGAGTGATCTTGCTCGCGCGAGACTGCAGCGCCACAGCTGCGTCATGATCGCTTGCTTCAATCTGGCGCTGCCGCTGCTCCCACCTCCCCTTCTTGCCCCCGTAGTGATGCCTATCAGGAGTACAGCATTTTCCAGCAGTACAGCATGCTGACAGTATCAGCTGTTAAGCAGCTGACCCTCCTTTCTCTTTCTTTATTTTTTTCTCCATACTGGCTTTCTCTTCAAACTGCCTTACACCTTCTGCCTATTCAGACGAGCAGGAAAAAAGGGAGGTGGTAAAGTCCAGAAACATGCTCAAGGCAGTAGAATTCTGGGCACAAATACATCAGCGCACTTGTTTCACAGGCTCATGCATTCACTGACAACAAGCAAAGAAAGACTTAAGACAATGTCACTACAGAGACATAAGGTGTGGTAGCCCGAGAATGATGATATCAGGACGTTTCATTTATTCCATGTGCTTCAATTTACCTATTTCATGTTATGTACACGATGCCGCACACTCTATGACAAAGGCAAGAACAGTGTTTGGCAATGCTTTAGCACGTTTTATGTCACTGTTACAGCTGCCTCAAAGCCAGAGCAAAAGTCATGGTGGTGAAGTGAAAGTGGGGATGTTGGTTATGCACAAGTCAACATCATAAACTACCTGCCTATATCAGACAAGGTATGTCATGAGCCACGGCGCTGAGGTGTTGCTAGAAATGCTTTTCGATGGTGGCGAGACAATGCATGGGGGAACATGGGGGAGGTGTTTTCTTGTATCCACATAGTGGCTACACTGCTGCTGTCATGAGCAGGTTTACGTTTTACAATTTTCATTTTGATACAGCAACACAACAACAGGATGTGGCAATATACAATAATTACATGCCACTGAAAGTAAAAGAATTAATTAGGGGTGTGCTATGCTGACATTTATGAGAGTTGGATCTATTCCTGACTGCACACGAATCTTCGCAAGCAAGACATGACTACAGCTTCATTTATTTTCTTTAATTGGCAATGATATTTACAGTTAAACCTGGATATAACGAAATTGACAAATTCCCGAAAAACTTCGTTATTAAGAGGATTTCGTTATATGCAGGTTTGGCACGAAAATTCGAAAAAGAAATGCTTACCGTGTACTCGATTCTAATGCGCCCTCGATTGTAACGCGCACCCGTTTTCCGTGACCAAAAGAGAGGAAAAAAAAATCCTTTACAGTACTGCGCACCTCACGCTTTCATACAGCAATATAACTATCGCTCAAGATTTACTCCCAATACACTAAAGTTGCAATGAACAAAAAGGTCCCAGTTTCGCCCGAAAGGCGAAGCATCGATTGCGACAGCAAATAAGCCGACAGCTATACGAAGTAAGGATAGTAGTTTTATCGGCCGTATAAACTTGTAAACATTCGCTGTTTAACTAAATTAGTAGACTAATGCCTAAGCACACGTACTACAGCACACGGCCGAAGTTACGGGAGCTAGGCTCGAAGTGCGTAGGAGGCGGCCATATTGAAATGCCGATGGCGATATGGTAGCGCAAATTTATGGTCGTACTCGATTCTAACGCGCAGGCAATTTTTGGACCTGTGTGCGAGGCAGGCCCGCCTCGCGCACGCTCGCACGTTCGCATGCACGCATGTGCTCACTCTCGCCTCGCAGTCGCCGCGAATTCGAGCGTGCCAAGAGCGACGCCGCTGCTTCACATTCCGTCGTGGCGGAGAAGGTGCTTCCAGTTGCTGCTCACGCAAAAATGACAAAATTTGGGGTGAAATCTCTAGGTTGTCGGCAGGGAAAATTAGTTATTTCAAGGGGGTCTCCTGCTGCCACTTTGTTATGTAGAGGTCTCAAATACATGTGCTTCTATGGAGTAACGGCAGGGAATAGAAAAATTTCGTTATATCCAGGAATTCGTTATATTGAGGTTCGTTATAAGCAGGTTCAACTGTATAAAGTAATTATTAATGCCTGTTGAGCAGTACCTTAAAGGGACACTAAAGAGGAAAACGATTTCTTCTGTATCAGACTCTTCTGCAATGTCAAAAACACCACTCTTACCCCTATAAGATGCTTGGTAAGCCAGAAAAAGTGCAATAATAAAAGACAGGTGGTGACGCCTCCTTGAAGTTCCCACACCAGCTCGCTGTGACACCATGGATTTTGACAGCGTCCTCTAGGGCCTAGTTAATTTTTCAGTGGTAAACATAAACTACATTGTGTTCTAAAAGAGCCAAAGATTGAACATGGCGAGTTTCGGGAACATTTGCCGAGACAACACGCCCTAAATACGAAAAAATGCTTTGAAATACATGACACCACAGTGACAAACTGGCATTGGGGATTAGGCACAAAATTCAAAAACTGAAACTTCGACCTTCATTTTCTCTTCTAATAATCAACCTATTATTTAGAAATACATGACAACAGAGTTTTCAAAAAACGCTTTATCCGTCTAAGCCGATTTAGTGTTTTGCTTTAGTGTCTTTTTAAAGGAGCCCTGAAACACTTTTTATTGAAGCCGAGAGAAGCATTTGACGTTAAAATATATTATTTCAAAAATAATTTGCAGCAAGAAGTACTTCAATGCACTCAGCAGAAGTGGAGTTATTGGCAATCAAAGGTCACCTTTGATCACCGTCGCTATGCTCCCACTCCTTCTTCAATGCCTTGCACTGCGAAGGCTACGGCGGAGAGTGACGTGCCTACAACGCTCTGCCTACTGAATGTCACTGTGGTGCACAGTTCAAATTTAATTTTGGATGTTCAGATAAACATCACTATTTATGATTTTGGTGCGTATGATGCGGCAAACACGAAACGCGGTTGTCCTCAACAAGCTGCAGTAAGCTGAACGAGCTAAGGTGCCTGCGTGCTCTCCCTCTCCCCCGAGGAGGAGCACATTCAGGCACCCTACAGTGAGCAGGCTCGTTGCGGCACCCCGCAGTGGCCGTAGTACAGTAGATTTCTGTTTATACAATGTTTATACAACTCTGGTTTATTAGATTTTTTATTTATAATTTGATCCTGAAATGAGTGGCCGGTGCCCACTCATTTCTACGGGCATAAACTTTCGTTATTTTGATTCTAAAATCGGCCTTCACTGGATAATTCGAACTTGACCAGTTAGCACACATGTGCCTGACCCCTAAGGTGACCTCAATAGTAACTCCATTAGTGGTGGCGTCTGTCCTGGCATAGCTCAAAGGACAGTGAATGCATTGAACACACATAAACAAAATCTCTCGTCGAAAATGACTATTTTTGGTCTGTCCTAGGAATATTATCAAGGAATAACCAAAACACACAATGTATGATTGCTATATACCCGATTCTAACGTGCATATTTTTTTCTTTTTAAGAAAATTGGGCTCAAAATGCCTGTGCAACAGGATACAAAACCAAAACCGGCTGCGCGGCGTTTGCATGCTTTACCGCATAACACACATATATTGCGGCAAAGCTTACTTTAATAAACTTTTTTAAATTGTGTCATTGCACAACACACATTTTTCTTGCTAAAAGATCTGGTGTGCTATAGCTTACTACTTTGTTTAGGAGCTTTAATGTCTTTTCTATGTTAGTTATCTGCTTTGGACACATAGAAAGTGGGCGCCTGTTTTATTCGGGGACGTGTTAGAATCGGGCAAATACTAGCAAATGAATCCGTTGTGTGTCTTGGCGTTTCTTCTGCGTCTTGTATGATTCGACCTGCCCAATAATTCTATCAATTCCGTCGGTCCCATCAGGGTCGAATTAACGGAAGTCAACTGTCTCTACGATACGTAGCAGACGCAGCAACATGCAACTGTTGTGCATATGCGTGTTTGCTAAGTTCACAACAGGGCTGAAGTGCATGCACGCGCTCATGTGCTCCAGTCTGGCCGTGTCCCATGGCGTGGACTGGCTTTGTTCTGCACCACCTTGACCGAAGGATAGTACCTACATCCAACTTGCGTATCTTGAAGCGCTGCCAATAGCTCAATATGAAGCGATGTCTGCCAAGGTGTCTAGCCAGGAGTGAGCGTGTGCTGGCAAGTGTACTGTGTGGTCTGACCTTAAGTTTCACATGGTTTGAGGCTAATCGAGTGTTCAAAACTAATTGAAATTAGCGAGGCCCAACAGCTATGACACTAGTTCCAGGTTTTTCTCCAGTAATCTATGTATGAAGCTCTATGGCACAGCCGAGAATAGGTCCAAGACTGTGTTCGTATACTTAACTGCCATCCAGCCATTCCACTTCAATGGCATACACACAATAAAGGTGCTAATTTTTCAGTTTTATTTCTAGAATGCAGGTTTTTGTACAGATTCTAGAGTACAGGTTTGTCCAGACAGTCATGGGACCAAGCTGTTTTTAAAAGCTCACTGTTTTAATGCTGCAAGCAGCCAATATTGTTAGAAAAAGCGTTGCTGTCACAGAAGTCCATAAACAGTCTTAGAGGACAGCTTCTAAAGTAATTCTAGATACGATAATAACTATAGAGGTCTTGGTTTTGTTGGTGCAACTACGGTGGAAGAATAGACTAGGTGTCTGAACGAGGCTTTTTTTTAGTCGTGGTTCACATCTCTCTCGGCAGGTGGTGCAGATCATGGGAAGGTCAACCACAGCAGCTGGCGCGGCGCGTGGGGCTCGTAAAACATGTGTGTACTTAAAAGAATAGATAGTACATTGTCCTATATATGCCTGTGTACCAGTCTAAGTGCCTGGCAAGCCTATGGGAAGCAAGCTTAGGTACATCCTCTTAAATATCTAAGCTTAGTAGCGCTATCCAAACCCAATGTGCTCCGCAACTTGTGAAAGTCCACCGGAGAGACTAGTGATTACTTGGGAGCCAGAAATAAATAATTTCTGGGCGTACTAGGCGATAGTTTCAGAGCATTCCAAAAAAGCTTCACGGGTGCACGCGGACCGAAGCACAGAAACGTGGCTTCCGAGTAATTCATGGTCACGCTGGCAGATTGACTCTTCGAATGGCACTTCTCATTGTTATTAACATTGTACTTATGCTTTTTTTTTTTCGCTAAGAAACTTTTTACAATGCTCAATAGTGAGAGAGCGTACCCTGACCACCAGGTATATACTCAAAGTACTAAATTGCACAGATTGTTCGAAATGCATGCACTGGAGGAAGTGCAAAGTTCATCACGTTGTGCTCATAGGGTGAGAAACCGCGGCTTTCCGAGTGCAGCAATGTTCGTGGTTAGCATGCATGCCAACCACTAAAACGTTGTACGACGATGGATGACCGCACTGCAGATTAAGATCAAAGAGGGAGTTTGGTAAGTGGTTGTTGCTGTTTGTGCATTTTTCTGCACAAACAGCACGGGAAGCAGTAATACAGAATGGGCAAGAGCTAGTAGTGCCACAGAAAAAGTAATATCGCACAGTATAAGGCCATTTTGTAGCGAAATACGTGAGCGCAGTGCCTCGTGCCACTAGCAGACGACAGAAAAAAGTGAACCCCAACACTGCAGCGCTCCTGCCGGTAAAGGGAAGAAGCCAGAACAGAATTGTAGTGAGCTAATTCTGCAGACAAATGGCGCCGTTGAGGCGCCGTCTGTCTCCACCATGGGTGCAACCATAAATACTAAAGTGGACAGTGCAGGGCAGGTATGAAGATTAAAAAAAAAAAAGTGGACATAATATTTGTAAATGTAAATTGTATTGCTCAAGGATGGCGCAAACCAGCAACTTAAACATGATAAGTTTTGGTTGCTGGCAGTACTGCAGCTGCTACTGTGTTGACAAAAGTTTTGAAAGAGAGGTAGAAATGCTTATGGCCAACCTGCTTAGGAAGTTTCTCATATCTGGACAATAATTTCTTGAAGTCCTCCACAGTATTGAACATCATGTAGTCAATGGTCTGGAAGATGTCCACATGGACTCCTTCAATGAAGCTGATTGGATAAAGGTGGCTGTTGGGAAAGGATCGACACAAATTTCAAGATTAATGACAGAAATGAACTGAAAATTGTGCTGTTAACTAATAATTTACAGTGCAATGTGACTTTCTGTATGGCATTGATGACTGTTGCAAGCTAAAGCTGTCACGTGTTCAGAACATTTCAAAGCATGGTAAAACTTAAATTAAGAAGTGTGAAGAAAAATGTATCGTTTGGCCATGATTTGCATTGAAGTTAGAAGTTACCTTAACTGAAAAATATTGGGGCATACTGTATTTACACATTCCATGTGCAATTTCATCTTAAAGTGTGCAAAATACTACAGTCAAACCTCAACATAACAAAGCCGCAACCATAGCTGCCAACTTGTGAACTTTAATATGAATAAACATCCCACAGACGTAACAGCAGAAGCTGAGGGCAGAAATAGCAAGCCTTCTTTTTTTAAACGTTTGCTTAGAGTACAGACCCTTTGTGTGGATACATACGCACTTTACTAATGATAATTTACGTTTAGATGCAGACACCAGTGGTACAGCAAATGTGAAACAGCTGAGACTGACAAGCAATAGATTTTTCCTTAGACCACAATGACTTTTTCAGCAACATTTTTGTACTGATTTCGCCTGTTCCGGGAACTTGCCTGAAATTACCTGTTTGGTGTCCTTTCACAATCAGAAGACTTCCACAGATGTGGTTGGAGGCCAATGAGAAAAAAATTTTCGCAAAGAGAACTCTTTTTTTTTTTTTTTTGTAAAGCTTGACGAAACATCTATAGAATCATAGAATGAGCCTTAATTCATGGTTTATGGAAAATTCGGGAGACTTGCCAGGTGTGTGCATCCAACATAAAGATAGCTTAATTATATCCAGTAATCATTATACAGTTAAACCTGGATATAACGAAATTGACAAATTCCCGAAAAACTTCGTTATAAAGAGGATTTCATTATATGCAGGTTCGGCACGAAAATTCGAAAAAGAAACGCTTACCGTATTTACTCGATTCTAACGCGCCCTCAATTGTAACGCGCACTCATTTTCCTTGCGTTTCTTCGCCGAAGCACTCATCCTTGGAATGTCTAACCAGGTACTGGATTGCTGGACGCGTGTCGTTTCGCACAAGCGCGAGGCGTTGAAAACGAAGAGCGAGCGACACGATGGTGTCGTAGCGTCGTATAGTCTCACCTAGTGTCAGGTTAGTGAAGTGAGCGCAGAGACTTGTGCAATAACCAAAGAGCCGTGCTGCTAGCGCGTTGAAAAAAAAAAAGTTTTTTTTTTCTTCGGCATTATCAACTGGAAAAGGAGAGTGCCGGCTTGGCGGGCTAGGCCAGCTGCAGCAAGCGGCGGGATCAGGTTTGAATGAAGGGAGGGGGCAAGGTCACGCCCGCGGCGGCAATATCGCCGGGTCGAGGGATGCAGGCCCGCCTCGCGCACGCTTGCACGCACGCACACGTGCGCTCACTCTCGCCGTGAATTCAAGCGCGCCAAGCGCGCCGCCGCCGCTTCACATTCCGTCGCGGCGGAGAAGGTGTTTCCGGTTGCTGCTCGCGCAAAAATGATAAAATTTGGGGCGGAATCTCTAGGTAGTTGGCAGGAAAATTAGTTATTTCGAGGGGGTCTCCCGCTGCCACTTCGTTACGTAGAGGTCTCAAATACATGTGCTTCTATGGAGTAACGGCGGGGAATAGAAAAACTTTGTTATATCCAGGAATTCGTTACATGGAGGTTCGTTATAAGCAGGTTTAACTGTATAAGCGTGTGCACTGATGCTGGCAAATACACAAAATTAAGAAAACAGCAATCACGTCAATGCAGGAGAAATGCAAGTGTAATGCCTCCGACATGCCAAAAATAGATTTCCTGAAAATTTTGATGGCCCGTTGATGGCTTGCCGTGCCGATACGTTGCATGTGAGCAATGCCAAATTACAAACATCCACTTTGAACTGTTGCTAATATGGATCACACGAAATTGGCTTGCAATATGTGGGCCAGCCAAGCCAAGCCACTAGCCACGACGTACAAGCGCATCCAAAATATGTTGTTTGAAGCAGCGCTTGCTGAGTGTTTTGCATTTCTGCTACTAGAATACATATGTTAAGCTGTGAGTGAGAAAATATATGCTTTGCTGTAAACAATATTATCCCGAATCTTGCATTTCCGGCTTCATTATAGCAGTAGAAAAATCGGTGAAATAAAGCATGACCAACCAAATCTTAGATTCACATTGTTATATCCAATAATTAATTTTATCCACGCTCGTTACATTTTCGAGGATCGACTGTACTGAAATATGTGCTGATGCAGAAGCGAGGAAGCACACTGAACGATAACATCTGGTTTCATACTGATACACCACGAACAGATTTTATCACAACAAAATGGCTGCTAAAGACTTTTTTTTTTTTGCACAACAAAAAGAGGAACTAACACACACGCACACACAAAAAAAGATTAAAGCATTTACAGCACCCATGTGTGTCAAGACCACGAAGGTAGCCATCCAGTCCGTCAATCAGTATGTTCAGGCTTGCTGCAGACCACTGGTTCTCCAACTTGGGCAGCTTCTCTGCCTTTTTGAGGAAATACTGTATTTTCTCCTGCGCAATAAAAGTACCCGTTAGACAACTGTAACTCTGGAATAAATTACCTATAACTACATAACGTATAAACAGGCAATGGAAGTGCCCATTTTGGGTCAGTGACACAAGTAAATCGACCTTTCTCTAAATTTTTTTTCTTCCTGATGGCATTGAGCATGCAAAATTCTTATTGATTACAAAATTTACCGTCAATTAAGCTAAATAAGTTTGGCAGCACTCAACAAAACAGCACACAGTGGCATCTCTTGGCTCAAAAGCACCATCTTAATGTTTTTTTTAAATTCCAGCATCCAAAAACGACAGGATTATCCCATCAGCATTTGAGCTTGTTGGTTGATCAGGACAAAGACAGGAAGAAGAGGATGCACGCAGCACTGTGTATGAAATCTTTATTTGTCATTGTCCTGTGTTGCACAGTTCAAAATTATTACATTACAGCTATAAGAAGTATTTTATTGACCATCTCCACTCCTCTTCATAAAATTATCCTTGTTTAACCTGCAATGTGCATTCTTTCATCAGAAAGTTATTGTGCTGGTTTACTGGCTGCTGCTTCAATTTTGTGTGCGACAGCTTACCAAAACTACTAAAAAAAAAAATAAGATTGAAATTATGAAGTTTTTTCTATGGCAAGCAGAGAGACAGTTTTTTAAAATTACATATACAACCACTTTTTTGCCATGTTACTTTGCAATAATGCAATTGTAGTTAACTTCTTTCGTTTACCGCATTGGTTTCATTTGAAAAAACAAAAATGCGGAAAGTGGTAACAGCTGCCTTTTTCTTCAGATTTCTTCATGACATGAATGTACAGAGTCATAAGACCAACTGTGACATGGGAAGGACAAAGTTGCACTGGTGTCGCTGTCTAGTGGTTTCAGCACTACATAGCACCAGACCAATTTAAACCCAATCAAAATGCATGTACACGAAAACTGTCATACATATTAAGCGTATGTCTACAATGGTCTCGCTCCATTATCAGCATTCTAGTACATGTCAAAGTTGCATATCAAACCCAGAAACATTTTTGTCTGTGTTGATATGCAAAGGTGAGTAAAAAATTATCCTCACTTCCGCCTTCTAAAATATTCTGTTCACAACATTGTCTTAAACAGCACTTTCCATACAGGGTCACCAACTCACCAGTAACTTTTGTGCTAGGTTGCATGTGATACGCTGGTTCAGTTTTGAATACGGTGTGAGAAATGACAGCTGCCCCACTTGTTGCCTGCACCAAAGAGCAGTGTGCAGTGATTGGGCAAGCTTGGAGTCTGTGAAGTGCTCTTTCACAAAGAACTGTTGTGAACTACCCCATACAGCTAAAGTTTGCGTGGCATTATGCCGTGGCTATGACGCAAGCCTCCACTCCAAAGGACTGAATAAGCACCAGCCAGTTCGTCGTCTCCACAAACAGCTTAGCTGGCACTCTGTTAATTTTCTACTAGGTCAGTGTCAAAGATGAAGAAAACGAGTGGTACACTGTGGTTCATTGGATGTGCCTTCTTTATTAACAATTTGCAAACCGTTGTTTATGGTACCAAGTTCCCTCAGACCACACTTCAGACTACAGAAAACAAATCCCTGCGTGCTGTTCTTTGGTGCAGTCAACAAGTTGACGGCCGCTGTTTCTCACACCACAGTCGAAATTTATTCAATGTAGCAAGTCCAAACTTGCACAGCAGTGACTGGAGAGACATCCATACCATAAGAAAAGTGCTGACAATGCAGTAAACAGCAAACAGTAGTGCAGATCATTTTTTAACACCCTCGTATTTTAGAAGACTACAAGGTCTGGGATTGACAGTGGTCATAGCAATATAGTATTATTAGCCCACTGGTATACACACAAATGCACACATTCAAGCAAATGTGTTAACCTCAGTGCCAACCTGCCACACACTTTTGGGCAGTCACACATGCACAAAAGAGCAATATTGCACTGAAATAAATTTATTTTTTCTTTTAAATGTGTGACTGGATATGGCATACTTGAATGTGGTTCACTGCCTTGTGGCTGTCATAAAATGTATGTAGCCAAAGGAGATTCAGTGACTTGTCACTAATCATAAAGACAGTACTGCCAGTTTAAATACCTACCTACCTATATCTATGGCTCTGCTTCTGTTACTCTACACTGGTCTTTCACATTTATTTCATGTGCCTAGAGGTAGCCTACTTTTACCTTCATATAGTTCTACATATACATGGCCTAACATGCAAACAAAATACACAAGGAAAACTGAGACTGGACAAGCACCTGATATGAAATAAACATACAACTAGAGAGATTGCTGTCCATCAATAGCACTGTTAGACTGAACTGTCATATTGATGGTACTTAATTACTTTTAAGGTTTTACGTGTCAAAACCATGATATGATTACGAGGTACGTCGTAGTGGGGGATTCCACATTAATTTTGACCATACACCTAAATCTAAGTGCACAAGTGTTTTTGCATTTCGCCCCATCGAAATGCCCCTGCAGCAGCTGGCAATCATGCCTGCAAACTTAAGCTTAGCAGCGCAACGCCATAGACACTAAGCCACCACAGCGGGTGCTTGATGATACTTAATTTACGCCATGTTATGTCCCCTTCTTTCCTATTTTTTGTTCTTTGCTGCCTGTATAACCTATCGCCTGTCTATAAAATATATGCTATATATGTGTAATTTTATTTGCACGTTCAGCCATGAATATCTACAAATTGGCCCAGTCCGTCTACATTTCTATAGTGAAATATTGTTGACAAATAACAATAACATTAAAATGAAGTTTTACCTCGACCTCTGCGAGAAAAATATGCATTTTATCTGTCTCTGCAGCACTACAACCAGCTAGAGAAAAGCTTTTGCTGCTTGCAGATTAGTTGCATTCTAGATGCTTGCCACATCAAAAAGTACACAGATTCATGCACAAGTCAGACCTTTATCAGTTTAACAAATGGTGAGCTGGCTTTTCCACATAATTTTAATTTATACAAGTTAAATGTACACAACTCCCTTTCCCACTATCATTTGCTTCATTCATAGCTTGTCAGCTTCTACTGAATGTTTGTTTTTCATTGAACAACTGAATAAATGTTCACACGTTTTCAATAAACTGTCAACAAAAGACAGTTGTCCCTACTTTTTTTTTTGCCAGTGTTGTTTCTACATTCCAACTCGCCCACACCCGATGCTTTAGCCTCTTGCAGTACAAGCACGGATGGGGAAGCAGGCTTGACAAGAGGGACACGAGGCTGCTGGAGCTGGTCGCTTCAGCCAACCATTTGTTCTTTTCTACTTTGTTGACATGACACATACGCACAGATAAATGGAGGCGGCGCCCTGTAACATTAATCCTGTTGTAACTGGTCCCAACTTCAAGACAAGAAAAAGCAATCTCAGCAGAAACACATGCACCTCATGAAAGGCCTTGTCACATGGATTCATTGAGAGTCGCCCTAGACTGAAATTCGGAGGAGTGATTCCTCCTTCACAGGTGGAATAAGAAAAATCTCGAATGCGAATCTCGAATGTGCATTCTCGAATGCGGCCAGTCGCACTGGCCGGCGTTTCCCTAAATGAAATGTGACTACGGACATCCATGGGTGTATTTTTACCCATTGTTATGCTGACTCATTATTTAGCTTACGAGGTGCACTGTCTGCCTCGTATCCCAAATGGGCAGCAAGCGGAGGCCCCTTCGATACAACATGCGTAAACAACCGTCTCGTTCAGCTGCCAATGATGTCATATTTCACGACATCGGCGTTTCCGCGAGAAAACTATGCGTTTTCTAAATGAACGATCATACGCAGCCCCCAATGTCCTATTCTATATCTACTTTACGGAACACTAATTGTGTGCATGGCGAGAATACGAAGAATGATAAGCAGGTTGCACAACAACACTCCCCTATACTACGGTCTCCCGCTCGCTGTTTTCGAAGGTGTGTGGTCGCCCATATCAGCGCGACCCAGAGTGATGTAACGGTGCTTCATGCACAAAATCGGCATGTTTTGATATGTTCTTACATTAATTGATGTCACCGATGAGCGGCTATCTCAAGCGAACGACGAGAGATCGCTGTACCTGCCGATGTAAACAAATGCACCGGTCGGTGCTTTGGACTGTCAGCGGCGTTCTTGCGGGATACAAATGCGGAAAGTCGTGCTCCACATTGAGCATGCGAAGCGGTTCCCTGAGAAGGGGTAAAACACGTAACATAGCAAGCAGCACGTATAACAATCAGTGGTTAGGGCTACCCTTGGTTTTCATGTTGCAGCGCGATATGTTGCGCATGGGCGCTGGCTCTAGTGGTGGTGGGTCGAATGCGGACGGCGATTCGTGGCTATTGAATTAGTCTGAATCATAACTGTCACTGTTTGACAGATCCGAATGGGTGGTGCAGCTTACAATGTCACCCGAAGGTCTGCGAAGGTCCAGCGCGGTCACGAATAAGCTGAGCGTCTGCTCTTCGCCGGTTTCATTCGCCCCGCGGGCGAGACTGGCATGCGTTGCGTGCCTTCCCCGCCGGGGGTACACTCGTGACGTCACACGCAGAGGTTTGCTCGGCTGCTTGGTCAGGTTTCAGTTTCGTTTTCGCACTTTTTTGCTTATTTAAAATTATTTTCGAATTTGCGGAACAATTCTCCTATCAGGTGCGTTACAGGAGGGCCTCCGGAACCTATATATTTTATTAGGTTGACATGGTAAAAAAATCGACGGAGTTGCCCTTTAAAGGCGAGCGTAGACGTTGAAGCATGATCTGTATATATCACAAAAGTTCTAATGGGCATGAAAAAAAATGGTTGATGATGGTCACCTTTCACATAATTCATTTTTGATGCTGGGTCTGTTAGGATATGTTAGCACTTCTCACACAGTTGATTGTTCAAACCAGCACAGTGAGACACTTACATAGTTAGTGAGAACAGTGCAATTTAAACATGATAAGGCACTTGACATGCATCATTTGCAATGTGGACAAAATTTAGACACTGAGCTTATTTACTCCAGTTCATCCGTGAAGCAGAGCTATGTAGGCTTCCCTACTGATGGTCACTGGAGATGTCAAGCGATTGCACACCCATTGTTGAAGAACCCCAATGATGAGGCTCTTCAACATGGATACAAGAACATCTCATGGGAAGCCCACTTATCGTAGGCAGTCCATCTGTATCGTCACACCAGCTGCCAGCAGTGAGTGTGTCTAATGCTCCCGCCCCCCTCAAAAAAAAAAAAAAAAAAAAAAAAAAAAAAGTTGCATTAGTCAGAGGTTGCATAATATGCATGTAAATTGAGTAGATATGTTTCTTGTGATTGTCACTCCCAACAGTCTTATTGCTCTGTACTGCCTTATTATGTTTTTAGTAAACCAGTTGATGCTCAGTGCCCATTCTGCTTATTTCTTATAGTGTTCTGTCTTTAGCGCTGCAAATATCTCGCACAACTTAGGCTAATTTCTATTTTACCATTTGTGGCATTATGTAACCTATTGCAGTGGAGTTATTCCGACTGTGATGTTCTCTTGTTGAACACATAATTATAGGTCAGTGGCTACCACATTTCAAATGCTGAGCTTAATATTATTTACCATGAGTCAGGTACTGAGTTGTTATCTGAATATCTCTCAGTATTGACAGGCAGTGTTCAATGTTTACAATAAAGGTTCTGCAATAATAATCCCTGCAAGCAAGTGGAATAATTTATGCATGCCAAATGTCACTGAGAGGTCATGAAAATTAAGCTCAGACCACTTGAGTAGCATGCACCAAATAGGCTACAAAGCCATTTGAGGAATTCACAAGTTCTGCTTTCACCAGCACTTGGGATTCTATACCAACTAGGTTTGATAACCAAATCGTGGGAATTTACAGCTGCTGTAAAGCTCCACATAAAGGTGACAAAAAGTAATACATTTACCAAAGCTTTTTTTTTTTTTCAGTGTGATGCTGGACAACTTAATGGCTTTATTGCAAATTTTACCAGTAGGTCTTTGTCGTGGTTTGCATTGGTCCGACTTCAAGACAGTTCTGCAGTTAAATTATGGCTTGCTGGCCCACTTAGCATGGCTTGCAAAGTCATACCAGCTGTGCAGTCAATGGTAGCCTACACAAGTTGGGCATGTATTGGGAACAAATACTGCTTGTTTGTACTTTGATATGCATTCATCTGGTTCCTTTAGCAGCAGCCATCATGACTTTACACTAACAGGTTTCATTTGATCACATCTTGTAAAACCTGAAACAGGTCATATATACATCAACACAGAACCTCTTCGGCACAGATTCAATTATGTTCTGCTTCGTACTAAATAACACGCATGCTGACCCACTGCTGAATTGGTGCAGTTATGAGAAAACTACATGAGCAAAAAGGCAAACAGAAGGTTGTGTTCAATTTTATGGAGAACAGTCATTAAGGAAGATGCTGCTAGGAGCTGGGTGATAGCAGAAAAGGAACACAGGCCCCCATGGCTTGCATTTCTGGATATCAAGGGATATCCAGAAATGCAAGCCTGGAGACAGGATCAGAATGGTTGTTTCACTACAAATAAATATGCAGTAACAACGAATGCTCACTAGTGCAAGCTGCTGGTCATTTTGTAAAAAAATATTGGTCCTAAAGAAAAATTGTGTGGTTTAATGTCTCAAACCTACATACAGGCTATGATAAATGTTGTGGTAGGGGATTTTCGATTAATTTCGAGCACCTGGGGTATTTTAACATAAATCCAAATTATGGTATACAAAAAGTGTTGTATTCTGCCTCCAGCGGAATCTGGCTGCCGTGGCCATAAATTTAACCTGTAACCTCGTGCTCAGCAGCAGTGTAGCATTGCCACTGAGTTATCATGGCTGAGCTACTACTGAGCTACGATGGCTTTCAACATAAATAATACACACATAGAACAGAGCTGCACGAAAGACAACTGCTTGTTTTGCTTATTTAACCTTTCCGTGTGATGTTATTGTTTTGTGCATTGCTGTTAAAAACAATTTTGCCTAAATTCACATTCCTTTTGCGAGTTGGAGAACTTGCTTTTGTATAAGCCGGGATGTTCAATGTCGGCGAGGTGTCACAAGGCATTACTTCTGAACAAATAATTCAGTCACGTTCAAATTGTTCTGATCAAAACTTTCAGTATAACTTTCTACTTGACCTTCAGTGGCAGTTCTTGCAGCTCAGATCAGAGATAGGTGAACCAACCGACAAAGAACATACAGACGCATCGCCAGAAAGCGAAACAAACACGACACTCACTTTCCTGTCTTGAAACGACTTGATCGAGTATGACTCCAACAGGTGGTCGTAACCGTGAAAGCCGACCATGGTGGCGAACTCGGGGCTATCCTTCAGCCTCCACTGCCAAAACTCTTCAAACAGCTCAGTTGCCATTGCCTCCGGATCAGTGGAGTAGTACCCGACAAATGCCTGGATAGCCGACAGGGTGAGAAGGGGTAATCAAAGTCGCGATGCCGCATGGGACAGGTAGCACTGTGAACCGTGTCACTTCCCGCATAAAGTAGAATGAGGTTGATGCAGTGAACTGGAACGCGAGCACTCGGCGCTAGCAGTGAGCCAGCAGTCAGGATACAGGAAATTCCTTATACAACGTAGTGGTGCTAGCCCGCTTCCAAGCGAAAACGATGGGACTCGGAGCGCGCGTACAATCAGCTACTTCGCCTTTCGCGATCAACACCCCCGTGAAAGAAAGAAAACTAGTCCTGAAGTAAACCCAGGTATATCACTTATAACGAAGTCCATGCAGCAAAAGAAGTAAGAGTTAGCAGTCATGAATAAAGGCTATCTCACGCTTTACGACTTCTCGTAGTCTTCAGCGCACCAGTGCAATAAAGCTTGCCTGATGTTATTTTCAGCCGCTGCGCTAATTCTTAACAATCCACCTGCGACTGTAGCAACACACGTAATACTGGTAAAACCGCTATTGTTGCAACGCAGCAAATGTAGTCGCGTTCAGTGGGTTCGATTTCATGCACACACGCACGTGCCGAGTGACGCACCTTGTAAACATATGGAGAAATTGTGGCCAGCAGAAGCCCGCAGGCCGCCGCAAACGCCACTGGAAGCATGGCCTTCGAGATTGCGCGCGTTGGCAGGTTTTGCTCCGGCCGTCCCATTATAGTCCCATACAGCACGATTTTCAGCAAAAAAACTCGCGCCTGCACTGGTGGCCGCGGAGGCGGCGGTAGATGGCAGACCGCGCGATGGGACGGCCGGAGCGGCCGGAGCAAAACCTGTCAGCGCGTAATCTTGGAGGCCATGCGACCATGTCGGAAAAAATCCGCAGCACCAGGCGGCCGTGCTGCCGTCGTATGGATGGATGGATGGATGGATGAGGCTGAACCCTTTAAAGCGAGCGGTGGCATACGCCACCTAGCCTTGACTATTTACATATTTTGTACTTTGTGGTGGGTGAAATTTCACCCCTGCCTTGATTTTATCCACCAATCAGATAACCTCTGTTTGGTTATTTCTACCCGCTTAAAGTCTATTTTGCCTTCACTGTCCCTAAACCCCAATGCTTTGAAAAAATCAACCCCGTTGCTTTGCACTGTAGGGTTAAGCCCTTTACAGGAAAGTATGAGGTGTTCAGCCGTTTCCTCTTCTTCTCCACACGCACAGCACAACGTGTCTATACCTTGGTACTTGACTCGGTACATCTTAGTCCGCAATACTCCCGTCCTGGCTTCAAACAACAAAGAGCTTCCCCTAGAATTATCGTAGATATTTTCTTTGGCAATTTCTTGCTTGAAAGTTCGGTATGTTCCCAGTGCTGATTTCGTCTGCATCCCTGTTTTCCACAGACCCCTCTCTGTTTCCTTAACTTTTTTCTTAACCGCTGTTTCCTGGTTTGCACCCCTCCTGCAGTCCAAATATTTGATTGACAGTTTTCTGGTCAGCTTCCTCCATTTTGTATCAACATTCCTCATGTACAAATAACTGAAAACTCTCCTTGCCCACTGCTTTTCTGCCATTTCTCTCAATCGCTCCTCAAATTATATCTTGCTGCTGGCTTCCCTGCCCTCGAATGACGTTCATCCCATGTCACCGTGTACCCCCTGATTTGGTGTATTTCCGTGTGCTCCCAGAGCCAGTTTACCTACCCCTCGCTGCTTAACTTCCAACCTTGCTCGAACCTCTGATCTCATGCACAGGACCGCATTGCCGAAAGTCAAACTAGGGACCATCACCCCTTTCCAAATCCCTCTCACCACTTCGTACCTATTGTAATTCCGCAGTGCCCTATTTTTCATCACAGCTGCATTTCTGCTACGTACCTTTAGCCATCACATATTTTTCATATTCCATCAGGTACTCAGCCCCATTGCTTATCCACACTCCAAGATATTTATACTTGTCCACCACCTCCAGCGTAACCTCCTGTATCCTATGCTCGCTGCCCTGATTATCATTAAAAGTCATGACTGTCGATTTTTCTTTACTAAACTTCAAACCTAAGCTGTCTCCCTCTTTACCACAGATGTCCATTAATCTCTGCAAGTCTTCCTTGCTGTCAGCCATAAGTACAATGTCATCCGCATACATCAGTCCTGGTAATGACTGTTTAATCCATTCCCCTTGCTTGAAATAGGAAAGGTTGAAGCCAAGTCCGCTCCTCTCAAATTTTTTCTCTAATCCTTGTAAATACAGCATGAACAACAGAGGTGACAGAGGGCACCCCTGCCTAAGCCCCTGCTGTATCTCTATAGGTCCAGATACCTTGTTTTCCCATTTTATAAGCACCTTGTTACTTTTATAGACATCTTTTAAAAGATTTCTTACTCCATCTTCCACATCTAGAGTGCCCAGTATGTCCCACAAATCCTTTTGGATTACACTGTCATAGGCTCCCTTGATATCCAGAAATGCAAGCCATGGGGGCCTGTGTTCCTTTTCTGCTATTTCAATACACTGTGTCAATGAGAACAGATTATCTTCTAACCTTCTTTGTTTCTGGAACCCATTTTGTAGTTCCCCCAGCACCTCCTCGCTCTCCACCCATGCCTGCAGTCTGTCCTTTATAATTTGCATCACCACCCTGTAAACCACTGACGTCACTATTATGGGACGGTAGTTGTTTATGTCGGCTTTGTCCCCCTTTCCCTTATATATCATGCTCATCCTGCTCAGTCTCCACCCGTCGGGGCTTTACCATCCATTATCATTTTGCTCACTGTCTCTCTTAATGCTTTCTTAGATTTTGGGCCCAATGTCTTTATCAACATAATTGGGATGCCATCAAGACCTGTCGACGTGCTACTAGGAACCCTCTTCTCTGCCCTTTCCCACTCGCTTTGTGCCAGTGGAGCTACTGCACTGACTAGTCCATCCTCACCTGATTGAGCACATGCTATGTTTCGTTCTTTAAATTTTTTTGTCATCATTGTTCTTATATGTTCCATTGCCTCATCTCTCTCTAGTCGAACACCTTGAGCTGTAACTATAAACCTCTGCTCTAGGCTAGTCTTATTACTCAAGGAGTTGAGATGTTTCCAAGATTTCTTCGCTGCTTTTCTATCCTTTTTGTTTACTTCTGACAACCATTGGCTCCCCTTTCTTCTGATCTTCTCATTGATCAAATGGGATGCTTCCCTTCTACAGTTTAAAATGTTATTCCATTTCCTGCCTACATCAGCTTCTGGTTCACCCCTCTGCTTTGAATATCTGTGTTCCCTGGATGCTTCCTGACGTTTCTCTATGGCCTCCTCATCCCACCAGCTCTTGGGTTTACGTCTTCTGTTCCCTTTTGTCCTGACTCGTACCTTAGTAAGCTCTAGCTCAAATAGCCCTGTTAAATTCGCATATGTCCATTCTGTTTTTGTATCCTCTGAAATTACTTCCTCAATTTGCTGGGTTGCTATTTCAAGCTGCTTTTCTGAGTAAAATATCCCACCTGGTTGTTCATCTTGCCTCCTACCTACTTTCATTTCCCTTCTAAAACTCACCTTAATACGTTTGTGATCACTACCTAGACTTCTGGAGCCATATTCATCTATGCTCATTACATTTAGCCTATCGTGCATCCTATGTGACATTAGTGCATAATCTATCGTCGACTGCAGGCTCCCTACCTCCCATGTTATGTGCCCTTCACACTTCTCAGTACTGTTGCATACAACTAAGTCATGCATTTCACACATATCCAGCATCATGTTGCCTGTTGAGTCTGTGTACCCGTCCATGTCTTCTATGTGTGCGTTCATATCTCCTAGTATAATAATCTCGCACCCTTCTCCTAGCTCATTAATGTCACTTGATATGCATTCCAGCATTTTTTTGTTTTCCTCTTTGGCATTTGCTCCTGTCCACAGGTATACAAAGCCAAGAAGTGTCTGCTCTCCTGCAACTTTCCCTTTTAGCCATAAATGCTCCTTGCATTCCTGTTTGACCCTTTGCCAATTCATACTTTTATGAATGAATGCACCAATTCCACCCCCTTTTCTGCTGCCCTCTGTTCTATTGCAATATTCCCATGCATAGTCAGGATTACAGGGAGGTTGCTCCATGTCCCTAAGATGTCTCCACATACCCGTAAGGCTTGGTGACCCGCGCCGCCAACGGCAGCAGTAGCTCATGTGATGCCTAAGGCCTAACGAACTGGAAAACTCATTTTCGTGCGTCTGCTATTGAGAAAGGTCACCGCTTGTACGAGAGAATCTTATTACCTCTCTCTGAATATACCCATGATAACGTTGTACAGAAAACGAGCACAAATTGCGATACAAATTCACCCCGCAAACAAAGCTCACCGCGACAAGCTAGGACGTGGAACTCCAGCAGTTTATGTTATTTTGCTGTGCACGTTAACTTATGCGTGTGTTATACTGGCGACGCAACACCAAAATCACGGACAAGAAAAGCGTTCGCTGCTCGTTGATTGGTCATGTGTCGGTACAGTCCCTTCACTGTCCGTTTTCTTTCTTTTTTTTTTACTTTTTTTGCAATGCTTCACCGGCCTTAACGTCTTTGCAACTAGTCCAATCTTCAGTCTTGGTATATTTCACACAGCTTGGCGCAAAGAATTGTGTACCAGCCGGGGCCAGAGCTGGGGAGTGCGCTTCATGTCCCAAAAGGCAAAATGGCGACTGCAAATCCGCGTGTTAAAAAAATCAGGCAAGTTTGCACTCGGGCGCGCAAAGCTTAGGCACAGCGAAACTTACTGGCCGCTACTGCTAGGTATTAACTTGGTTGCTGCTAGGTCTTAACTTGGTTTAACTTAACTACGCATGTAGGAAGGTATTCTCGAGTGATCATTTTCAGAGGTACCTTCCCTTTCGCGACATTTCGCGTGTGATGAAACTTAGCCATGAACGCTTGACTGTATATGTGTGAGGTGTGAACTGTGAACTTCTCTCTTCCTTCTCCTCTTTCAATCCCTTCTCCCCCTTCCCCAGTGCAGGGTAGCCTACCGGGATCAGCCTGGTTAACCTCCCTGCCTTTCCCTTATGACTTCTCTCTCTCTCTCTCTCGCGTGACTAGCGCTGGACGCGTCGGCGCCTATGAGCGACAGCGCTCCTGGCATGCCACAAACGCAGGCAGGCTAACCAAGTTTGGTACAGTGCCAAGAACGCTGTCGCTTGCCAACGCCGAACGCGTTGGCGACATTTCGCGTGACTAGCCAAAACCTAGACTAGCGCTGGACGCGTCGGCGCCTACGAGCGACAGCGTTCCTGGCATGCCCCAAATACAGGCAGGCTAACCAAGGTTGGCACAGTGCCAAGAACACTGCTGCTTGCCGACGCCGAATGCGTTGGAGGCTAGCCGCTCGATATCAATCAGCCAGCTTCGCTGTGTCTTGAGCTTTGCGCGGCCTAGTGCTAGCTTTCGCCGTTTTAAATGCGAAGCATTTCTTGCCGGCGGCTCTGTCTGTTGTCCCGCGTCCCACACCCCCACAGCGCGTCCCCTCCTCCTCTCTATCCTCTCCTAATCTCCCCCCTATATCTCTCCTCCAGGAATTCTGCGCGGAGCGGCGCCCGCGTCCCACAGCGCATGCGCGTCCCCTCCCCCTCTCTCTCCTCTAGGAATCCGGAGTGGCGCGCTCGACAGGTGGTGCGACAGCTGCATACTCCGCTGGGGGCGCCACGGTAGTTCCGCTGTATGAAAATGACGGAGCGCACGCGCCTCATTCTCTCTCCTGTGCCACGGCCGCTCGATGAAAAACACAATTTTTCATCGAGCGGCCGTGCCTGTGCAGCGCCGCGGTGAGCGCTCGGGCCGCTGCCGCGAAACCATCTCCCGCTCAAGCTAACCATCTCCCCGCTGCTTCGCATCCACACATGGTTCCCGTTAGCGGGAGATGGAGTAATTTTTTTTCTCCTGGCTCAGCGCACCGCGGATAGAAGAGGCGGGGGTCGGGAAGGCAGGGAAGTGGCAAGGAGAAGACCGCGTGCATTTGCACGCGGTTCCCTCCTCTTTATTTGGGTTTTCAAGGCTACGGCGCGGCAGGTTCTTGGTACGCACCACAAATTACGGCTGGCTTGAACAGCTTCGCTGCTAAAATTCACTTTTATTTAAACTTTACATTAATGACATGGTAAACATTGACCTAACGACTCGGTTTATAATCTATGCGGACGACAACAGCTTATTCTTCACCTCGACAGACGCAGAAGATTTAGTGCACAAAGCAAGCACTATACTTTAAGTAAATTAAATACATGGAGCAAATCAAACTGTCTATTAATTAATACTACCAAAACCAAAGCAGTGCTTCTCAAATCCAGAAATCGCCAGGTAAACATCGAGAGTGCTTTAAAATTTGGTAATGCTTACCTCGATGTTGCTCCATCAGTCAAAACCCTAGGAGTTATAGATATATTTGAGCAGCATTTAACGTGGAATATTCATATCGATAGGGTCGCTACTAAACTTGCTCGTGTTGCTGGCATCCTTACCAGATTGCATATAATGAAATGTTTTTTTTTTTTGTTGCAAAAGAAAGCACTACGTGCAATAACTATTTCGAGATTCGCTAACTATTTTTAGCCTCTCTTTGCCTCTCTTGGAATCAGAAAGGTGCATAATTTTTGCGATTATTTGCTCCTAAACAGGGTGCGAAAGGGAGATTACCTTGTCTCAGGGAACGTCACATCACATATAACACACGTCACCGAGAAATCTGGCACATTTATTCCCGCCACACGAATGCAATACGTTGACCAAACGATCTGTTACAGATTGACAATTTCTCCTAAACAGACAACAAGACTTGTCATTATTTTAATACGATGCACTTGCGTTTTGCTTTTATTTCGATATAATGTACTTGAACCGTGTGTGTGTGTGTGTGTGTGTGTGTGTGTGTGTGTGTGTGTGTGTGTGTGTGTGTGTGTGTGTGTGTGTGTGTGTGTGTGTGCGTGCGTGCGTGTGTGTGTGTGTGTGTGTGTGTGTGTGTGTGTGTGTGTGTGTGTGTGTGTGTGTGTGTGTGTGTGTGTGTGTGTGTGTGTGTGTGTGTGTGCGTGCGTGTGTGTGTGTGTGTGTGTGTGTGTGTGTGTGTGTGTGTGTGTGTGTGTGTGTGTGTGTGTGTGTGTGTGTGTGTGTGTGTGTGTGTGTGTGTGTGCGCGCGTGTGTGTGCGTGCGTGTGTGTGTGTGTGTGTGTGTGTGTGTTCCCTTATAACATACTTTCTTTGCACTATGTAGTGATTGTGTAAATGCTGCTATCGTTCATGTTGCCAGTGTGATTTTTTTAGGCGTACAGGGGGTATCAGGGCTATTTTTGTGCTTTTTGTATGTGCTTGTGATAACTGTGTTTAAATTTTTTTTTCACTGTTGTCTAATAAACATTGACTTTGAGGTGTTCACATTCGGGGCCCAAGCTCCGGATCCGTCACACCCGTGGAGGTGAAGATCGCGCGCCCACAATTTTGGTCATCTTCGCGACACTGGGAAACTGGATCTGATCAGCGTGATTCCCAGGATATGAGACGTCGGATTCCTTGAGGTGAGCTTCGCGGTCAGACGAGAGACGAACGACCCGTCCACAATCGAATGCTAGGTGGCGAGATGAGTGACGGAGTGGCGGAAAGACGAATTTCAAGAGCGTCAAGACGTCACAGAGTCAGAACATATAATATGACGACGAGGGCAGAAATATCTGCATTGCGATGACGCCGAAGAGATGGGACACCTTCTTGAATAGTGAAAGGCTCGCAGACTACATATATTAAAAAAAAAAAAAAAGTCAGTGCAGCTGGTTGCTTTTTTCAAGAGCAAAATACGTATTTATAGCAGAGTCGTTGCACGATCCTTTGCTTCTGCGCAAGAATATGTTGACTTTTAGTAGCAGTGCATAATTCATGAACCGCCTTGCGTTGTCTTAATTACTATGATTATTTTAATGCAAGAGCAAAAATGAAACAAATTTTGAACGTTTTCTTAGAGCAATGAAATATTTCATTGCCGTAGCTGCAAACAAATTATGGAATGTATATACGTTCACAAATTATGCTGAGTGCTAATTAGTGCAACTAGCTGCTGGTTTCCTTTTAATTGCCTCAATCTTTCTTCAAGCAAGCTGAACAATATGCCCTAGTGTACGCATAATTACTCTGACATAATTGAATTCACACTTTCAAGTTTTTTTTTTTTGATAAATACTTCTAACAAACGCGAATGTGCCCATTGGTGGAGGTTCGTGGCAAATGCCGCTGCTTTCTAAAGTTGTACCCGACTATAGAAGCATATTTTCTCACCTTTCTATCAGTGGCGTAGCCAAGGGGGAGGGTTGGGGGGGTTCAAACCCCCCCGAAATTTTTTGCACCCCCCCCCCCCCCCCCCCCCACTAACCCACCCTTTTCTTTCGTCGCTTCGCGCTGACATATTTCAAGAAACCGGTGCTACTTTCACACTTTCATTCCTGGGCGCTTCCGTTTGGGTTGGTAATTTACAGCGAATCATGTCTGCATATGGAAAAAAAAACTGTCACGGTGTTTGTCAAGGCCTTGACACTCTGTGAGGTTTTGGGCGCGAATGTGGCGTCCGCATTCTGAAACAACAAATGCGCAACAAATGCGCAACAAATGAAGCAACAAATGCGGCAGCCGCATTTTAGATGAAGGCGAAAATGCTCGAGGCCCGTTTACTTAGATTTAGGTGCACGTTAAAGTCCCCAGGTAGTCGAAATTTCCGGTATACATTTCCGCCGCTTCCCTTCAGGTGCCGGTTAGGCCGCGTTCGCGTAGGAACTTGGTCTCGAAGTGTCGGAAGCGGCAAAATCTTGCAAAAATCCGCCCGCCTAGGCGGCAAAACAGGCAGAAAAACAGGCGGCGAGCCAAATTGGTCTCGGACCGATTTTTTCGCCATGGCGAAGCGGAAACGCGGCGGAAAGTCGTTCTGCTCGACCGGAAGCTACACTAGCATGTAAACTTCCGGTCGTAACATTGAACATGGCACCAAAAGTGTAGGCTGTAATGCTGATCGACGCGATCAAGAACCACCACTCTACGACAAGAGTGGCACTCAAACGTACTGTCAGCAATACTCGCGATAGTATTCAACGTCGCGCGACAGGAGGTGCGGCAACGAAGCCTTGGCGTGACCCAACTTCTTACACTTTTGCAAAGCCAGGCGAACCAACCACTGCCGTTTCCGAGGTTTTCTTGTCTTCCGTTTATTCATTGTCGATTTCTAGAAAACAAGTAGGTAGAAGTATAAAAGCCATTTCTTCTTCCACTTCCATGGAAGACAATAGTTAAGCAGATTCCTCGTTGGCGCTCCATAATTCTCCTCGCACGTGCACGGTATGTTGCAGAAGTCGCAGGGTGCTTTTCTCGTCGCGACGATAGATTGGCAGCGTAGGTCTCACGTAGGACGCGCAGGCTTCGGCGAGCCTCAACACAAGGGCCAGCCCGGGTTTTAGCTTTGGTCTTCCCGTTGCCGCTTTCGTGTCCCGGAGGCGCCGAAAATAATACGAAATGATGAAATGTTATTGCAACTTGTAAATAAAAGCTATTAAAGAAATATAATCGCGCCTATAGGCAGCAACCTGTGACAGAGCGCTACCGCGCCCGTGTGAGGAGAATTACAGAACGCCAACGAGGAACTTACCGAAGGTCGCAGATGACACGCAAAATTGCGCAAGATGATCACTTTTGATGACGGGTGGGTCAGTGAATGAACATACCGCTCGAAATAATGCGATTATGAGCGCCACCACGCCGACAAACGTACGCAGACTAGATGGATGTGGACGAAAGTGGCAGCGCGGCCGCGGTGGTAGCAAAACAAATGTGAACTTGGACATGCGCGGAAAAGATTTTCCGGCCGCTTTGGCCTCTCCACCCGCTTGCCGCTTCCCAAATGTGAACGTAGCCATAGTCTGCAGCGCAAAACGTCTCTCGTTTGCGATTGCGTCCCTACGGAAGGCTGGTAGTTACTGTTGTGTTGCTGAATCCCAAACCAGCAATTACGAAAGGCTGGTAGTTGCTGTTGTGTTGTGGAATCCCAAACCAGCAATGTACACACGAAAGGGTTGATGCCAGCAGTGAAATTCCACCGACTCGCAACAGAATGCATGAAACAGACAGCCGACAAGTATGGATTACTGCTGTGCGCAGTACAGCGTAAGTAAACTCTTGTTGCAGGCGCTGACAGTTCTCGTCGGAGTTCACGCGTCCTGAGAAATTGATTGTGTGCACTATGCACTGAACAAGACCGGAGTTCATTCCTGCATCACTAGTACACCAATCAGTCGAGATTCTGTGAGGTACAAGGCCACTTCCTGTTTGCACCGGCCTAAGTGAAGCAGAAATGACTCGCACGCACTACTTAAAATGCGTACACATGCCATAACTATGCAGTGTGGTGAAATATTCTGTACAATTCTGAATCTGTTGACGTAAAGGCAAATGACGGCTGCACACTCGCACACAGCGGAAGACACAGCGGCCCATGCACTTGCCGCAGGAAATGCAAGGCGACGAAAGCTTCGTAAAAAAAAAAAAAAAAAAAAAAAAAAAAAAAAAAGCATTACTCGTTTTTGCGCGTATTTAAAGTTTTCTAGCGCAAAGACGCAGCGAACAAGCTATTGCTATGGGTGTAGGTATAGCCTGGTAACACGTGCATTTTCACATGTATAGCCGTCCTTGACCTGTGAAACGCACTTCGCCCCGACGAGGACGACGCCATCTACGCTTAACGGAGATTAACAATTAATGATGTCTCCTCCGATCGGGCGGGTCGTCTAAATGATGCGTTTTCGAAGACTGGTCCATTCAGTGGCGCGATGAGAGACGGTTGCTCCAAACGCCCACTGTACCTATCGTACTTACTGTATTTTACTGAGCTTACATTACTTTTTACTTAATTTCTTCACAAGCACACAGTGCCACACACACACGCGAGGGGGGGGGGGGGGTCCCATGTCTTTGATATACATCCATAGAGTGTGCTTAAACTACCGATACTTATTATCGATCACGTCACGTAGTGGAAAGCAGACGCTTGCCCCCCCCCCCCCCCCCCCCCCCCCCCCACGGTCGGGCCGATGAACCCCCCCCCCGAATAAAATTTCTGGCTACGCCCCTGCTTTCTATGTTTGCTCAGTCTGGGTTTTTGTTAGCGTGCTGCGGAACGCGCCCCTTCGTGGGCGTGGCTGCGTCGCATGGAGTTGCATCCGCAAATGGGAGGGGTGGTCCCCGGACTTCGTGCACCGCTACCACGGAGATTCTCCGTTCAAATATTCGCGCTGGAGCGCAAGGCCAGCTGATGATGATGATGATGATGATGATGATGATGATGATGATGATGATGATGTAGTGGCAGTTGCCATCTGCCGTACATTTATGGGCGTTCTTTATGACCCTGGCTAAAGCTCACTTTACGCTGGCAAGGCGGCGCTATCGCGGAAGCGTGCGCGTCAGAAGAAATTTACGTAGGAAGTAGAAAACAGATAGGAGTGTGAGGACCGTACTAATAGTGCATTTGTCATTATCCGTAGCATTTCCCCCTTCTGCATAACCGAAAAGAAACTGTTGTGTTTGTTTTATAATATCCGAGAAAAAAAACCCTAACACTAGGGGTGCGTTACCTCCGAAAAAAAAACAAAAAACAAAAAACAATGGTACGTTTAAACCGGAATGCTATAAAACGTCCTTTGCACTGCATTGTAATGGAGGAAACAGGACCTTCATACTAGAACACTGCATGGGCCCGGCCCGGCCTGTGGGTCGGACTCAGGTCGGGTAAGCAATTGTTGATCCGGGCCGGGGTCGAGCCTAGGAGCTTCGGGCTGGGGTCGGGCCTCAGGCGGGCCCGGATTAGGCCCGGACGCGCTATTTGCAACTCCACTATACTGAAGACTATAAAAACTGTAGCCCTGTGCAAAGTTTAGGTCAGTGGTGTCTGTCGGTTTATGGGAAAGTTGAGGTAGGCTGGCCACGACACAGCAGCTGTACGCTGCACAGGTTAGTGTACATTAGCGGCGCTCTTCGGCTACGGAGAAAACGGTACCAGTGATCAACCGCGCCCACTGTACGCCCCGCTTTTGCGATCAGCATTCTTTGCCTACTTCAGGCAAAGTGGGCCCCACCCGGAGATAATGAAGTTTAGCACGGCTTTGCGTACTTCGTTGATTTTGAATCTATCTATCTATCTATCTATCTATCTATCTATCTATCTATCTATCTATCTATCTATCTATCTATCTATCTATCTATCTATCTATCTATCTATCTATCTATCTATCTATCTATCTATCTATCTATCTATCTATCTATCTATCTACTATCTATCTATCTACTATCTATCTATCTATCTATCTATCTATCTATCTATCTATCTATCTATCTATCTATCTATCTATCTATCTATCTATCTATCTATCTATCTATCTATCTATCTATCTATCTGTCTTACGCCATGTGACCCAAGTGTTATCTACTAACTATAGACACTACGTATGTCATCGGGGTCACGGTAGTTCCATCGTCATCATACAGTCATGATCATGCCGTTCTAGTCATTTCGTTTTCGTAACGCAGTCGTACCATCGTCATCATTTCAGAAACGTCATCAAATTGCCGTCATACCCTCATCGTCATACTGCCTTCGCACTTCCATCGACGTCACTCCGTCGTAATCATGTTGCCGTCACCCAATCGTGATTTTGTCATCGTTGTCATGGCATTGTCGGCATACGCGGTCATCGTCATGAATTTGTTGACATACCGTGGTCGTGATACTGTCGTGGCCGTTCCATCGTCGTCATTCCTGCTTCGTCATCTGATTATCATCATACTGTCGTCGTCCCGCCATTATCGTCATACAGTCATCGCCACGTCATCATCGTCGTACGCTTGTCGTCATTCCATTGTTGCCATGCCACCGTCTTCACGCTGTTGTCGCACGGTCGCCATCATTTCAGAAATGCCATCCAATTGTTGTCATATGCCGTCGTCGTGACATATGATCATACCGTATTCGTCGTTGCATCAACATAATTTAATTCTCCTTCATTCCGTTATAATTGTGCTATCGTCAATCAATCGTGATCATGCCACCGTCGTCATGGCATTGTAATTATGTAGTGGTAGTGGTTATTCATCGTCATCACTCTAAAATCATCCCATCGTATACTCATGCCGTCGTCCTCATAATGCCTTCGTCGTTATATCGACGTCATTCCTTCTTTGTAATTCCATCCTCGTCACTGCATGCGCAGTCGGCGTACGGTCCTCGTCCTACCGTCGTGACTACAGTGTACTAGAACAATAGCAGACAGTGTCCAAATTTGCATATATTTCGAAACGGGGATGCCTAAATTGTCGACCGATGAACTGACACCATTATAATGAAGCCGAATAAATAAATTAAAATGCCATGTTCCGTGTGAAAATACGATTGCACATGAGCGTTAGCCTTGCGGATCACCAATTTCTGTTTAATGAAAAAAAGCATCTAGTGGCCGTGTATTATGGTATTCCTGGAAGCGTATACCTATATCGCATTATCGTAGTTATGTCTTAACCAGCGTATTTAATTTTACATTCGCGCTAAATTTATTGGCTTGGGTTCCATCACTGTATATCCGAATGATTATACGACATTCAAAAGTGAGATGAAATGCCTGGCGGCGTGTACGGGCGTGTTCACCTATGCCTTCGCTGTAGTATATTGTCGCACAACTATTTAGAAAATGTAGTACAGCCGTTCATATATCGCACTTTAAAGCACGAGCATTGTTTTCAACGGATGCACTTTTCCATATCTTCCCCCCTAAACGTAAGCAGGCGTTGTGCCCCTCCCGGTGGCTGTTGCCAGCCTGACCCATCCCTATTTTCCTAACTGTCCATTGTATATGCGTTTTCATACCAAATATTCACATAATAATCTGTGCTTGTTCTGATAGTAATTAAATTAAACGAAATGTTTATTTCTCTAGCCGTTAAGATAGCCAGCAAGAGGGGACGCAGGGCAAAAAGCTGCTTTGATGCTGCTTGAAGACCGCCCTGCGCCCGTTGATCACATGATAGTATCTTCACAATACCCGAGAACTCGACCTAGCTTGGGCTAATTTGTCGAATAGAACCGAGCCGGGTCGGTATTTCGGGCCCAGGCCGTGTACGGGCCAGGTTTAACATCACCGGGCCGGGCTCGGGTGGGCCAACGCATGGTACTTTCGGGCTCGGGCCGGGCCCGATCCTGAAAAACCGGCTCGTGCAGTGCTCGACTTCAGACACCCAAGCGATTCGGCGAGATCGGGAGCGAAAACGCCTATAGCACGCACCACAGCTAACGCTTTAACATTTGCGTTACACACTCGTAACCATCCTGTGAGAATTTTTTTCTATATCCATTTCTATTCTCTCTCTTCATACTTTACTCAAATACCCCCTTTACTTCTGCTGGCGTCTGCCGCATCAGCTAGACGATGCAGTGACCCTAAGCTAGACACTTCCCCCCACCCCCCCTCCCTTCCCCAGTGTAGAGTAGCGGGCCAGAGCAAACTATCGCTCAGGCCGACCTCTCTGCCTTTCCTCAAATAAACCTCTCTCCCTCTCTCTAAGCTAGACAGCTACGGCAAAGCTTTCTTCGCATCTTTCCCCCACTTTGCGGATGATGGCCGCTGCTGTCGTGCCAATTATACAACTTGGGGCGTTGGGTATGCGCCCAAAAAGACAATTTGGACGACTAGATATGTGCAATTGGGCATGTGGCGCTGGGTATGTGAACATTCTGCCACTTATTTTAAACACTTACGCGATATATTGTTGTGATTGACAATTTCAAACCCTGGTTCAAATTTATTGTTTGACCTTGCATTGCTTTTTAGACCGTGTCTTGCTATTATATATTGCTAGTATATGTTGTACAGTATATGTCCAGTTTCACATTTATTTCTATGCTAAACCAGTTGTAGGTACTTCAAGTATAGGTATAATGCGCGTAAGCGATACGATTTTATTAATAAATGTATTGTATCTTTATTTTTTCCTCACTTATATAACGCAAGTGTGCCTGTATATAAATATTTATGCGCTCATATATGCGTGCATCGTTGGTTATTAGATGCCTGTCCGAAGCATGTTTTCGATGTCAAACTGTTCATTGCTGCCATAGAAGGGGGTGGCTTGCCTCTGTCAAGCTGCTGTTGGGACTCGGGGTAGCATTTAGGCCGGTGATCCTTCAGCCAGAGGGATGAGTACGCCTGGGAGTAAAGCGAGAGAAAAAAGGTTTATTCTACATATTGCAGTGTAGAATTCTAATATTTACAGTGGCTCGTATGAAAGTCCACGGGGGAACACTTTGAAAGTCTCAGCTCACTACATGTCTGAGCACATATCAGAACACGCCAGGACACACCCCTGCACCCAAGGTGTCTGCTTATAAAGCAGTCGTCTTCCCTAGGTGACCCGACTAGGGAATCTGATGACCTTGGTGCGGCCAATCAGAGGAGTCGTATTGTTCACAGAACTCGCCTCTGATGTCCAACCTCCGAAGCAAGGACGAGGCCATCTGGAAACAAGGAGTTCACACTCTATCCAGGAAATTCGTCGACTTGGTTTCTTGTTCTCCGTGACGGTCAAGATATCTTGCCAGGGTTGGGAGAGTGACCTTCGTGCTGGTCCCCGCTTCCACGAAGTGTGGCGGTTGTGGTCGCTTGCGTCTTTGTCATCGCATTACAGCCGGTGTCGGGCATCGGGGGAAGCACCCAAAGGATGCGCACTGCCGATTTGGGGCGCTTGTTTGCCCGTCACCGTCGGTGTCGGGCACTGTCGCCGTCTGGGCGACGACCAGTCGGAGTGTGTGCCTGGTGGTTGCCACACCACCAGGCACACAGCCTGGTGGTGAGCAGAATCACATACAGCCTGCCCTACTACCATCTCACACAATCCGAGACGAAACAGGCCGACACGCTCTTGAGGATGGCTTTCAAGACCGCTCTCCGCCTGCCGATGAGTACATCGACTGAGAAATTATTGGCGCTGGGGTTACACAACACCCTCAGCGAACTCACAGAAGCCCTTCACGTCTCACAACAACAGAGACTTGCGCGGACTCACACGGGCCGGCAGGTCCTACAAACTTTGGGCTTCAAAGCCACAACACGAACCCAAGAAACCTGCACGATACCTCGTCACGTCCAGGACAGGTATCACATTGCCCCAATACCACGCAACATGGACCCTAACCTACACTCCGGAAGGAGGAAAGCAAGGGCCCAATACATAGAGAAAACATTCAGGTTCGATACCACGGCCCGTTTTACGGACGCCGCTATGTACGGAACGAATAAAAAGGGCGCAGTGGCAGTGGTATGCGACCGCCGAGGCCACGTCACCTCCAGTGCATCGACCCGCCCCTGCACGATCACGGAAGCGGAAGAACTGGCCATCGCGTTAGCCATCCGCGAAGGTCAACACGCAAAAAAACCACTGACGATCCTCACGGACTCCCAGCAGGCCTGCCGCAACTTCCTACAGGGAAGAATCGCAAGACCTGCGGCACAAGTCCTAGCCCAAATACCTAAGGAGGACACTGACGACAACACGATCATAACCATCATTTGGATACCGGGTCACGCTGCCATCACGGGTAACCTGTATGCCGACAGAGCAGCTCGAGAATTTGCATATAACCGAGCACTCATCACGCCGACTGCAGATGACCCTGACCCAGTTGACCCCGAGTATTCAGCAATCCTGAACTACCACAGAGGGAGTCGCTTGCGATATCCCCCACCCCATCGAATACTAAAGACGGAGGATGCCGCTGCCTGGCGTAGGCTCCAGACAGGCACTTACACGAACCTACACATATTACATCGCCTGCACCCCACAGCCTACAGGGACGAATGCCCGTGGTGTGGGGCCACACCAACCCTATACCACATTACGTGGGAGTGCACGCTACACAACATAGAACACCATGACACGAACACCCCGAGGGAGCAATGGGAGGCACTGCTGTCCAGCTCGGCCCTCGACGACCAGCTCAAGCTGATCCAGAGAGCAGAGAAGATGGCAAGAGCCAGCGGAGCCCTGGACTAGGGGCCCCGACCATTAGCGATGCCCCATTGGGGCAAGACAAAACTATATTTGAATTAAAGTTTATCTATCTATCTATCTATCTGGGCGACGCTGATGAAAGGGAGCTGCCTCGATGGAAAGAACCAAAGAATGTGCCCTGCCGATTCGGGACGCAACACTGCTCAGTGCAGTAGCTTTCATGGGGCTGCTTCCTCCTCGTAACCAAGGAAAATAAAGCTGAATTAATTCTTGGCCAGTCCCCCAGAGTGGGTATATGCTGCTGGTTAGGATGCCCGTACAGACAAACTAAACAAGAGGCAAGAAGTGAAAAGTCAGCAACAGTAAATTGAAGAAGTAAGCTACAGAGAAGTGAAGGACTTGGCATTAAAAGCAGCCAATTGTGGAGAAGGAAGTGAACAGGAGGAAACCAGAGTGTGAGTCGAGCAAGGAGTGCTGAACTAAATAGAAGTGAAGAAGGCTACGTGAAGTGAATACATTTCAGTAAACATCACAGAAAGCTTCAATTCGCAATGCACACGAACTACAGGTGGCACGCGAGGCGATCCATAATGGCGGACCGAGAGAGTATCAGAATAGGCGACTGCGGCGTGCGCGTGGTAGCACGCCGGGCTTTTTCTCATCTTTCTCGTCGCATGCCGAGTGTATTCTTATATTTCAGATTTTATTCTCATCGGCTGTGGAATACCGCTACATAACCAAAAGCGTGCATAACGAGAAGTGCGTGCGTGCTTGTTATTTTATGACTCATGAATTTACTCGCGAAGAAGCGACGCTGTTGGACCGCATCAGAACCGACTCCGCGTACACCCCAGCTTGGTTATTCAAGACTGGGCTTTGCGCTTCCCCACTCTGTACCTTCTTTAGTGACATTAGCGACATCGAATATTTTCATTTGGCTATGCCCGCAGTTTGACACAGAAAGAAAAGCGATGGTCGACAGCCTGCAAAAGAGCGGTCTTACGCACAGGACCTTTGAAGACGTCGTTTTCCCCGGAGGGCCCGCGGAAATCAGGAAGAGAGCGCAACGACTGCTGATAGCCTTCCTGCGAGATACGGGGCTCATCGACACCTGGTGACACACCCCTGATCTCAACTCAAAGGAGGATCAGGCGGGACCATTGCCGGCTATGTATACCAGGCTAACCCCGCCTGCTTTAACATCAGGACCACCACCACCTACGGCGAATGATGCCTTAACCCTTACTGAAGGATGTATGCGACGCGAAGCGTATCTACAACGAACGCTACGGCTGGAGTGCAGCGTTTTCGGTTTAAGCCAGAAAAAGACCACCCATCTTGTTTTGAAATCAATCAAAAATTAGCAGTGGCTGAGCTCGGCTATGCCAGGATATACGTAGCGTGAGCGAAGGTTCAGCTGGTTATTCTTAACTTTCCGGTTGTCTAGGATTAGCTTGATTATCATGCTTACTGCTGCTTCAATGACACACACATGGTATACGCATTATGTGACACATGTATATATATATATATTTTTTGCTCAAAGTCTGGTTGCTTCTCTATTGCCACGAAGGCGGCTCGGTGGTCAGTGTAGTAACACGCTGCCGTCTCTATGGCCCCAACGCAGTATTTTGGATTGTCTGTCTGTGATACATAAGATCAATGGTGGTTCCCCATTGGGTCGTCTGTACAGTTGGAACACTGGCCAAGTCCAGGTTAAACGTGTCCTTCAAAGGAACACCAAGAGAGTCTGGAGCACAGTTGAAGTCACCAGCCGCCACACACCGTTCACTGCCGTCTTGTTGTTGCTGCTGCTGAGATGGTCGTGCTCGTCGCTCAGCCTCCTGGCGACGCCGCTTTGCTAGACGTTCCTCCCTTTGCTCCGGTGTCTCCGCACCACGTTTAGCCTTCTTCTGTTAGTCCTTCCT
The DNA here is from genome assembly GCF_013339745.2 of Dermacentor silvarum. Taxonomy (NCBI): domain Eukaryota; kingdom Metazoa; phylum Arthropoda; class Arachnida; order Ixodida; family Ixodidae; genus Dermacentor; species Dermacentor silvarum. The sequence continues at coordinate 215,199,835 of NC_051154.1, forward strand.
ACGCTCAACCGCTAATTGCCGGCAACTACTTCGGGATCCGATGAGTTAAGCTTCTCCGCTCTTGTGCGCCGCTTAGCAGCAATTTCGCTCTCCTTCTCCATGGCCAGGAGCCACGCGAAACTGGTCAACCTCGGCCAGTGTAGCTCACGCTACAAAAAGGTCAGTGCAAGCAAATATACCACAGAGCTAGCGATCGGCGCGAAGCTCCGAACCTAGTTACGCTCCGTCACTTACGCTCGAAAACCAGACACCAGCTGCCTAAATGGCTCTACAAATAATCAACTGTTGCGAGAGCGCTTGGGCAGCCTTATTTACAAATATTCGTCTGTAGCGGTAGCGTTCGGACGTCGTAAGGCATCGGCGCGAATTTATTACCTTATTGTCTTCAGCGTGCCGTTCACGTAAGCTACAACTACCACATCGTAAAAGCGTAATGTTTGTGCTTTCGTGAACAATGTCAACGATTAGCATTTTGATAACCGATGTTGCTCCAGAAGAAGTCTTCGGCGACGGAGTGTGCGCTACAAACTTTGATTGGCGGAGTCACAGGCTTGCCGACCCGGAGCTTCACCGCCGACTTCTTTTCAAGATACGCGTCCAGCGGAAACAAACGAAGGATTATCGCATCCTTCGCCGCTCGTTTGGTGCACTGAGGCACGCAACACTTTTTTTTTCTTCCGTCGCCGTATGCAGAAGCTGTTAACAAAACAGAAACGCGCCCGCGCATAGAGAGCCACACGGTAACACGGTGCCATTGACTGTGCGGATACTCTGAAATATTTCTCTCGCTGGCCACTACGCGGCGCGACCGCCTGTGTGCATTGCGAATAATGATCGATTCGATATACCAATTTCTTCCTCTCTACCACCTATTTTTTAACAAAAAATTGCTGCCTAAATCCCACCTCAGGTGAGCAGTGCCGTCCTACATGGTATTCGCGGTCATCCAAATTTAAAGCATTTCGGTTACTGTGACATTCTGGAAGTTTATTACTAACAATACAATGTTAATCCAATGCTACCCTCCTGCAGCCCCAACGAAAATGAAGATTCACACCAGCACTACTCCCTTCTCGCCTCAGCAGAATCATTTGGTGCTGCCTCTGATGGTGGTTGTGAAGTACCTGCGTCCTGAAAAAAAAGTAAAAAAAAAGAAATAAAAAACCCCCCTGCTTCCTAAAGATAAAGTTTGGAGACAAGGGGATAACCACTTAGTCGGCAACAGGACGTGGTCATCACGATTGAATGTGCCCTTCTTTTAATCCAGCGAAATAGCGTAGATTTGAAGGAGCCTATCATTGTGTTGTACAGTCTATAGTGTGTGAATTCTGTGAGTTTTTTTTTCACATGACAGAACCTCAGAACCTGCCCAAGACCACGCTGGCGGGGGTTGAAGCTTTTGCTGACATCGCGATAGGTCAGTGCGTGAGACTACATGTATATTTTCGAATAATTTAGAAGGAACGGTCGTAAACAAAATTGATCAATAATTATATAATTTCCGCGCGATCGTGATATAATTTCAGCTTATTTTTTTTTCAATCGGGAACGCGTCCAGGTTTCATTGATTGCCGAAACAGTATATAGGGTCTGCTTTGGTAGAGAAATGGCGTTTTCGGCAACTTTCTGTGAATTTTATTGCAGCCTACAGATGACAATAATTAAGTCGAATAATTAAGGTGTAAATGTGCTGAGCAATAGTATTCAAGGCATCTCACGAGTGAAAATATAATGAGTGATGTCAGCGTCCGTAGAAAATACGTAAGTAGTCGAAGTATAGTTGTCGAGAGCGATATCGCATTTTTCGCTTCGCTTCGCCACCTAGAGTTAACCAACTCTAAGCGCTATTTCGTGATTTTGCGAAAAGCATCTTCCAAAATTTGTTAGAATTTGATTAGAATATCAAGAGCAAATCGGGAACAGACCGGTGAAAACATTTCATCCGTGCGACGTCCTAAACACGATCAAATATCTATGCCCCACTTAATGGAGAAAGAGGACATTAACCGGACATCCGATTTCGGATATCCTACCAAAGAGATCCGAAGAATAAGCCCACATGTGCATATTCGTCCTCCCAATAAAAGCTTCGTCATTCAGTTTACACGTGCGAGAAATGTGTTTTCTGATAGGTTCAAGTAATTCGGGGCTACAATGTCTTTAGCACATGCGTACATCTTGATTTGCGTATTTTTTGGACGCAATTTACTTTAAACCTTTAATTAGTCCGATGCGTTACTTGTGCTAGTGTTATATTGCTTGCGCTATAATATACTGTTATATATAATAGCGCAAGCAATATACACTCGCTGCGAGGGCAGCGAGTGCAGTGTATTGTTGTGTCTCTCCACTTTGTCGTGGTCAGTGCGCTGCTTCACCAATACGGTATGACGATTAATCACCAACCCGCCCAACTTTCCACATTACTGATTTTCAGAGATATTCCGCAATTGCGATATAAGTTTCAAGATCTCATTGATTAGGTTGTCATTTCAGTAATTAAGACGACAGACATTTAGGTCCAGACAAATTAAGCGGCTGAGAGTGACAACAGATTAGTTATTTCGGAAGAAAAGACTGAGATAGGTAGTGTTAAACTTTGTAGCTTTAAAGAATCGACATATTGCATACATCGCCGGGCAGGGGTAAATAGAGATCGCTGGGAGAGGCCTTCGTCCTGCAATGGACATAAAAATAGGCTGATGATGATGAATTGTAAAAGTAGGGAAAGTTGGGTGAGTTGGTAGCTATTCGTTATGAAACTGCAGCGCGCACACAGAAAACGAGGACAGAGCTGACTCGCCAGGATGATGATACATCACCGGAGGAGACCACCCGTCATCCAAGAAGTACTTTTTAGTTTACTGATTTATTTATTCACGCCGTCAGCGCTCGAAGCCATAACAGAAGGGAGTGGGTTGAGCAAGGTAAACAAATAATGCAATAATTAAAAAGTAACTTTCTAATGATACCATTTTAGCTGATAGTAAATGGAAACCATGAGCACCAGGAAGGCAGCTTTACAATTATACAATATTACCTGATATTGTAAAGAATTAAAAGGAAACATAGTTAGTAATTAACAAATTCCAGATTACGCACCGCATGCTAGTTAATGTTGCATGAAACTTGCGTTTATTAGTACTCTTTAGGATTTCTTTGGGGAGGCGATACCATTCAAGGGTTGTGCGAGGCCAAAAAGAGCTTGAGAAACTTAATGTGACTAGATTTGATGCTTACATTATACAGCTGATCAATACGTTGCAATATGTGTTGTGATGGAGATATCCGTTTAAGAGTTGGAAATTCAAGGTTAGATTTATTTGCGGTTGTAGCTGTTCGATCGTAAGTTGAACATATAAATTAAACGACTGCAGTCCTTTTGAGAAGTTCTAATGAGGTAATAAATTTAATGGAATTTCACGTGTTAGATGCATACTCTGATTTTGTTCGTACTAGTGTTTTCTACAGTAGTAACTTGAGAGAGGATGGTGGCATTATAAATGTATCGGAGCAAATAACCCCAAGTTCGATTCGCATTGTTACTAATGTTGATGTAGGTTAACCAGGTGAGATTAGCGGTAATATAAACGTGCAAATGCTTTTATGAATATGCAGGCATTAACGCAGTGCTGTTACCGAAGAGCTGTTTTGAATGGGAGTTGCTCAGATGATGTTGCTGCTATGTCTGCTGTGCCGCAAGGCTCCGTGTTGGGGCCGATTCTATTTCTCGTTTTTATGAATAATACTTGTGATGTTATCGACACCGAGATACAATTTTTGCGGATGATTGTGTACTGTGTGCAAGGGCATCTAATGAGGTATTGTTTACTATTGGTGGCCGACCTGAAGCGCGTAGAAAAATGGTGTGTCTATAATAGGATGTCCCTGAACATAAATAAATGTGTACACGTCAGCTTTACTAGAAAAATATAACAAAATCAGATTACTTAAGTGGCCAAGAAAAAAAATAAATCATCAGACAAATATTTAGCTGTTACGCTGTCAGAGGATGGCTCTTGGTCATAACATGCTAATACAGTATAGTTGAAAGTGCAGGTGACTAAGGTTGCACGTTGGGCTTGTTGGTTCACCGAGCGTGTGTGTTGTCTGTGTTCTTCCTCTTGTGTCCTGTTTCTGATGCGCTACGCCTTTTGCCCCCATCATGGAAGTGCAGGGCATGCCCTTGGCTTCTTGCGACAAAGTTTAAAGCACGTAAGCATTAACGCAAAATAAGCAGCGTATAAAACACGTTGAACCAATTTTAGAGTAGGCTTGCTCCGTGCGGGATGCGTTTTCTGATGTGCATATTAATGAACTAGAAAAAGTCCAATCCGTAACGGCAAAGTTCGTTCTGGAAAGATACAACCGCTTTTTAAGTGTAAGAGCAAGGAAAAAAGAACTTCACTGGGTCATTTTGCTTGAACAACGAAGCAGGTTACGCCTTAAGCTGTTTTACTCACTCTTTCATAATCATATGGGAATCTGGTCATCAGACTATCAGAAATAGAGAACTGCATGGGCCGGTTTTACAGGCCCGGGCTCAGGCCGAGCCCGAAAGTACCACGCGCTGGCCAGATTTCAAACCTGGCCCGTACCCGGCCCGGGTCCGAAAGATTTCGGCTCGGTCCGGCTCGGTTCTGTTCGACCTATTAGCCCTTGACCGTATACGAAGCTAGGTAGAGTTCTAGGTTATCATGTGATCAAAGGGCTACGGGTGGTCTTCAAGCTGCACCAAAGCAGCTTTATGCCCTGCGTCCCCTCTTGGCTATTTTAACGGTGACAGAAATAAACATTTCATTTTATTTCATTACTAGCCGAACACGTACAGATTATTATGTGAATATTTGGTTTGAAAACACACATACACAATGGACAGTTAGGAAACTGGGGAGGGATCCGGCTGGCACCGGGAGTGGCACAACGCCTGCTTGCACTTAGGGAGGAAGATATAGAAAAGTACATCCGTTTATCATCATGCTCGTGCTTTAAAGTGTGATATGAATAGCCGCACTACATTTTATAAATAGTTGTGCGACAATATACTACAGCGAAGGCATAGGTGAACACTCCCGTACACGCCGCCAGGCATTTCATCTCACTTTTGAATCTCATATAATCATTGAGATGAACAGTGATGGAACCCAAGTCAATAAATTGGCGTGAATGTAAATTTATATACGCTAGTTACGATGCAAGTATACGATAATACGATATAAGTATACGCTTCCAGGATTTCCATAATACACGGCCACTAGAAGCTTTTTTCATTAAACAGAAATTGGTGATACGCAAGGCTAACGTTCATGTGCAATCATAATTTCACACGAAACATGACATTTTAATTTATTTATTCGGCTTCATTATGATGGTGTGAGTTTTCAGTCGACAATTTAGACATCCTTGTTTTGCAATATATGCAAATTTAGACTCTGTCTGCTTTTGTTTCAGTACTGTGCGTGTATAACGCAGGCAACGTAGTTTTTTTTCCCCGTCAGGTTGGAATATAATCTGCTTGTTTGTTCACGTAAATTCGCAGGTAACCTACCTAGTGCTAGAAAAAACATATACAAGACATGCAAACACAAGGGTTGAGCCACTTAAAGTGTGAAAGTGGCATTCAAAATAAAAAAGAAATCACTGAGACAATAACATTTTCTGCTTTCTGCATGTTTTCTTTTTCCCATCCCCCTCACCGATGTTGAGAAATTTTGCAGCATCCGCGTAGGCTTAAAGTATTTATTTGAGAACAATGGACGCTTGAAAGCCTAAATTTAATTAGTTGGACTAATTGTGCGATATACTACGGCAGAAAATCCAACTCGCTTGAAAAATAATGAAGTAAAATAATTGGAACCAGTAGTGAGAAAGTTGTAAATGAACTTTCAAGAATTTATTTGGTACCACTTTATTTAAGTAGGCTAATAACTTGTCGAAAATTTATTTAATTTTTATTTTTCCATTAAGATGGTCACGCACAAGCATTGCAAAGCGGCACATCAGTGACCGCTGTCGAAAATCGACATATTTTTGTGCAGCAACAAAATACTGCAGACGACTCCATCTAGGCACCTCTTCTGCCCTTGAAAAATATAACCAGCTGTACCGAAACTCCTCTCATCGATTCCACTTGTGGTTGCTATACGAAGGATAGCTTGGATACCTGAAGACAGTCTGGTGAATTTTTTTTTTTTTTTTGCAGCGAGTCTCACACTAATCAAATAGTTTCCAACCTCTTTAGCCCAATTGCAATGGAAATATCTTTCGAACCCCTCGTCATTTTGATTGGACTCTGTGATGCCTAGCAACTCTTGAAATTTGCCTTTCGCCGCCACTCCCAACCACCCCAATGCGCTTCCACTTGTTGATAAGCGGGGCCGCTGTCAAAATAAGCGGGGCCGCTACCTCCATCGAACGTCGAGTCGTCCGTGGCATGCTTGAGCACGACCACATGTAGGTCTCGATAACCTGGGGACAATGTTGACCAGAGTGTTTTAGTGTCGCGAAGACGAAAGGATACCGGCAGAACCCATCTTAAGATGACTATCGAAGTTAATGCGATTAGCATTCACGCAATGTATAGCGACCACGTAGCGACACATCGTATTGACTAAGACATCTTTATTTAGAATCTGTAGCGGTACTCCTGAGATTTCAAATAATTCGGCTATATGCGACATACACTGTCTCCGTGACTGGCCCGCTTTGTTACGACCATCGCTCGCCAAGGTTATCTCACGGTTGTAGGACGAGGAACGTACGCCGACTGCGCATGCAGTGACGAAGATGGAATCACAAAGAAGGAATGACGTCGATAGAACGACGAAGGCATTATGAGGACGACGGCATGACTACGATGGGATGATACTGGAGTGATGACGATAAAAATTCGGTAGAGGCACTTAAGACTGCTTACGTGTGGGAATGCGAAAGTATTATAGTCCCTTTGATAAAATATTTTTTTCCACGCGTTCCTTGCCCGCACAAGCTTCGCCTACGTTTTAACTGCGCATCGGTTGGGCCTAATCAAAACGCGCTAAGCGTCTCAACGCGCTCGCTTGTCCTCGAGGAGTTCGTAACTCCAAGGACCGCTCAGCGGCTCAGCGGCGCCGCCTCCTAGTTACTAACATACTATGCTAAGTTGTCCCTGTTTTGCACACCATATAGTCGTGGATATCAAATGAAATGTCAACTATGCTTATTGGGCACTGCTATGATTAAGTCAAGAGTGATAATGAATCATTTATTTTGCTGGTACAATTGTAGCTTTCATTCGTGAAAGTCACCACTGATATCAATCAAAAAGTCACTTTTTTGGTTACCGCTGCTGACTGATTACACCCGGTCATTAGTGATCCCAAGTGATTCGCTCTGTTCGATGTTAACTCTTGCCCTTTCAAACAGCTCAGCGTCATGGATACCGAATGAAAGGTCATACAAACGATGATTCATTTATAATAACCAGGAGATGGTGATGTTGACTTACTATAGTGTTCATAAATCGCTTTGTTTAGCATGACAAAGGTAGCCTTCATTCATGCACGTAAGCATTGGTAGCAATCAAAAAGTGATTACTTGAGTATTTTTTTGTTACAATTGCTAACTGATAACGACCATTTATGAGGGATCCCTAGTGGTACGTTCGGTTGGATGTTGTCGAGTTTTGTGCAGTTAGCGTCATGGATATCAAATCAAGTCATATAAACATTGATTGAATCATAACTCGAAGATAGCATTATTAAGTCACCAGCGATCACGAATCACTTTGTTTAGTACCACAGTGGTAGCTTTCATTCGTGCACGTCGTCATTGGTATTAATCATGCAGTCATTATATGAGTTTTTCGGTTACCACTTCTAATTGATGATGCCGAGTCATCGGTGATCACTAATGATACGTTCAGTTCGATGTGCTCGTACTTTTAAACAGAAGCGTCATAGCTACCAAATGAAAGGTAATAAAACTGATGATTCAAATATGATAACTAGGATATCATAACTAGGAGATGAAAGGATTGATTCACTAGCGGTCATGAGACAACGTGCGGCAGGTCCTGGAGCTGGGGCCAAAGTTCGCCGTAGAGGCCGCAATGACCAAGCACGAGTTTCTATCCTTTGTGCGTCAAGCTTCTCACCTTGCGCCGGAGGACGAAGCCGCAAGAATGGGACCTGAGAGCGTCGATGTGCTGACACGATGTAAGCCTCAGCTCTAACAACTCCCTGTTAAACGTGTAACCTCATTCCTACGTGAAAATTTGCTTTGTGTTGTACCCACCGAGAAGGAAGGCAGATTCACAGGCCTTTGCCATCGGAACTTTGAGAAAAAGGCATGCGTTGCCATTTCAAAAGTGTTTAATGAGCACAAAGCGGCTGCTTTGAATACGTTCTGAGCTAGGGCCATCGAATTATGTAAGCAGATCAACTTGTCAAAGCTGCAACAATACTATCGAAAAGTACAAGAAGTTGAGCCTTGTAGTGTTCTTTAGCGCAATGACCCATAAGGTTGACGTCCGGTTAAGGGTAACTGTCTCAGAAAAGGACACATGGCAGAAGTGCATTGCTAGCTCTTTAATGGAAAATCTTAACGTCTTGGATATCAAGGACCAGTTTTTTCTGACATGAAACAGGCCCTAGAGCCATAACTTCCGAGCAGCCTTTAGGGTACGTTAGCATCCACGCCAAAAAAAGGACTGAAAAGATTTTCTGCTGACATCACAGACTCTTATTACTCACTGCCACAGACACAACTAATGACTTGTATTGAATTCAGTATTCATAAGTTTGTCGCCATTCAATTCAGAACGAGGCAGGCGTTTCCGTGGAAAGTTTTTTAGAGCTCCTTGAATTTTATTTCTCGTCTACATATGTAACATGGAAAGGATCCTCGTATATGCATAAAAATGGGGTGTGCATTGAGTCCTGTCTAACCCCTATCCCGAGTAATTTGTTTCTAGCGATGTTAGACAGAGCACTTGAGGAAAGGTTGAATGATTCTAAACTTTGAAAAATATTTCGCTATGCTGACGATTTTCTAATATTTATCGACAGCATTTCCGAACATTTCGACCATGAGTGTGTCATTGTTCAACCTGTCATACGTGAGTGTCTAAATCAGCTCGAAATTACTTTTGAAATGCCATGTGATGGTTTCGTCCGGTTTCTAGACTTACGGTTTATTTTAACTGATCATCACACGGGCTGGTTCTATCATCCTCGCGCTATGAAGCCACTCCTCCCATTTTATTAAGCGCATTCTAAAGTCGTTAAGAGGGGCATAGCAAAAACGTGCCTTAGTAACACATTAAAACAAGTCATGTGATCAACTGTTACACTTAAGCTTCAGGCAACAGGCGAAACGTGTATGTAACTCTGGATACCCATATCATATCATGCTCTCAGTAGCAGAAGGACTGCTTAAAAGAAGGCACGCAAGCGCGCTCTACTTCGGACAAGAAAAGGGTAGCTGTCATCCCTTCTATTTGCCGTGTGTCGCACCACGTCAAAAAAATCACACACGTGGCAATATTAGGGTTGTCTTCTGTGCACCAAACAGGTTGAACAGTCTTTGCCAGAAAACGAGGCCAGAGCGTACAGAAAAACAAAACTGCGTGGAGAAACACAGAGAAAGGTACGTAAGGTGCAGCACAGGTGTTATCTACCGTATCCCAATGACATGCGGAGAAAGCTATGTTTGCCAAACTGGTAGATGCTTTAATGATAGGCTACGCGAACACAGGAATAAAGTAGGCAAGGACCAACCCGATGGTTTCCTTGCACTTGACTGCAATAAGTGCGCCTGCCGGCCCCTCTTTAGCGAAACTGTTATTCTGGGTTAGAGCACAAACGAAATCACTATACGGGTAATCGTCGAAGCACAATAAATAACCATGTATGGTGACGCATGCACCAGCAAACCTTCCATGACATTATCAACAAAAGAATTATAATTTTTGCGTATTTCATAAATGCATACCACGAGCCTGCTGTTGTCGCACGTGTTTTCTCTCTCTCTCTCTCTGTGTGTGTTTTTGCTGACATTTTCAGAGCACGTGTCCCGTGACGCACGTAGTTAAGGATATATGTATTGCTCATCTTAAAAATAAACCTATTGTTGAAAGTCAGCGCTGCGTGTGTGTTTCTGTGCCTCTGCGTCCCGTATTATATGCGCTACGCCAATGGCATTTAATATTAGGTTGCCCTTTTCTTTTTTTGTTCATCGGACAGCAATATATACAAGTGCATACTTGGAAGACAGATGCTCTAATTTAACGTGTTATTTCTTAAAAAAATAATAAATCAGTAGTTCTCTCCGCGTTTTGTGCTTTGTTAATAATTTTCCATCTCATGGAATTAGTAGTGTGCACGCTACAAGAAATATGACGCCTGAAATTCATGCGAACTGGTAACGTTTCTATCTCCGACTGTGCTGTAATTTCAACTTAATAAAATATCAATATAGAAAAATGTTCGCTAGATCACGTAGTCTCCTTTGCAAAAATGTACAAAAAGTAGAAATGTATTTCCTTTTTAAATACACCTCATGAATATACACATTAAATGACGAAAACTACGTATGAATTTTCTACAGAAAGAGGTGAAATAACCCACACACACGCGCACACACACACACACACACACACACACACACACACACACACACACACACACACACACACACACACACACACACACACACACACACACACACACACACACACACACACACACACACACACACACACACACACACACACACACACACACACACACACACACACACACACACACACACACACACACACACACACACACACACACACACACACACACACACACACACACACGCGCACACGCACACACACAAACGGTTACAGTTTGGGTAACGCGCTGCCTTTTTACGCGAAACTGCAAGTAAATTTAGGCACCAAATACCTCTAAAACTCAGATAACTTTTTGTAATTACTGTAAAATATACGCTTAAATTTCTGAAAAAACAACGGACTCTTCCATGCTTCTAAGAGTTTTATTTTTACAAACAGCTGTAAATTACCCAAGAAACTCCGAATTGCAAGAGCGTACTTCCTTCAGCAGGGTTGGCTGTCCAAGCGAGGCCATAAAGACCTTCGCGTAGGCGCCTCCGTTATGAAAGTATTTAGGCGTCGCCAGTGGGTGCACCTAGTTCTGCGCATAATACACTGTCTTTTGATTTGAATGGGGAGGCGGCGACATGTGTTTTATGCCGCCAACGCCACGAAGCCAAGCAGCGACATGCGCTTCCATGTAGAGCTTGACGACGCCACGAGGCGGCATGCGTAACATGCGCCGCCCCGATGGTTGCCGCAGCCGCGCCCAGACTTAAGCAGTTCTTCAGCCCACAAAACTGGGTCGGTATTCTGTAAGAGTCTACCTAGTGGACTGTCCATTTCGGCGACCGCTGATTCGTTGCTGCTTGACGTGCAGGAAGGAGACTGGCTGGCACCTTCCTGCACATCCTTCCTGCACATCAAGCAGCAGCAAATCAGCGGTAGCCGAAATGGACAGTCCACTAGGTAGACTTTTACAGAATACCGCCCCTGATGGTGTGCACCTTACGGGTGTAGAAAACCCTGGGGCTAGAGCGCGCTCGGTGCACGTGGTTGTTGTTGTTGTTGTTGACCTGAGTGGTTGTGGCGCATACCCACAGTGGGGGATTGGCCATGAATCGGGTGGTTATATTGTGTGTATAAAAACAAGGGAATTAACGATTAGAACACTGGAGTTTAGAAAGGAAGATTTTGTGAGAGGAGAAAAAACGACTAATTAATGATAGGTAAAAAAATTAATGAATAAAAGAAAACTACGGTGGTAAGGGTGACAATAAGTTTAGCATGGTAATCGATTTGATTCAATGAGATAATTTTGGATTGCCACGCAAGCATTTCTGTGGCTGAACCCATTAATAGAGGCTCCAAAAGATAGGATTACAGGCTCCGATAAATCTAGGCCAATATTGCGAAGCGGGATTTCCAGTAGTCTTTTCCTTATTGCAGAAAAACGCCTACAAGACAACAAGAAATGGTTTATTGTCTCCGCTTCGCCACAGAATGAGCATAATGGCGAGGGGACCAGACCAGACCTGTGTAAGTAAAGGTTTAACGTAGGGATACTACAGCGCAGCCTCGTGATGGCCACTTCAATTTTCCGGTTTTGACAAACATCTCTGTGCCAAGGGTATAGAAGATGTCTATAATCCAAATAATTAGTTAGAACAGAGCCTGACACTGCTTGCATAATGACACTCCTGCGAAATCTAGCAGCAGTGATAAGAGCAGTCAAAGGACAATACGGAAAAATAGGTCCGGTTATTGATGCCTTGGCTAGTGAATCTGCTATTTCATTTATAATAAGTCCTTTATGGCCAGGCACCCAAATTAAACGCAAGCTTCTCAAATAGCCAGGTACCAATGAATGAAGCGTCCTCAATACGCGAGAGTCACAAGAAGCAGTGAGGGATGAGCACAATGATAATGAATCAGTGACTATCACGGCAGACGTAATTGATGAGTCTAATTTGCGTAGAGCCAGCACCACCGCCATGAATTCGGCTAAAAATATGGGTATAAAATCTGGCAGCCTAAGAGAAAATGTCCAATCTAGAATAGGGGAAAATATACCAACACCTGATTTTTCCTCACATTGTGAAGCATCTGTCGCAATAACGATGTTTGTAGACTCTGCAGATGATCTTGTAATAGACCATCTAGAATGCTATGTGGAAGTAATTTAGAATTATTAGGAAAGATGTCATCGAATTGAATATCAGTGGTAACATATCTGTCGGGAATCGGAAGTACATCACCGATGCGCACGTCCAAAGGGTCAAGTAAATGTTGCGTGAATGTAATTTGCGGAGTATATGTGAACGCGGCCAGTTTACACGAAAAAGCCAATCAGGTTGGGAAATGAATACTGTTTCAGAACGTCGCACCGGTGATTCATAAATTCTCAAAAACGTCTGTACTGTCAAAAGACGGAACCTGTAAGAAAGAGGAGGAACACGGGATTCGAGATAAAGAACAGAACTTGCAACAAATTTAGGAAGCCCTAGACACAAACACGTGGTTGTTGACGCTGGCGCTGCACCTTGCATGCATGTTTTCTTTCAATGGAACTTACCCACTAAGAGGGGGTGCGGGTGAGGTGGGTGATAAAATAATAAAGAAAACTTTAGGGGACCTTAATGTTCCCTTTAAGTGGCTTCAGTGGCGCTAGCCCCTAGAATTTAGGTTAACGCATGTCCTTCTCCTACCACACCCAGAGGAGTAACTGACGACGTGTTCTAACGCGCCGGCGGAGCGCACTTTAGCACACAAACAATGAATGACAATGGCTCATACCCCCGTAAGCGCGGCCTCCCCATTACGACGACAGAAGAGAAGTGAAATTCTACGCTGAAATGATGAATGGTTGCGCCGAGGGGCGCCAACGAGCCAGCTGTGGAAGAAGACGACGACGTTCGAGCCATTGCTGATGATAGTTAATCATCATAATGATGAGAAAGACCAGACAGTTAATTTGTCCTTTCCTTAACTAAACGTATGCTCCTATATCATATCTATCCCATACAACTATTAACTTGAACCATTACCTCCTTTTGGATGAGTTTTTATTATTCTCATGGTTTTGGAGACACGTCTACTTCTGGTTGCCTGAGCCGGTGGTGGTTACAACATCTTTATTGAAAATCATGGCTGGGTCTGAGGGTGGCCCCTGTTGGGGGCGTGCCAACTTCCGGAGTGCTCTTTGAGAAACATTATGTCGCTACATAAAAGTGTTTTTACGAGCATGAAAGAAGCCCGCGAATACACGCAAAATTGCCGCGCGACTGGCCGCGCGAGGCACTTTGAGTGTATTTGCGGGCATCTTTCACGCTCGAAAAAACACTTTTATGTATACCACGCATTGAGAAACAGAAAGCTGTATCGGGAGTTTCTCATGTTGCTCTACAATTTTTCATGGGCATTTTTCATCTAATTATAATAATTGAGAAAGTGATTAATTAATTAATACTAATTATCTAATTAGGCGGAATGCAAAAAATTATCTGAGTATCTCCAAGCGACGGCAAATGCCACGGGCCTGTCCAGATATATACGTGGCATTCGCATATCTTCCATGTTTGGCCCAAGTTAAGTGAAACACCCTCTATAAGCGGCCCGATTCTCCCATATTGTCCTTTGCCTGCTTACGTCACTGCTGGAAGTGAACTGAGCAAGGGCGTAGCTTCTTGCCTTGCTGCGATAGTTTTATCATAGTGGAGGGCTCCGAAAGAAATTAAAGAAGTGCGTTTCAATACCAAGAAAAACATGGTCACAGTGGAGAGAGAGAGAGATAGAGATAGATAGATAGATAGATAGATAGATAGATAGAGAGAGATTGAGAGAGAGAGAAATTTATTTACAGGAAGGCAGAGAGGTTGGCCTGAGCTGTACCTTGCTCTGGCCTGCTACTCTACACTGGGGAAAAGGGACGGGGAGGAAAAGGGTTAATGAATGATGATGATGATGATGATAAAAAGAGGAGGTGTGTATATACAAGTTTACAACGTTGTGGCATCTCTAAACCCGTGTGTCCAGCCCAGTGGCTTGTAGAAATACTAAAGCGGAACTGTTTATCAGGGTTGCGCTGTTTGCATTGGGCCAAGGACCTAAAAGAAACTAGTCTGGTATAGGGCCTCTTATCGACTTTTGCAATTGAAGAGACCAGTTTCTGTCGTTCTTTCGCGTACGCGGCACAAACACAAAATATATGATCAAGTGTTTCTGGTACCTGGCAGTATTCACAATTGGGGCTAATGTCACTGCAACCAATCATATGTCTATAACGATTCGTGAATGCGACACCAAGGCGAATACGGTGCACCATGCTGGTTTGTCTTCTTTTGAGCTTGTGAGGAATGCGGTATTTCATTTCTGGGTCCCATTTATGCATTCGCTTGTGTTGACGATCTGGCTGGGTTCAGTGCTCCAACGTACAACTGCGAAGTAGGGCATTTGTGTCTGTCCGTGAGAATGGAATGCGTACTTCACTCGCATTATTTAAAGCAGCTTTCGCTTCAGCGTCTGCCTGTTCGCTCCCTATCACACCACAGTGTGAAGGTATCCACTGAAAGGGGATAATATGCCCATTTCTATTTGCATGGTTGAGAAGCTCTGCGATTTCTGTAGCCATTGAATAATACGGGCCCCGCCTGAGAACACAGTCAATGGTTTGAAGAGCTGGTTCGGAATCGCAGAATATCGTCCATGCGTTGAGGAGGCTTGGAGAGAAATCGAAGTGCCTCCCTGATAGCAGCAAGTTCTACGGCAGTTGATGTTGTCCTATGGTCTAGTTTAAATTGCCGTGCGACGATCATATGTGGAATGACGAAGGCTGCAGTGGAGGCATATGGTGTGACAGAGGCATCCGTATACACGTGTACGGTATCGCCGTACTCGGCATAAAGTTGACACAGAGTAAGCTGCTTGAGGCCTATGGATGCAATGGATGTGTTTTTTGTAATTCTGGGAATCTGCAGAGCAACAAACGGCACAACCCACGGGGGTATTATCGGAATACAGTCGGGAGAAAATTTTGACGGTAAAATATTCTGATGACGCGATAGAATCCTTGAAAAGCTGCAACCTGGTTGTGTGGCAGGGAGCGATGACAAAGGATGGTGTTTGTGTCGGGTCAACACGCCGAGGTGCAGTCGAAGAGGCTCGCAGATCAAGTATACAGCGATCGGACAAGCACGAGCTTCTGCTATAGTTCCATTATTTGACGTGCATCGTGGGAGGCCAAAACATGCGCGCACTGCTTGAGCTTAAATGCTCTCCCGCGTGCGCACACAACTAAGTCCCATGCTTGAGAGCGCCGGCATGCTGTACCGTATATATCCTATGAATAGCGCTTGGTACAGTTGGAGTAGCGATGGCTCCGAAGGGCCCCATCTTGTTCCTGCAACGACGCGAAGGACGTGAACGAAACTCCTCAGCTTTGACTTCATTGCAGCGACGTATCTTGACCAAGATAATCCCCGGTCTATGATTATGTCAAGGAATCTGTGGTGTGTTACTGCAGGTATCGCTGTTCCATTAAGGATTATGGGATACCTGGTCATTCGTTTTCGCGTGAATGCAATCACGGAACATTTTGCTGTTGAGAGCTGAAGGCCTTGACGGCGCAAATATTTAGCTGTGATTGTCACTGCACGTTGGAGTCTAGCACGCATTTGGGGACGGGTAGCTCCAGATGCCCATATGCATATGTCGTCCGCTTATGCGCTAATATTTACTGTGTTAGGAAGTTCAGATGCAAGGCCAATCAGTGTAATATTGAAGAGAGTTGGACTGAGAACTCCCCCTTGTGGAACACCTCGGTGGATATCGTACTGGCCGGTGTCGCCATAACTTGTCGACATATACACGGTGTGGCCACTGAGATAGCTAACTATTCATGCTTATAGCTGGCCACCGACGTCTAAATCTTCCAGTGCATCAATGATTGCATAATGGAGAACATTGTCGTATGCACCCTTAATATCCAGGAAAACAGCTCCAACTAACCAGTGGCGACTTATTTCCTGTTTAATAGTGGAGACCAAGTCGATAACACCGTCGATCGAAGAATGGCCTCTTCTGAATCCATTCATAAAATCAGGAAAGCAATGATTGCTCTCTAGGAACCACTCCATTCTTGACAAAAGCATTCTTTCCATTACTTTGCCGACGCAACTGGCTAAGGCGATCGGTCTATAGGAGGAAAGCTCGTTAGGGCACTTCTCCGGTTTAAATAATGCTACAATGCGACTGCATTTCCAACTATATGGAACATTTCCTGATTCCCACGTGGCATTTTAAAAGATAGTTTATTCTATGGAAATGCTCACATTGTCACAGTGGAAGCAATGACGCAAGCTGCCCTAGAAAAATTGAAAACCGTGCGCATACTAGGACACATAGAAGTCCGGTCGTTCATTGTGCACAGTGGTCGCCCTAGGGTAGGCGTTATTTCCGATGTCGTGATTGACATCCGCGACGAAGAGTTCCAGGCTTCTGTATTCATCAGTGAAGGTCCTCGACTTTCATCGCTTCAGTCGCTCGACGATCGTCAAGCTTCTTTTCGTTGGAGACACTCTACCTGATCATGTCAAGGTGGACTACGCGAGACACCCGGTGCGTCCTTATATGCCCCGACCAATGCAATGTCACAAGTGCCTCTATCTAGACCATGTCAGCGTTGTCTGCACAGGTCAGACGGCATGCCTCCACTGTGGCGGCAGCCATGACATATCTTCATGCACAGTAAAAGAAATGAAGTGCTTGAATTGTGGTTGACCCCACGAGGCCAATTCCAAGGATTGTCATAAACAGAAAAAGGAGATAAAAATACTGAACCAAATGAGCAAGACCAGTATGTCCCACAAAATGGCAGCAGCGTCAGTGAAACACCGGAGGAGATGATCGCGTCGTCGACGTGGACAAGCTGTAGGTGCAAACGAGAGCTCTCTGGCTCCAATTCCACAGGTGCAGCAGAAGTTAGTTCAATCGGCATCGATAGATCTCTCCATTGATTCTCGCCATTGATTCAAGCGAGCCGCGCAAGCCCGGAATGGAATGCATGGCCACGCTTGCCGCAGTGCACACGGGCCTTAGACTGTCAGCGCGAGCAAGCACAGTGTACCGAAAAATCCCCGTTGGGCTCTGTCATCAAAGCGATGCTGCGACAAATAATCGACTCCCTGCAGCCGCTACTGTTTGGTTTAAGTACGCCAGTGGCACTAGCAGCTGCAAACATTATTCAAGCTTTAGACAGTCTCCTAGCTACACTGCAGTAACCTCTACCTCTGCCCGCAAAGATGACTGTGCTGTGCTGTGAAGTGTGCACGTACGTGTTGCACAGAAACAGTATGCTGTACAGGTCTCATCATCATGTTCACCATACCTCCACCCTCTTTCCTCTGTACAGCCTATCTCTAGTATTCCCCCAAACCCCTTCCCCAGCGTGTTGTAGCAGGCTAGAGGCACTTCACTCAGGCCGACCTCTGCACCTTTCCGCCATTAAAAATTATTTCTCTATGTCACTGCTGCTTGATTTCGTAGGAGTGTCACTATGCAGGCAATGTCAGGCTCCGCAATCACTAACTCTGTGGATTACCGATATCTTCTGTACCCCTGGCCGAGAGATTTTTGCCAAACACGAAAACTTGAAGTGTCCATCACGAGGCTGCGCTGCCGTATAGCTACGTTAAACTTCTATCTACACAGGTCTGTACTGGTTCCCTCACCATTATGCTCATTCTGTGGCGAAGCTGAAACAATAGATAATTTCTTGTTGTTTTGTAGTCGTTTTTCTGCAATAACAAAAAGATTACGGCAAACCCCGCTTCGCAATATTGGCCTATATTCATCTGTGCCTGTAATCCTGTCTTTCAGAGCTTCCATTATTGGGTTCAGCCATGGAAGTGTTTGCTTGGCAATCCAAAATTATGGCATTAAATCTATATATTACAAGTGCAATTACCATGTTAGACTGATTCCCCCCCCCATCCCCCCCCCCCCCCCCCCTCTACGCACAACAGTTCTTTTTATTTTTCTTCTTTTTGAATCAGGGTTGTGTTTTGACTGTTTTTATTTGCTTCATTTTTTCCTCAGCCACAAATTTTAATTTATAGGTTCCAACAACGGAATTTTTAATTCCTTTGTATTTACTTGCTTAATTTAACCACCGGATTCATGGCCAATCCCACTGTGTGTATGCGCCACGACCACTGAGGTCAACAACGACAATAACCAACAACCAACAACACCTTGAGATCAGCGTTTGTGATAAATGGTCCCGTACAGTTTTATATGAAGTGAAGCGTTTATGCTCTGTACTGTGGATGGAACTTGAACGGATGTGCATGTTTAGACCTATCATTCATTTACTGCGTGGAGGACTCTTGCATACCAATGCATGATCATGACTACGAAGTGTATATATTATTCTGGTAGCGGCATAGACAAAGGTCAGTGAACTCTCGATTGCGCTGTTATTTTATTGCGATAGCAATTATATGGACACTTCAACCGGATTTCTGCCGTCGGCGTCGCCGTCGTCGTCGCCGTCGTCGCCGTCGCCGTCGCCGTTGCCGTGAGGTTCCCTATAGATAAAATCTTCGCCGCGTGCCGTATGCCCGAGCGGAAGCGTGCGGGGACGCGCGCTACCACGGAGAGCGAACGCACTCAATCTCCCACGCACAAGCAAGGAAGCGGGAAGCCAGCACCGGAGGGAGCGGGGGGGGGGGGGGGCACTTTCACTCTGCCAACAACCGCGCTCGTCGCTGGCTCGCACCGTCTCTTATCTCCACACGGCTCTGACCTTTATGCGCCGTGCATTCGCCGCTCAGTTTCCGTTGAAGCGATAGACCGCACGTACCTTCGCCGCTGCGGCGTATCCGCTTGCTGCCAGAGTTTTGACGGTCGTTGTCTGCAGTCATTCAGTGTGATCTATTCATGTTTGTTTGTGCGCGCTCACACCACGCTTGTTCATTCAGTTAGTAATAGTCGGTGCACATTTTCCAACGCACGCTACACATGCAATGCTGCCCGGATTGGCAGTGCAGCGCTACAGGTGTGTCCCTTCGCACGCGCTGCCCACGGGAAGCGCTTCTCATCAACACCACCGTTTCACACGCGCCTTCTCGTGGTCATCGAGTCTCCCTTCATGTCGGTCTACTTACGCCGCAGCACACCTGCTTACTTAATCAGCTCATGTTTGCTACAATTCATATTGCTACGAAAGCCGCTCACCTTACTTCATATGACATTGCTGTGTTGCTATCGCATTCATTGCTTCGCCCTTAGGGCGAAACTGTGACATTTTTATTGATGTGAAAGCGTCACATATCTCATCGAGCGAAAAAGCCGGCGTCTGGCGTCTGTAGCAGCCTAAATTCCCATTGGCCTCAAACCACGTCACGAGTGCGCCTCGACGGGCCAAGCGTGTCAACGCGCTCGCTTGCCTGCGAGGCGTTCGTAACTCGAAGGACCGCTCAGTGGCGTTCAATTGGGCATTAATACTTTCACATTGTCAACTCATAAGAAGTGCTTAGGTGCCCATTTTTAGTTACAATTTATTTTTTATTCATTTATTTGTTTTAGCATCATCATTTGTTCCTTTATTTCTCGCTGCATAACATAGAAGAATGGAGTAGCCGAGGTACTCTTTACCTCAACTTCTCCACACCTGTAGATACAGACGTACCTGCACAGAAATGAGAAATTATTGAAGACATTTAAAGAATTACGCAAGCTCCTTTTGAAGAACCGTGGCCCCGTTTTCGGTGCACCACAACGTCCAGAAGGCAACGAAAAAACTTGCAGCGCAATCACTGTAGGCAAATCTGAAGAATCGTCAAAGACAGCTAAACGAAAAACATCGTTGCAAATTTTACTTTTCACGCGCCAAAGACAATACGCGTTCCGAGCTGACATTATGCGAGTGCAAGCAAGTATTGCCTCGTGTAAACAAAATAGGATGCTGCTTAAGTTCTAAGCTGAAAGAGCCTCGAATATCATGACCTCCACTTCAACCTTCGAACAAGGATTACACAGAAAACGTCCGGCTCATCGTCTAGCTCCCGGGGTGGAAGTTCGTGCAGACCGTTAAGAAGCAGTATGCCACTGACACTGCCGAGTGCCAGAAGTTAACAACGCGGCCAACACTTCTAGGGCAGTGTTGGCAGCTCTAATGCCTGCCTTCTCTGCTGAATTTTTATGATGTATGAAACTCGCTGCACATACGGAATGACAGCTGCGCGCAAATATGAAGTTTTTCTTTCTTTTTGATCGTTTTTCTCAATTATTGCTGTTTCATGTCTGCCAAGAGACGTTCAGCAATGCCAGATTGCAAATTGTGCGCAAAGCCTGCCATTCGCAGTCTGAGCTCCTGTGACTCAAAGCTGCTGCGCACAGTGCGATAGCAAGATCGCGACAAGGCACTCCATGATTTGGCAATGCCTCGCTTGACTAACTTTCATTCTGGTCAGCTATACGGTAGAAGAATTTTATTAGAACGGAAGGCATCTGGCCAGCACGTATGGTTATTATATAAAAAGCGATTCTAGGCCACGGCACCTTAGTTTCTTTTTATCAATCGTAAATTAGGTGATTAGTTGTAGTTCCTTCCGGCAAGGGCGAAACGCGTCAATTATCTGTATAGTACAAAGCTGAGTGTCACAATGGTTAGATTCACAAATAACTAAAAAATCGCCCACATATCTAAAGACCTTCACGGTGCTGTGAGTACGGAAGAGGCCAAGTACGGAAGTGTGAGTACGGAAGAATAAAATGTAAAGCCGAGTAATTTGTCTAGCCTTTCGATAGACCAAGGTGCTCTCCATATTGTTACGGCGTCCAAATTTGGCAGGCACCCGCGTTCCTTAACTGTGTGTTTAAATTCTATTTACCTACAAAAGATAACAGCCATGAGCGAACAACTCTAACAAAATTGGCCTGCATTCCGTGATCGTAATGGATTCACTGGCCTTCAGAGTGCTTCCGTTTCCACGACAATGCGTTCCTTGCGATGATTTCGATCACATCTTAAACGAATATATTAGTTAAAAATATTCCATGAAACATTTCTCGGCTCACCAAAACGTATTGCCTTCTTTATTCCGCAATAAATTACAAGTGCCAAAAACGGCAGTTGCGCCATTATATGCATGGAAAAACTATACGGCGCTATTTTCGCAAGGCGTAATTACTTTTCGCAAGCCGCAAGACTTAAAACCTGTTTAGGGATATTAGCGTGGGCTGTATCGATATAGGGCTCTAGTGTCCTCTAAGTGCATTTAGCCTCTTCGAGAGCTGGCACCGTATTGTACACTGGGGCGCTATAACGTAAAGCTATTCCAAACTGGCTTTATTCCAATGTCCTGACGTCAAATTTACGTAACCACCGACGCAAGCATCGGGCGGTGACCCGCAGCGTTGTCTGAACAACCCAACCAAACACTCTCCTCGTTTATAGGAGGTCACCTTTGTTCGCTTTCAAAACCAATAACATTGCCTACACTCAGCGGTCTTTCTTATCTAATTGGCTGACAAGAGGCGAGTAGCACGCTCTAGTAGAGAGGGTTTCGATGGGGCCGAGCCAGCACAGTGAAAATAGATAACCGCATGAAGTGGGTGGTGCCGGCTTCTCCGATTAGTCCGCTTCGCCTTACTTAGCTTGCAGTGGCTGGTCGAAAATCGCGGCGGCGTGCAACGGAAGGATAACAATGCCGCTAAAACGGATCCTCAGCAAGGAAGAGTTGGCAGAGCGATGTCGTATACGTGCTGAAGGGGCTCGATAACGTTTTACTGCCACGCAAAAAGGTTTATCATGCGCAAATAAATACGTGCTCACCGGCAGGTGCGAGTAGCGAGGGCCTGAGCGATCGGCTGGCAGCCATCTTCTATTCCTTTCGGAACGGGGCAGTCTCTGGCTATTCAGAAGAATTTTCTGTTTTGTTCGGCATATTAATGAATTTTTATCACGTGCACGTCACTTTGACGCGGTGAATTTTCGCGGTTTCGTGAGGTCCCGTGACAGACAGGAGAAGTGGGCGCAGCCCGAAAACATTGGACCAATAGCAAAGGGCTAATTGTGAAAAGGCGTCGAATCACGAATATTTATTTTTCTTTTGTGCGGTTTATTCATGCATATCAGTGTGTACACGTTATATCAGATGCGGAGCTATCGCGGTTTTCGTGACGTCGCGGGACAGACAGGCGAAGTTGGGAGTGGTCCGAAATTGTTTTGACCAATCGTGGTGGGCTGATGGCAGAATTGGAATAGAAAAGTTTAGAATAGCTGTACGTTATAGCGCCCCTGATAACTTTTCGGAATGCAACATTCGGCAGACGCTGATTGGCTAAGCTGGTGGGCTGCCACGCCCGTCGCTCTAACAGGGCGTCGCGCCGCACACCACGTCGCTCAAGGAGTCAAATCATCGCCGAAAGTGATCATATCAGTCAAGAATTTGTAATGAGCATCCACAGGCGCTCTCATATTGATAGTTCTGGGCCATTTCTCTTGCACAGAATAGTTTCCGGTTACCGTGCATGAACATTGTTTCAATCGTTTAAGCAAGGTGCATGCTGCGCAAAACAAACATGAACGAGAAGTTCAGTTCAGTTCAGTTCAGTTTTATTTCCTTAAAGACCCCTTTGCTAGGAGCATTACATAAGGTGTGGGTACAGTTGATAATGGAACAGAAACACAGGTATTCAGAAAACTACAAGAAAGCTACATTTCGCAAGTGCCTAAAAACATAAAGAAGGGGAAAAAATGACGCGTGAAAAAAGCTGATTATTTTTCAGCCAACAAAGACACATTTTCGAAGAACGATGTCGGGCAAGGGATTTCAGCGTCGTGGTGGGGAAGGGCGTTCCAGTCTGATGCTGTGCGGAAAAAAAAAAGACGAAGAAAAAGTAGTTGTATGGGAGCGTGGTCGTGCACGAAACATGCACGAGAAGAGCACAAGGACGGGGGCAGCACCCGGACTGCGCCCGTCTTTGTGCTCCTCTCGTGCATGTTTGTATTACGCAAGACCTTTCTTAAATGATGTGCGACGGACTCGCTCAACAATATGCAATTTTTTTTCAATCTTGGAGCCCTTTCTTCATTGCCTCCGCCCGCCGCGCCGAGTCATAGATGTTGCGCCGGCGCCATTAATTAACCCACTTAGATTAACATTGTAGGACATCGATATTTTCCAGCACTCACTCTAAGCGCCTGCGCCTTTTTCGTCCACCTCTAGTTGTTGCGATGACAGATCATGAACACGCTCGAACTCGCCCAGTTCTCGCTATTTGTGTTTAGTCTAAGCCAAGAATGCCTATAGGTATACCGCATGCGAATACAAAATTTAAAGTGAAAATGTTGGCTTCTTTGCTTACAGCAACAATACTAAAAACATATTCAGTTTGAGTTTGAGTTTGTTTAACCACATGATACATGAGAAATGTGCATTTGTGGTTGGGTACCACGTGAAAAAGCTGCATAAAAGCAGCTTGACGGGCCCCATCCAACGCCACCTAGATAGCACAAGGCCTGTCCAATCCGATCCATGACGTCATGCTACACGGCCCGACTGCCATAGAATCTAATGGTGATGCTCCCGAGTAAGCCGCGGTGATTTTGATGTCACCGCTTTCGTCACGCCAGGCTTGGCAGTTGAAATTTCGGGCATGCAATAGTAGCATCAGGTCATAAAGCAGAGTGCACAGGCCTTGGGCTATCTAGGTGGCGTGGCCCCATCACCCCTAAAACAAAACAAAAACAACAAGCACAGGAAGCAGAAAACAACGGTACATAAAGATAAATATGCACATGTGGTCTTTCACAATAAAGAATGAATAAAACATTTGCATAACACAAAAACTTAATGTTCTATAATTATTGAAATAAACACGTCATTTTAAATAAAGCGGTTTATGATAAAGTACTTAAGTTCTGAATTGTTAATTTCCACCTTTTAAGTAGGTTTGGAAAACAGAAGCGCCCCACAGGGGCGTCTGCGTCAGAAGGCGTTTTGTGTGTTGCGACACCACGGAGCCGAGCATAGGGGGGTTGGACCCTCGCGCGTCGGATTGTAATTTGAATGTATGAGAAAAAATAATTCTGCTACAAGGAAACTCAAACACAAGCCCCTTTTCCAGCATTTCTACCAGACCTGCGTGCGTCGGGGCAATAGGAAACAATTAATAAAATAAAGAAAAAGGTGCTAGGGCCTTCACATTTTAATATAAGACCACTTATATTGCCCCTGGAAAAACGTTTTTTCAGCAATGCATTTCAGCTTAAAAGTGAAGCCGACTTTAAGGGGATCGATGTAAGCTTGGTCTTTGTAAGCTGGCTTTCCCACGTTCAGAGTTGCAGTGAATGAAGCCCACTTGCTGTACGCGAATGATGCGATGCGAACGGGTCCCCATAACTCTATCGCGTTCTACTCTTAAAGGTGAAGCTTAAGCGTCCTCAAATTTTTTTGTCCAACGCAAGGAATCATTCCCGCGCTACCACGTTATACATAGTCAATGCCCCGAAACGACAGACAGAACCATTTCACCTTTCATCGTTGCAAAAGTTCTCACGGACTTGCTGGATCCGGATACAAAATGTCTAAAATGGCTAGCGGCGACCTACTGCTTGAAGTGCGCTTCAAGTTTTCTTACGAAGCCTTTCCAGGCCCCGTAATCTGTGGTTTGTTTGTCTTGGCAGTACACTCGTCGCAAAGGTGAGAATGACTTCAAGACATGAAAAGATTTCAAATCTCCTTGCTTTTGGTGATGTTGAATTCATGGTAACCCCACATCGCTCAATGAACACATCCAGAGGTGTGGTATCAGATGATGATCTCATGAATCTGAGCGAAGAACTAGTCGAAGGATGGAAGGAGAAGGGTGTTGCCAAAGTGTATTAGAATAACGATCAAACGCGATAACAAAGAAATTCGTACCAAACAACTCATTCTCACCTTTGCGACGAGTGTACTGCCAGACTTTCGAAACTGGTTACACAAAGACACGAGTAAGACCCTAGATTCCGAATCCACGCAGATGTTTCAAATGCCATAGATTTGGCCATGGTTCGCAAAGCTGCCGCGGCCGGCTCACTTGAGCAAAATGTGGCAAACAAGAACTCTTCCGACAACTGCACTGGCACGCTCTACTGTGCGAACTGCGATGGTGAGCATGCCACATATTTCCGATCATGTCCTACGTGGAAGAAGGAAAAATATATCATTACATTGAAAGTGAAAGAGAACATCTCATTTCAAGAAGCGTGTTTCCTTCCTACATACCGCAGGGTATGCTGGTGCAGCGCGAAAGGGGGCAACGCTGCAACAAACTCCGGCATCGGCTCGGCCCACAAAGAGTGTGGCCGCGGCTGTGCCACAAGCTCCCCAGGCGACAGCAGCCAGCGCTGCTGCGCCGTCTCTGAAGGAGGATCCATTGACCTTTGGGTTGGTGGCCTCCAAGGACCTGCTTTTCAAGGCAGGGCCTAACCCGAAACCACCCCGCTCAAGTGAACGGAAGTCCAGCGGCTCCCAGGAGTCGATGGAGACATCTCCGAGCCAGACGGCGCAGCCAGCGCCTCGGGAGCGGCGCGATTCTCGCGACCACTCCAAGACAAACAAACTACAGATTACGGGGGCCTGGAAAGGCTTCGTAAGCCAACTTGAATCCTCTTAACACACAGCATCTTAACACAAACAATAGGGATACACAAATATTACGTTGGAACATCAGACGTCAACTATTACATCAATTTAACCCAAAGCTGCTGTGTTTACGAGAGACACATCTGAAACCCACAAACACAGACTTCCTTCGTCAATACACGATCCTTCGAAAAGACCGCGATGAGGCTAACGTCTCGTCCGGCGGTGTAGCAATAGTAGGAGATAAGTCTGTAGCTTGCCAACATGTCGCCCCCCAGACGTCTCTTGAGGCAGTATCAGTTCGGGCAATTCTTTTCAGCAAGTTAATAACTGTATGTTCCATTTACATACCCCCAAATCATCATCTCGAGAAAACAGACTTCTATAATCTGATTGATCAGCTTCACGAGCCCTACATACTCGTGGGAGATTTTAACGCCCACAATACGATCTGGGGAGACTCACGACGCGACGCGAGATACATAGAACACTTTTTAGTAAACTAAGGTGCATGCCTCTTCAATAAGAAGGAGCCAACGCATTTTAATCTTCACCACAATTCAAATTCATCGACAGACTTGTCGATTTGGTCTGCTTCCCTATTTCCCGACTTATAATGGAATGTGATCAAAAACCCGTTCAGGAGTGACCACTTTCCATTAACGCTAAGCTTAGTAAAACAAGATGACTCCTCTCCTCATATTCCTAGACGGAAACTAGCCTCTGCAGTGATTGGAAACTTTTTAAGGAATCGACTTCTATTACGAGATTTTATCAGCGAATTTAGTATAGACGACGTAGTAGCATATTTGAGTGCTTTTATCATTGACACAACCGATAAAGGCATTCCACAAACTAGTGGTTGCTCGTACAAACGAGGAATTCGTTGGTGGAATGAAAACTGCGAGCAGGCGCGCAAAAAACAAAATGAAACATGGGGCATACTGCGTCGGTCGCCAACTGCTGAAAATGTGATCGAGTTCAAACATATGTAATCCCAGGGAAGGCGGACGCGATGGCAAGCTAGGTGAACGAGCTGGGAGAGCTTTCGTTCAAGCATAAATTCCTACACACAGGAAGCGAAAGTTTGGAATCGGCTTAGAAGGCTTAATGGGCAGCAAACCCATCCATTACCCCTGGTCGACGATCAAGGGAACACCTTGAAAGATCAGGCAGGCACCCTTGGTGAGCACTTTGAGAGCATATCTACCTTCATTAATTATTCTAAGTCGTTTCTTAAATATAAAGAAATAGCGGAACGTAAGGCACTGGATTAGAAATGCAAACCGAATGAATCTTACAACCATACTTTCAGCGTTGCCGAGTTGAGAGCCTCATTGAACGCATGTCAGGGCTCTGTACCCGGAGCTGACAGGATCGTATACAACATGATCAAGAACTTGCACAAAGACACACATATAACACTACTTGCACTTTTTAACACCATTAGTGCTTGCGGATACCTCCCTTCAACACGGAGAGAGGCTATTGTAGTTCCAATGTTGAAACAAGGTAAAGATCCATCTTCAGTTAATAGTTACCGTGCGATAGCGCTTACAAGTTGTCTTTGCAAGCTATTAGAGAAGATGATAAATCGTCGTATGATACATTTTCTCGAATCTAACAAAATTCTTGACCCTTATCAGTGTGATTTCAGGGAAGATCGTTCAACAACCGACGATCTCGTACGCATGAAGTCAAACATCCGTGACGCTTTCATTCACAAGCAGTACTTTTTGTCTATATTTCTCGATATGGAAAATGCGTACGACACGACGGGGCGCTACGGGATATTGCGAGATTTGTCGGAGATGGCTATACGCGGAAACATGCTTAAAGTTATAGAGCGCTACTTGTCTAACCGCATATTCCGTGTCAGAATTGGTAATGTTCTCTCCAGGCCGTTTCTCCAGGAAACTGAAGTGCCGCAGGGTGGCGTACTATATAAGATGTACTCTCTTTATTGTAAAGATTAATTCATTACGCTCATCAATTCCACGTACGATATCTTTTTCAGTATACGTCGGCGATGTGCAAATAGGGTTCAAATCGTGTAATCTATCAATTTGCGAGTGACAAGTTTAGCTTGGCCTGAACAGGGTGTTTAAATTGGCGAATGAATAGGGGTTCAAGTTAAATCCACAGAAAAGCGCCTGCGTCCTTTTTACAAGGAGGAAAGGCTTGGTCCCAGACGCTAATATTCAACTCGATGGACAACGTATACCTCTACACACAGCACAAATTTTTGGGTGTCATACTTGACTTCAAACTATCCTTCATACCCAACATCAAATATATTAAGAATAAGTGTCTAAAAACAATGAATATTCTCAAAGTTCTTTCGCACGCAACATGGGGTAGTGATAGGAAGTGTTTGCTAAACCTGTACAAGAACCTCATATAATCCCGTCTGGATTATGGCGCTGCGGTTTATCACTCTGCCGCACCCAGCGCGCTAAAGATACTGGACGCTGTTCATCATTTAGGGATTCGCCTTGCCACAGGCGCTTTCAGGACAAGTCCTGTACCAAGTCTCTACGTGGAATCAAACGAGTGGTCACTTGAACTTCAAAGATCCCATTATAGTTTTACGTATTTTCTGAAAGTGCATTCGAATCCTGAACATCCTTGCTACGCAACTGTAAATGACATGACCTGTGCTACGTTGTTTAGTAATCACCCCACATTCAGAGAACCCTTCTCTGTGCGTGTTAGGAGGCTTGGTGCTGAAATGGGTGTCTTGCTTCTAGAACACCGTCTGAAGACGCCAGCAAGCACGTTACCTCCGTGGCACTGGGAGATCGTAGAATGTGACACGTCATTTGTAGAAGTCTCAAAGCACGCTCCACACAAACACATTCGAGTACACTTTCTAGAACTGCAAGCCAAGCACTCATACACGGAATTTTACACGGATGCATCAAAGTCGCATGCGGGCGCGTCCTATGCAGCAGTTGGACCATAATTTTCGGAATCAGACGTTCTGCATCCACTAACGAGCATCTTTACAGCTTAGGCCTATGCATTATTGTCGGCTGTAAAGCACATTATGCACATAAATTTAGAGAAGGCAACAATATTTACAGACTCATTAAGCGTGCAAAGTCGGTAGACCAATCCTAAACGAAGCTAATGTCTCCCCATATCCCTATCTCGAGCACGCGGTTACCCTACCGAGCGAAATTAGAGATAACTACAAAGTCTCACCGTATCCCAGAAACACCCACCCACAACACAACGTGGGTAGGCGCCGGGCCCGCGCCCGTGCGATTCTCGACCGCACCGACGCGGATCGTGAAGCCACCGCATTTGTGGACGCGGCCCAGTACGGCAACTCATCCACTTTCGCGATAGTAGTCGTGGACGGCAACCGAACGTTACGATCATCCGCATCGGTTAAAACGGCCACCAGCGCTAAAGCAGAACAGATAGCCGTAGCCATCGCCATGGCAGACCCCACATTTACCTATGTCCTCACGGACTCGCGTGCCGCAATTCGGACCTACGAAAGCGGCAACGTATCTAAAGAAATAGCGCGTATACTACTATCGAGCTCAAAATAAAGCAAACGATGCCTCTCCTGGTTAATTCCCCGCTCACATGAGGAAAGACATTCACCCGCAAAAACCCAACCTCAATGAAACGGCCCATGCACGACCTTGCGCGAGAACTTGCCCGCCGCGACGGTCCCACGGCCTCCGAGGGACTGGACATTCAGTTTAATGACCTGCTACTCACTTACCAAGAAATCACCTCGCAGTATCGAAAAGGCAGAATCAAATACCCACTCCCGCACGCCAAACTCGAACGCGCGCAGGCGGCCGCGTTTCGAATGCTACAAACGGACTCGTATCCGTCACGAGGCCTACTAAGTCACTACAACTCAGACATCCCGGCAAATTGCCCAGACTGCCCAGAACTTTATTCCTCACTCTCGCACATGCTATGGCAATGTACCGCGTTACCAAAGGGCCCTCTCTCCAGTGAGCCCGAATGGGAAGAAGCCCTCAAAAACCCGGATCTCTAACTCCAACTCAACGTTCCCGTCCTGACTTGGGCGTCACCTACGGTTTTGGCCGGAGGAGCTCCCCGCGTGGTATCTCCAATGGCTTAAAACTCCTCAGGACCTCAATAAAGTTCTTGACTGACTGACTTATTAAGCGTAATTAAGGCTTTAATGTCTCTACAAAAGAACAAAAATCCTGTAATAAGTGAACTTTATTCGCTTTTGGGCTCTAGCTATGCAGCTGAACAGCGTATCGTGATATGTTGGGTTCCTGGCCACAGAGGTATTCAGGATAATATGATTGCCGATGAACTAGCTACATCCACATCAACGAGAACTCGCAACGCTCCCGCAGCTGCCCCGGCTATAGATTTGAAACGCTTTCCTGCGGAGAAAACTGAGACGTTATTGGCAACACCTCTGGGATGCTGAAATGTCTAATAAGCTTCATCTAATTAAACCAAAGTTAGGCACTTGGCCATCGACAACAAAATCACAGAAAGCCGATGTTCTATTAACTCGACTGAGAATAGGACACACGTACGGCGCACACAATCACTTGTTGACCGGCGATGAATCTCCAATCTGTGGAAAATGTAGTGAGAGGTTGATAGTCATCCATGTCTTACTGGAGTGCCAGGAAACAGACGCTGAAAGGAAAAAAAAAACACTTCCCTCTAGCTTACAGACACTTCTCTCTGCATCCAGCAATGTTTCTTGGTAAGGAACCACAGTTCAACACGAAAAGAGTATTAGGTTTTTTCAATGAAGTCCGCTTACTACACGTGATCCGCCCCAAGAATTCGTAGCGCGGCCTCTCGTGAGAAGCGGCTGTTGCGACGGTAGCGTTTAGTACAGCGCACGCCTCCAGGCCCTTACTCTCGAAGGGCCCTGATGAGGCAGTAGTGACTGATAGTCACATATTTTAGAATATCACCTCTTCGAAGCATATCTTTTATTTTCGTCCATTATATCAGAATACGCCTCATACCTCAGTCATAATTTTATTTAAACGTATATTTTACGCATTTTACAGCTTTAGGCCACTTTACAGCCGCGTCAAATATACCACTTGACATTGACCACTACATTGAATACTTCATAGCATTGTCTGGCGCTCTTTGGCCTTCCGTGGCCCTTGCGCCATAAATTCCCACTAATCATTATCAAAACAGAAGCGATTCAAAAAGAGTCTTAAAAGATCGAGCGGAAACTTAGAAATTTCTACGGCGCCCTGAACATCACCTATATAAATTAAATTTCTTCAACGTGTTCCCCAAAACAAAGACACGGAATTTCTACGACGCTTCAGCTCCGCATGCCTAGCAGTTCACAAAGAGAAGTTCGCATTACTTGCCCGCTAAGCATCGAGAACATCAATTAGCACAAGCTTGACAATTTCTTACAGCGTTTCCGAAGTACCAAAAACGACGAAACTTTTTCACAGTGTTCCTCTCAAATTACCGTTTTATTCACACCAAAGTTCAACATTTGAAGCCTGATACTTCTGAAAAGAGACTATTAAAAAGTCGGAAGACAGACAGACAGACAGACAGACAGACAGACAGACAGACAGACAGACAGACAGACAGACAGACAGACAGACAGACAGACAGACAGACAGACAGACAGACAGACAGACAAGGAACTTTAGTAAGGTCCTGAGGAGCCAGCCATTGGAGCATCAGAGAGGACCCTTGGCTAGCTGGCGCAATCACCAGTATAACGGTAAATTCTCAGAACGCACCAGGTTATCCCACACACTTCTTTGTGCACACATCGCCCTTGACACACCGAACATCCCTCCATTATTAACGCGATAGCGTTAAGGGCCCCATGTCGCAGAAAATCAGGCGTCGGCGTGGATGTCGGCGTCCGAGGCGGAGAAAATCATCCCGAACCACCCCGACCGCGCAGGCCCTCCGCGTGGTGCAAGGTGTACGTGAACAAAAATTGAATTTCTCACAGTGAAATCCGTCAGAAAAATGGTAAAGTACGACTTAACCACAACCTACAGACATGGTGGCGTCGGACTGTTATTTGAATGTACGAGAAAACATAATTCTGTTACAAGGAAACTCAAACACAAACCCCTTTTGCCAGCATTTCTACCATACCAACAGCGGCGCGCTCGGGTATGCTACTTGCGAAAATCTTATCCAGATGGCGCTCACATCCTCGGCAGGTCAAATTGGGACTTAATTGGCCGGCCTAATGCGTTTTGGACACGCGCGCGCGTCGGGGCAATAGCAAACAATTAATAAAATAATTTAAAAAAAGGTCCTAGGGCTTTCACATTTTATTAAAAGACGACTTATATTACCCCTGGAAAAACGTCTTCCCGGCAATGCATTTCTGTTTGAAAGTGAAGACTTTAAGGGGATCGGTGTAAGCTTGGTCTTTGTAAGCTAGCTTTCCCACGTTCTGTGTTGCAGTGAAACCGACTCAAAGAAAAACGTGACGCGAACGGGTCCCGATAACGCTATCGCGTTCCACTCTTAAAGGCGAAGCTTAAGCGTCCTCCAATTTTTCATTGTGCTGTAGCTCCAGTGGTTCCCTTACTGCAAGAACATCGACACATGCCGAAGCCAATTTACGCTGCACCTCGTCACTAATTCACTCGAGAAAAAAAGTCTACACGCAGCTGAAGAGATCACTTAGTAACAAGCAAATTGAAGAAGCACTTCAAGATTAGACTTCAATAAACTTCACCGATTCTCAAGATTAACAACATGTCAGTCCGTTCAGCAGCAGCTTGCACTGCGCCCCCCCCCCCCTCCCACGCACACACACACACGCACACACGCGCGCACACGCACACACGCACACATTTTCCCCGAAGCTTCATTTACTTCGGCCAACTCCCCACATCGCCTCGGAACCTCCTTCGGCCGCGACGCGCAGGCACGCACCCAGTGCTTACGCCCGCCGGCAAACTGGTGAAGCCCGAAGTAACAGCTGCTCTTCGGGCGGTTATCCCGGCTCACGAAAGTGTCAGCGCGGCGCTTTTTCTTTTTCTTTTCTCTATCCCGTGTCTCTTCGCGCCGCTTGTGTCGAGGGCGCTCTTCGAGCCGTCTGATGAATTTGTTTTTTGTGTGTCTGCAGAGAATACTTAAGCAGGCTCCTGTGCAGGGGCCAGCCGCCAGCTTTCACGCCCACCGCGCGGGCGTAGAACTTCCCTGAGCGGCGGTGCAGCCCGTGCAGCTCTGCGAGGGGGACAACACTTGCCCTCCGTGCATCTGTACTCGCACAGCGGCCGACACCAAACGACCCGACACGTGTTCATACCTGCTTTCGCGCTGCATCGTCTCTGGCAGCTGAGACGGTATACCGCGTAGGTATTGTATCCCCGTCCGGGGCAGCTATAATTTGAGACACTGCCTTCCACATTTTTCTCGCTTAACGAAGCTCTCTACGCTGCTTAATTGAGGGTTGTAATTATTCGAGAGAGGTCATTCATGCACGACTTCAGTGCCATTCACGTACCTTTAATTTATTGTACAGCAAACTCTGCAACGATGAATTTAGTCCGTGTTGTTTTATTCGTGTACTTTTGCGCAGACGATTATTTAGCGGAGTAATTCTACATGAGCGTCCTTATTTCTGCGACAATTACTATGCCTGGTATGTTGTTAATTAGAGGAACAGAGGGAGAAATATTTTTTTTCAAAACAATAGAATTAAGCCAGACACCACGCTTGTTTACGTGACAGCAATGAAAATAAATAGATTGCTTACCTTATACACACATGTCAGCGGAAGTAGGGCATTCAGAACGTATGCATTTACTTCAAACCGAAAAAATTCGAAATTTCTAAAAGGCGGTGGAGTAAAAATAAATTAGGGCTGTTCGAAAAGCGGAAATTATAGCATAGGATGGGATATGAATTCTTCCTCCAGGAAAACGACCATCGAGTATTGAGAACTTTGCAATTTCCAAACAAAGGGAAATATAAAAGGTGCGCGGAACCTATTCTAGAAGAAGAAATACTTATTTACACCGTTTGATATATGTAGAGCTGTTGGTTCACAACTGGACGTCCTGGTCAACGGAGGAGCTTGTAAGTGAGAAACAACTGGAAAGTGGTCACATCGGGTCCACCATGCGAATGACAGTAATGAAACAGCAGAAGTGCACGTCGCCAAATGTGAGTAGATGTGGAGCGTTCTTTAAACAAACTAAGTGAAATACTGCAGCACATCGTTCTAAATGGGTGCAAACATGATGGGACTGCTAAATAATTGATTTCCCTAAATCGAGACTTCGTGGTTTGTCCAAAGGCGAGGCATCTTTGTTGCATCACTGGAAACTATTGAAAATCGCTTATCTGTTCCATGAGTTTGCTCAAGAACTGGTACCCCTGGGTAACAAAAGCAGCTCACGAGCAGCCAAAATCATTCGGAACAGTCGTTACTAGCATATATATGCCTGTAGACTGCATATATATGCCTGTAGACTGCATATATCCTGTAGACTGCATTAACTGTTGACACACCGTGGTTGCATAGTGGCTATGGTGTTGGGTTGCTAAGCACGAGGTCAGCGGGATCAAATCCCGGCCATGGCGGCCGCATTGATATGGGGGCGAAATGAGAAAATACCCGTGTACATAGATTTAGGTGCACGGTAAAGAACCCCAGGTGGTCCAAATTATTCCGGAGTCTCTCCCTGCGGCGTGCCTCATAATCAGATGGTGGTTTTGCAGGTAAAACCCCATAATTTATTAGTGGCACGAGCATCGAGTGACACTTTTGTTTCTTGCGCTGCACATCCGGTTCACCTTCTAAGGTGACCGGGGATGAAATTCAAAATAAATCAGAAAAAAAAGAAAAAAAATAGTACAGTACCAAATTCATGGGTTTCGTTATCGATATGATATGAGAGTATAAGTTAAGTTACAAGTTGAATTACGGAAGTATCTGTAATAATTAGAATTAATTAGAAATCACTGATTACCGCACACCAAAGCACAGAACACCACCGCCGAGGTGCGAGTGCCACTACAGCAAGCGTAGTGGCATCGTATAATAATAATAATAATAATAATAATAATAATAATAATAATAATAATAATAATAATAATAATAATAATAATAAAACACTTCACAATTACGCACAGGGAAAAATAATAGGCAGTTCTATCAGCAACAATTTATAAATATTTAGGACGTTGTAGCATGGGAAGGTGTGAAATTAGGCACAGGGATTGCCACTCATGATTTATATCAGTAACACATAACTTAATCTGCACTCATTAAACTGTATAAATTGGTTGTGATGAAAATAAAAATTAAGTGCAGTGATTAGTTTGCATTGGTCATGGTTGAGGTACGTGCTGACTTAGATTTCACGGTTCTTGACACTGATGACATCTGTGATGATGAGTTTGAGTGCACAGGTGTTACTGTGAACCTCAAGGGTGTGACTACGACGGTGGCAAGCATTTACATCCGGCCTACACGTTCTTCAGATACCTCACTACTTGAATGCTTAGTGTCTCGGTGTGGTGCGTCGTTTGTGTTATGCGGAGATTTTAATGCTCACCATCCGCGATGGTGTAGCCGCCCCCAAGACAATCGTGGCGCAGAAATGAACGAGCTTATTATCAGGAATGATCT
This sequence comes from Dermacentor silvarum, assembly GCF_013339745.2. Taxonomy (NCBI): domain Eukaryota; kingdom Metazoa; phylum Arthropoda; class Arachnida; order Ixodida; family Ixodidae; genus Dermacentor; species Dermacentor silvarum. Next base: position 215,235,674 of record NC_051154.1, read on the forward strand.
GCAATTACTGAATGATGGTTCACCTACATTTATAGGTAGAGGAAAGGAGCATTCCACTATAGACCTTGCGATTTCAACGAGGGATGTGTGCTTAGCCTGGTCATGCGAAGCTTACCGTTGGGGCTCAGATCACCTGCCCATTTGGTTAACGCCAACACATACTGCGGGCCGAGAGACTACCGTCTATACAGTGACAAACTGGGATAAGTTCCGTCAGCTTATCTCAGAGGCACCATCTCAAGACAGTCTGTTCAATCGAGTGAGTGAGTGTTTACGACAGGCTAGAATACAACGACGATGAAGTATCGGCAAACCTAACCCCGATCTTAAGCTTTTGCGGCTCCGCGCATGTCGACGCCGTGTTTATAGGCAGGCACATGCAGCGCTCTAAACGACGCACCGACTGGACTCTGTATAACCGCATTGATGCAGCCATACGGCGGCATACAAAACAGCTTCATCGCAAGAGCTGGGCCGCCTTATGTAGTTCGCTGCATACTGGAAGTGGTTTTGGAAATGTGTGGCGCATACTGAAGGCTCTCCGTACTCCCGAAATCTGCAAGAACCCTACGGCTGCTTTGTGCATAGCGACTGGCCATTCACCAAAAGTTCTAGCGGAGGCATTTGCAGATATTTTCGTCTATCCTATGTCCGGTGACACCACAAATAGCGAACTTTCTTCTTTGACAAGTCAGAGTACCATGACTGCTTTCTATGGTCCAGCCTGCTAGATGGACGAGGCAGACTTCACTCTTGAGGAGCTGCGACACACGCTCAGCCTCTCCAAACGCCGCACTGCCCCAGGTGAAGACGGTGTGACGTATCAAGCATTACGGAACACTGATAACAGTTTTCATGACCGTATACTGGACGAGTATAATGAGGTATGGAGAACTGGTGTAATCTCTGCTGAGTGGAAATCGTCCGTGGTAATACCAATTTTAAAGCCCGGGTGCCCTGCACGACGCCTTAAGTCCTACCGGCCGATATCCCTAACATCATATGTCATCAAGTTAATGGAGCGAATGGTCCTGTTTCGTCTAGAAGACAGGCTAGAGAAGCTGCATTTTTCCCCTAATGTGATGAGCGGTTTAGGTCGCCGCCGTTCAGCTCTGGACAGCATTTCAGACCTTGTCTCAACGCTTGAATGTGCGAAAGGAAACAAGCACTCCGCCTACATGCTCTTCCTAGACGTACAGCAAGCTTTCGACTCGGTTCCGCATCAGGCGATTATTTTCGCTCTTGCAACCGCGGGAATTTCTGCTCATCAAAAACATCAGCGAGTGCCTATTGACCCTTTTCGCGGAGCAGTTTGCTCTAGAGGAACGAGATGGCGCTTTCGGCCGTGCGCCATACGTTGCCTCAGCGAATGCGCACGAATACGAAACCATTAGTGCTTCTGCCCTGCTACTGTGCGATCAGCTGTCGAAAATGCAACTGGGTGTACGCTAATGCACTCTGCCCAATTCATACTGCAAAATGTGTAACGATAAAGGGAAGACGTGTGCGGTAGTTCGCTGCAAAAATAGTGATTCACATATTAATGAATGGAATCACCCTGTGTCACCTCTACTACATAAGGGCTGCCTGTGTTGCCGCCCTTCGCGATGTACGGCTTTCCTCAAGGATAAAAAAATATAATTCATCCGCTTGCGCTGTATAGCTAATCTCCAAAGAAATGACTTCCACTCCGGAACGTCGGCACTTGGGAGTGAGTACGGCTCGTTACAAAATGAAGTAGTGCCACTTACTGGCATAGTAAGTTTCCCGCACGTTATCTACACACATCCACCCTTACTCGCACGAAAACTTACGCTCACCCTATCGCCAACGTGTGAGTGAATAGGCGCACACTTGAATCAATGTGCCGAAGCATGAGTGACGGCGACTACACCGACAAGACACGAATGTTGGAAGCTGAATGTTTCGTGACGGTCCAAAGAGTAAGCGAGGGACTAGCAATAATACGTCTTTGCTACGAGCTACCGCAAAGTACAGAACATTTAAATTCCAAGCTTCGTGCGCAGCAAGAACAAATTTATCGCAGCAGAGCACACCCGCGAGTGATTACGCTGAAAATAAACTACCAGATAGTGGCCGCACCGAAGAACATTAATAAGTCAGAAATATGAGAAGCGGCTGGTTCAAAATGTTTGCCAAATAAAGAACTCAAAGCACACTGATCCCGATTTAATTCATAAGCGGAAAGTTTGGACAGCTTGGAATACATTTCTAGCCCCGCTTTTATTACAAGCACCCTATACGCTCGCGCCGTTTGGGCAAGACGTAATGAGCTCTGAAAGCACTTACATGTCCTCTAAAGCTGTGGCCAAAGCTTCATGTCGTGCCCACAGACACCGTCTACGATATGCGTCGAAGCGGAGGTTTGCTGCGCCGCATCGGCGTCACGCGCTTGCATTGTAAACGCGGAGGCAACGGAGGCGGCTGAGGCAAGCAATGGACGCGTCACCACGTGATCAAACATGGCAGCGCCCACGGGAGCGCCGCGAAAAGGGTCAATACCACTCTCAAGAACGGACGCTGCGCGGCAACTTCAATCACATCACACTTCAAAGATGGAATTCACCAGGTTTCAGCAACTCACGCTTGCATTCTCTCGACCCTAAATTGCGACTTCGCCTGCCACCTGGACTCTCCCGTGGTGAAGCAACTTTGCTGTGTCGCGTGTGGTTGGGCGTCGCATTTACAAATTCCTATTCATTCCTAATAGGAATGGCTAACAGTGCGGCATGCAATTTGTGCGGCTGTGATGAGACGCTAGAGCACCTTCTGTGTCATTGCCCAGCTTTTGACGCTCAACGACGGATTCTTCAAACTCAACTCAGCATGTCAGATAGCAGAGTGCTCTCAGAGGAAAAGATTCTGGGACCATGGCCTACGCATTCCTGCATGCGAAAGGCCACAAAAGCTCTTCTTCAGTTCTTGAAGGAGACTGGACTATATGAGCGCTTGTGACAGTGGACCTTCCTCTGCGACTGACTGTGTGAATAACTGACTCTTTATGTGTGTTTTTTTCGTATTCTCGCTCCTTATCTATTCTTCCCCTTTCCCTCTCCCCAAGCGTAGAGTAGCCAACCGGGCACGTCCTTGGTTAACCTCCCTACCTTTCCCTTCTCGTTTCTCTCTCTCTCTCTCTCGGGTCGTCTGCTTCGCTTTGTGTGCAATTTCCTATCGGAGCGCCGGATGAAAGTGCGTGTCAGAGCAATAACAAGTGAATCCCGCACTGTTTAGTGCGGTGTCCCACAGGGCAGCGGTTTATCGTCGCTACTGTTTAACACAGTACTCACCGCGCTTCCAAGTCGCTTGCCTCGAGACAGTGACTTTCCTGTGAGCATAGCTATCTATGCAGATAATATTGCTCTGTGGATAAGCGGCCCTTCGTACCTTGGCCCGCGACTTCGTGCAAGCTTGCAAAGAGCTCTGAATGCGACTTCGGAGTACTTGGGTGAAGTTGGCCTGCAGATATCACCTGCTAAGTCGGCTGCAATAGCATACCACCCTAAACAACGTGCTCGTCGAACAATGAGCCGACTATACCTTGACTAATTGCCGATAAGCTGGGTGCGACAACACCGTTATTTGGGATTAATTGTGGATGATCGCATCTCTTGGCATCCTGCCATTAAATTCGTGTGACACAAATCGCAATCCATCCTTAAGTATGTGGCCGCCTTGACTGCTAGAGGTGCTGGCTGTGACCAAACAACGGCTCTGCAGGTGTACCAATCATCTGTACTCTCAGGCATGATGTATGCGTTCCCATTCCTGAACGTCCCACCTAGTTTGATGGCCAAACTGGAACGTGATCATTGCGTTACCCTTCGACTAATGCTGGGATTACCTCGTGAGGCGCAATCAGTCCCATTACTCACTGAAGCACATCATTTACCTCTAAGGCTACAAGCAGACCAGAGAGCTCTATATCATATTGAGCGTCTGCACCGCGCATCGAATGGTCAAATGCTCCTTGATCGTCTGATTCACGGCCGTTTTCTCGCATTGGAAAAATGGCGGCATTATTTATGAACCTTACTGACATTTCTGAACATGATGCTTCAGTTACGCCTTCGCCTACGCAAGATGTCACCAAACACGTACTGCCTATTTACCTTACAATCCCTGACATACACAAAATGTCTGATATGCATGTTTCGGCCATATTCCAATTGGCTCAGTCGCACATGTTCGAGAGATTTCTAGAGTGCCTTCAAGTATTTACAGATGCATCTGTACACAGTGACGGTCAAGGCACTTCTGCAGCTCTTTTATGCCCTTCAACTCAAGTACGACGTATATTTCATATACCCCATCCAGCCTCGTCAACACCTGCGGAGCTAGCAACAATGAATGTTGCACTGAAATACGTGCAAGAGGAGTTAACCACACCGAAGATTGTCATATTTACGCACTCCCGCGCTGGCCTTAGCAGATTACAACGCATTCAGGTTGATTGCCCAATTGGGCGCAGCATTACTGACTCAGCCAACAAAATTTTATCACGTGGGGTATCTCTCGTAGCTGAATGGATACCTTCTCACGTAGGGATCGCCGGAAATGAAGAGGCTGGTTGACTGGCTTCAACTTGCTCTCATAACGACTGTGCTTGCCCTGAAATTTTGTGCAAGCTTGATGAAGCTCGTCTGCTGATTCGTCGCCACCTACTCAAGCAGCATCCAGACCAGCGCGTCGCAAATGGAACGTTCCCGCCGCGTGTTCGCGGTCGAGGCTTGCCCCGTCGCGCTAGAGCGCAACTACTCAAGCTAAGGGTTGGCTGTGTTAACGTGCATGAACGTTTATACAGACAAGGACGTGTGACCAGTCCATCGTGCACGTTTTGCGGTGGCTGCGAGATACTTCAGCACCTGATATTGGAATGTGCCGCTTTCAGTGCTGAACGCATATCGCTAGTGAGGGACTATAATCTCCTTGGCCTGCGGTGTACGACTCTAGACGAATTTTTATACCCCAGTGGTTGTGCGTCTCGACGTGATCAAGCTCATCGCGCTCTCCTTACTTTTCTAGAAGCAACGAACTTAGGGGCACGTTTGTAACCCAGCAACTATTTCTTTTATTTTACATTCTTTAGTAGCGTGACCTGCAGGGACGGGCTCTACTGTGTGTTGTACTTTATTCTTTGATATTTGTCATCTCGCTCTTTCATTCCTCTTTCCTGCCCTCCTTCCTATCTATCTTTCTATGTTTCTTTCGTCCTTTCCGAAGAGTAGGCAGGCGTTGTGCCCCTTCTGGTGGCAGTTGCCAGCCTTGCTCCTCGCTTTCTCTTTCCTGTGTACATGTTTGCAAATCAAATAATAATAATAATAATCATGGTTGAGTGATGCAGTGCAAGTTGTCGCATTGAGTTCAGTGAAGACTTGAGTTGGGACTAAATTCAGCGTCGATCTCACTCGCGTCTCATCGCGATTCTTATTCACAAACCTGGAAGGGAGAAGGAAACCCCTACGGCTTCTATGCTTCGACAATTCGCGCTTCTATAGGCGAGGCTTGCATGTGTGTGTGTGTGTGTGTGTGTGTGTGTGTGTGTGTGTGTGTGTGTGGTGTGTGTGTGTGTGTGTGTGTGTGTGTGTGTGTGTGTGTGTGTGTGTGTGTGTGTGTGTGGTGTGTGTGTGTGTGTATGTGTGTGTGTGTGTGTGCGCGTGTGTGTGGGTGTGCAGTCGAAGCGATGCCAACAATTCGCGAATTTCCTGCATCCATTCCAGCTCCACGCTTGCATTCATCCGGCGTCGTCGGCGAGCGTGTCGTAACACGTTAGACACACAGAAGCCCACATCACTGTTTAAATTACAATCTGCTTCAAAATCTTACGGACCGTGGGACCTGAGAAAATGCTTAATTTTTCCGCAGCCTGGGTACACAGCGTGGTGTTCTCCTCTACAACCTGCACCAGCATATGCGAACAACCTACAGTTGCGCGGTTTTTACTGGCTAGGCCACATGCTGCTCGAAAATTCAACGTTTTCTCAGGTGACGGGTTCCCTAAACTCTTCACACCGACTGTACACACTCACTCAAATCCCGCTTATAACAGCGCCATCTATACAGGAAAAAGCTTAAGACAACGAGTACATACATGGCTCACAGTATAACAGGACTGTAGTTACGCTACCCGCGAAATTGCGGGCAGTTTTTTTAGCCGGACTTTCGTATGCAACACAAAAGTTTTTAAAAACGATGCCTGCCAATCCGCGATACCAGAGCCTGCTAACTTGTTCCTTAATTCGAATGTTTGCCTCATGGCATATATACCTGAATCGGGTCACTTGAAAAGTACGTATTCAAGGTTGTACGTGTGTTCCAAGGTGGTGGTGGTGATTTTGCTACATGCAACGTTACCTTGGCACACCTGACCGGCAATTGCTCCACCTTCAAGCGCGTAGGAAGCATTTATCGTGGCACGTGATTTGAACGTCATGTTACAGGCACAATGTCGGAATAGAAAAAAAAAATTGAAAAACAAAAAAAAAAAGGGGAAAAATGTTTAATGATAAGGTAGACGCGAAAAGGCACTTTATTTGTTCGGCGGCACGAAGTTGAATCACCGGGCTCACACTGATATTTACGCCTATATGGGTCGTCTGGCCTCCTTTATCACGTGCGTATTTGCCTACGTTAACTGGGGCGCTAACTGGGGCGCTAACTGCGCGTTAACTCGGTGCGTTAACTGGGGCGCTATAACGCAAAATGATTCCAAACTGTTTCGATTCCAAACGCCTGACGTCAACTTTATGTAACCACCGACGCAAGCATCGGGCGCTGAACCGCAGCGTTGTCTGAGCAACCCAACCAAACACTCTCCTCGTTTATAGGAGGTCACCTTTGTTCGCTTTCAAAGCGAATAACATTGCATGCACTGAGAGGTGTTTCTTATCTAATTGGCTGACAAGAGGCGGGGATCACGCTCTAGTGGAGAGGGTTTCGATGGGGCCGAGCTAGCACAGTGAAAATAGATAACCGCATGAAGAGGGTGGTGCCGGCTTCTCCGAATGGTCCGCTTCACCTTACTTAGCTTGCGGTGGCTGGTCGAAAATCGCGGCGGCGTGCAACGGAAGGATAAGAGTGCCGCTAAAACGGATCCTCAGCAAGGAAGAGTTGGCAGAGCGATGTCGTATGCATGACGAAAGGGCTCGATAACGTTTTACTGCCACACAAAAAGGTTTATCATGCGCAAATAAATACATGCTCACCGGCAGGTGCGAGTAGCGAGGGCCTGAGCGATCGGCGGGCAGCCAACTTCTATTACTTTCGGAATGGGACAGTCTGTGGCTATTCAGAAAAAAAATTTTCAGTTTTGTTCGGCATAATAATGCATTTTTTTCGCGCACACGTCACTTTGACGTGGTGAGCTTTCGCAGTTAGGTGAGGTCGCGTGGCAGACAGGCGAAGTGGGCGTAGCCGTAGCTAGAAAACATTGGACCAATAGCAGAGGGCTAATGGTGAAAAGGCATCGAATCAGGAATGATTATTTTTCTTTTGTGCGGTTTAATCATGCATAATCAGTGTGCACACGTTATATCAGATGAGGAGCTATCGCGGTTTTCGGTATATCGCGTAACAGACAGGCGAAGTTGGGAGTGGCCCGAAAATGTTTTGACCAATCGTGGAGGCTGATTGCAAAAATTGGAATCAAAACAGTGTGGAATCATTTTACGTTATAGCGCCCCTGCTCTGCATACGCGAAGTGACGTAGAGACTACTTACAGACTGCTGCCGATCTAAACTCAGAATGCGTCGGTGCCTGTTACTTCCTGTATGCACACTCGTCACACTTGACAAATGAACTGATAGGTGCGAGATTTTTCCCCAAAAGGAACATTTCAATCATATCTACTCCCATATGTTTAAGCAAAGCTATCTTTGCTTACACTACCATGTTTGGTGTGGCTGCTGCTGAGTCGGCCGTTATCTAGAGGATATATATATATATATATATATATATATATATATATATATATATATATATATATATATATATATATATTGTAGCGAAGAAGAGACGCTAGTGGGTTCAATTCAACGCTACTGGATCAAAATGCTAGTGGGTCGAGCGCTCTTGATCGGCAACGGCTCTCGTGCTTGAAAGCTGTTACTGCGCTGACCGTTTACGTTGCGCTGCTCTAAGCTCTGCCGAATAAACACCTTTAGAATTGGTGGATTGTGCTGGGTAACCTCAGTATATGATCCTGGAACTCCGATCCCGTACCCTACCATCTACCATGCCCCAAGACGCCTCCGAGCAAACGCCTCATGCCACACCCACTGCGTGTCCCGGGGTACCTCGACACCGCGACCCTCCGATCTACACAGGAGCGGACGACACTGACGTGGACGAATGGCTCACGGCGTATGACAGGGTAAGCGCCCATAACAAGTGGGACGAAGTGGTCAAACTGCGCCATGTTCTGTTCTACCTTGCTGGTGTGGCCAGCCTGTGGTATAACAACCATGAAGCAGAGTTCCAGACATGGTCCGAATTTAAGACTTCCTTCGCCGATGTATTTGGTTGCCCTGCTGTTCGCAAGATGCGTGCCGAGCAGCGTTTGCGAGAACGAGCTCAACAGCCAGGTAAAACATTCACCAGCTACATTAAAGATGTCCTCGACCTATGCCGGAAAGTCAATTCGACTATGGCGGAGTCTGATCGACTCCAAAACATACTGAAGGGCATTGAGGACGACGCCTTTAACATGTTGCTGGCCAAAAATCCTCGCTCTGTGGCCGAAATTATCCTGCTGTGCCAGAGCTATGAAGAACTCCGCAGGCAGCGATCACTTACCCGTCGATCTCTACGGGACGAACACCTCGCTGGTTTGGCTGCCACGTCCGACCAGACAGCTTTGCTCGCAGAGATGAAGGCGTTCGTCCGCGAGGAAGTTGCCCGGCAACTCTCGTTGATGGATTTTGCACAGCCGCAGCCGGTACACGCGCCAACGCCGAGTTTTGCGCCTCCGCTTCGCCGCGCCATAGCGCAAGAAATCAACGACGTTTTGCCTGAACACCACCAGCACGTTCCGGCGGCTGCACCTCACAGCTACGCTGAAGTCATGGCCAGACCCCGACAGATCCCGACGGCTGTACCACTCAGCTACGCGGAAGTCGTCACACAGCCCCAACAACTCCCTCAACGGGGCCCTCTCACCTACGCCGAAGCCCTCGCTATGCCTCGACCACAACCTGCCATGCAATCACTTCACCAGCCGCCCCGTCCAACCCGTCCTCCCACATGGATGGGACCTGTCGCAGCGACTCGGTGGCGTACAGCGGACAATCGGCCGATATGTTTTGCGTGTGGCTACGCAGGCCACGTCGCACGCCACTGTAGTCGCGTGCAGTCGCCTAGCGCTACACCATATGCGCCAAGTCGTATGGTGGATTCACCGCACCCATATTACGATGATGAACCTCGTGCTGCGTCACCACCATTCCGCCGGTCTGCCACCATCCGCCACTCACCTTCTCCACGTCGACGCTCCCCATCACCAATGCGGCCTCGTCCCGAAGCTCGGGAAGAGGAAAACTAGTCGTCGCAGTCCATGAGGCAAGGGCTGCGATGCCGTCGAAACGCGAAAGTCCTCAACGTAGCCCGACCAATGTGATAGTAGTGTTAGTTGACGGTGTGCGCATATATGCCCTCGTAGACACCGGAGCCGCTGTATCAGTTATGGACGCAAAGCTTTGTCGCTTCCTTCGAAAGGTCACGACACCCCTTGCTGGATTCTCCCTCCGCACAGCAGGCGCACAGCGTATTGACCCGATAGCGGCGTGCACCGCTCGTGTTCTCATCGAGGACGTTGTATACGCCATCGAATTTATTGTGATTTCATCGTGCTCCCACGAAGTTATCCTGGGGTGGGACTTCCTTGCCCGCCACAATGCCGTCATTCATTGCGCACGGGCCGAACTAGAACTGTCGCCGATGTCAGATATGACGCTTGCCGATAATGCTTCTTTTGCGAACAAACTACTCGTCAGGCACGACACCAACATGCCTCCCAACTCGTCAGTGATTGTCGCTATGCATTGCAGCAGCCTCTCCGACGCCGTCGCACTACTTTCTCCATCCGGCCGCATTTATAATCGAAAAGGTCTGCTGCTACCTTTTGCGACCGTGAACGTGAAACAGGGCTCTACTGCTATTTTCGTCTGTAACCCCTTGCCATACCCTGTGATGCTGCTTCAAGGCGAATGTCTTGGCTATGTGGAAGCGATCGACGCCGTACAAATTACGGATGCTCCCGAAGACACGTCCTTAGCCAGTTACAGCACGCTCGGTTCTATCTCTAAGTCCGACCCTTTACCCACAGCCACAGATGTGTTCGATTCATCTATTGCCAATGGTCTCACCCCAGCTCAGCGTTCTCAGCTCCTGCGCATCTTAGAAGAATTTCGTTCTTTTTTTGATGTTGGGCAACCTTCCCTGGGCCGGACGTCTGCTGTCACGCATCATATTGACACTGGCTCCCAATCGCCATTGCGGCAACGCCCATATCGCGTCTCTGCCGCAGAACGTCGTGTGATTAGTGAGAAAGTCGACGAAATGCTTCACCGTGAAGTAATCCGACCCTCAAACAGTCCTTGGGCATCTCCTGTCGTCCTTGTTACGAAAAAAGATGGCTCTGTACGGTTCTGTGTAGACTATCGGCGCCTGAACAAGATCCCTCGCAAAGATGTATACCCGCTACTGGGAATTGATGACGCTATCGATAGCCTACAAGGAGCTGAATTCTTTTCATCTCTAGATTTACGCTCCGGCTATTGGCAAGTGCCCATGGCTGACGCCGATAGGCCGAAGACAGCCTTTGTCACACCCGATGGCTTATACGAATTTAACGTCATGCCGTTTGGACTTTGTAATGCGCCAGCAACCTTCGAACGCATGATGGACACAGTTCTGCGCGGCTTGAAGTGGCACACATGTTTATGTTACCTAGACGACGTGGTTGTTTTTGCCCATGACTTCACCACTCACCTTCAACGCCTCCGGCGTGTTTTGACGTGCCTAACAAACGCTGGCCTACAACTGAACCTAAAGAAGTGCCGATTTGCAGCGCGGCAGCTCACGATACTGGGTTACGTCGTCTCGAAGGATGGAATCCTCCTCGATCCAGCCAAACTTCGTGCCGTCGCCGAATTCCCAAAACCGACGTCCGTCAAAGAACTGCGCAGTTTCGTGGGCTTATGTTCCTACTTCAGGCGCTTCATTCGTAATTTCGCCGCCGTCATATCGCCCCTGACGAAGCTCCTTGGAAGCAACGGACCACTCCATTCGTGGTCATCCGAGTGCGACGAAGCGTTCGCAAATCTCCGTCGTTTGCTGACGTCTCCCCCCATTTTGCGTCACTACGACCCAACGGCACCTATTGAGGTACACACGGATGCCAGCAGTGTTGGCCTCGGCGCTGTCCTAGCGCAACGCAAACAAGGCTTTCCTGAATATGTTGTGGCATATGCAAGCCGTACGCTTACTAAGGCCGAGACCAATTACACCGTCACGGAAAAAAATGCCTGGCGATCATCTGGGCGCTTACTAAGTTCCGGCCCTATTTGTATGGTCGCCAATTTGATGTCGTCACGGACCACCATGCATTAGGCTGGCTGTCGTCATTGTAGGATCCCTCAGGCCGTCTCGCCCGCTGGGCACTTCGATTGCAGGATTACGATATCCGCGTACTTTACCGCAACGGACGCCAGCATGCTGACGCTGACGTCCTCTCACGTTCTCCCTTGCCAGACGACAATGCCTGCTGCTCACTATCCCAGCTTGACGTTTCTTCCATCGACTTTGGCACCATCGCTTCCGAGCAGCGCAAGGACCCCTGGATTGCCTCCATCATAGACTTCCTTGCTGATCCGTCATCGCAGCCAACCACTCGTGCATTGCGCCGTCAAGCTCGCCATTTCTCCATTCGCGATGACCTGCTTCACCGACGCAATTACACCTCTGACGGACGCCAGTGGTTATTAGTAGTACCTCGAAGCCTCCGTTCGGAAATCTGCGCATCGTTCCACTCTGATCCACAGTGTGCACACTCAGGACTTTTCAAAACTTACCAGCGCATCCGACAACGCTACTACTGGCGAGGAATGTACCACTACGTTCAGAAGTTCGTTCGCTCATGCCCCGACTGCCAGCGCAGGAAATCTTCACCCCAGCTCTCGCCAGCTGGTCTGCAGCCTCTACCCTGCCCTAACCGGCCGTTCGGTCGTGTTGGAATCGATCTGTATGGACCACTTCCTTTGACATCAGCTGGTAACCGCAGGCCATTGTTGCAGTCGATCACCTCACACGATACGCCGAAACGGCCGCCCTTCCGGCAGCAACAGCGCGCGACGTTGCCACATTCCTGCTTCGCCGACTCGTTCTGCGCATGGTCCACATCAAGAACTGCTCAGCGATCGCGGACGCGTCTTCCTGTCGGAGGTAGTTGAAGCCATCCTCAAAGAGTGCCACGTTGTTCATCGCACAACTACGGCGTACCACCCTCAAACGAATGGCCTCACGGAACGCTTCAACCGTACGCTCGGTGATATGCTTTCAATGTACGTCGCCTCCGACCACACGAACTGTGACGCCATCCTACCCTTCGTAACCTACGCGTATAACACCGCTACGCAGACCACCACTGGTTTTTCACCATATTTCATACTTTATGGTCGGCACCCTTCGCACACCATCGACACAATTCTGCCGTATCGGCCGGATGCATCCGAGTTCGTGCCTATCTCTGCCATGGTCAGACATGCAGAAGAGTGCCGCAACCTCGCTCGGGCATTTACTACCGAAGATCAAGAGCGCCAGAGGAGCACTCGCAGTGACGCCACTTTCACGCTCACCTTCGATCCGGGAGCGCTCGTGTGGCTCTCAGTCCCTTTGACTGCCCCTGGCCTCTCATCAAAACTGGTTCCGAAATATGAAGGCCCTTAACGTGTCATCGAACGCGCATCTCCTGTGAACTATGTAATAGAACCAGTCGAGCCATCTTCAGACATGCGCCGCCGTGGACGAGTCCATGTCGACCGTCTAAAGCCTTACTACGACCCGCTCATTGTGACGAACTTTTAGGTCGCCGGACGGCTCCCTTATCGCTCCCGGGGGTGATTGTAGCGAAGAAGAGACGCTAGTGGGTTCAACGCTACTGGATCAAAACGCTAGTGGGTCGAGCGCTCTTGATCGGCAACGGCTCTCATGCGTGAAAGCTGTTACTGCGCTGACCGTTTACGTTGCGCTGCTCCAAGCTCTGCCGGATAAACACCTTTAGAATATATATATATATATATATATATATATATATATATATATATATATATATATATATATATATATAACCTTTATATGTACGCCGAATACTAGTGCCAGCGAATGACCTTGCATTACCCGTGTATGCTGACCGACAATGTAGGACGAGTACGTGCACCTCTGTTCTGCGTTAGCAAAAAAATACGTTTCTGCGTAAAACCTGAACATATAATGTCGGCTCATAGGTATCTCTACAGCACACAAATTTCCTGATGGATTAGCGCATTATGTTCAACAGCTTCTTGGAATTACTTGATTCTTGATTTAACCATTCGGTGTGTGCCCATGGCCCATTCTAGGTCAATCCTCCAGAACGGGTATGGGCTATACTGTGTCACAAGTGGTACATAATTCTTAAATGTAGCGAGATCTGCTCTGTAGTTTCTGTGTGCAGAAACCTGTCATCGCTATTCTTCCTTCGACAAACGTCATACGTCGCCTTCATGCTCGTGAGGTCGCTACGTAGACGCCTCACACTGTACCCACCTGATTTAATGTTTCTTTTTCTGCATAGCTTTGGCGCGGTGTAGTGCATAAACATGAAGAAAACGACGAGAAAGTGCATGAGATTTACGTTTGGGCCTTTATGGTGGTCTATCGCAATAATTTTATCAGGTTGCACGGTGCATAAAATGAAAGAAACCACAATTGTACCTATTGCGGTTACTTGCAAAGCATGTAAAAAACCGCTTCACTAAAGCTAACTTCAAGTATATTCCTACATCTGCACCTCTGTAGCTTATGTGAAATATTGAAATGAAAAGCCTAAACTTGTAAAAAAACCTTCCTGCATCGAAGGAATTCTCTGCTGCCATACGTATGATCGCACATACATTTTCTATGGTATTGACGCCAACATGTGCCAAATAGCCATTCCTTTTGCCATTGCGCAAAATCTTATTATAAGCATATTGACACGTGCACCTATTTATAATTTTCTTGGGGACTGCATTTCACGCACTAATAACTTATCGCTCAGCGCAAGACGCCCCTGCATGATTGAAACTTAGTTTTCCCATTCACACTTTTGATATTGTGTTCTTGACCGTCACTACCGCGTGACAATATACTGGTACAAAATAACATGCCGGATCCCCTGTGTGTGTGTGCTGGTCACCTGCCCTCCCCAACTCCAAGCACTTCTTTAAATGAAGAAAAATTCGTCCTGGTCCGGGATTTGAACCCGCGAACATGCAACGCCTTCCCGAAGCGGTCTCTCTATCATCTGAGCTAACCAGGAGGCTAGCAGATCGCAGCGCGAGGGCGAATTAAACAACTCGAAGCGCAAGGACAATGAATATGGCAAATCAGATCTGAGGAATTCTGCAAGGTGGCGGAAGGTTCATGAAAGGAAAAATTCACATCCACCCGTATGTAGCACGAAGCTACAAAGGAAACTCACACGGGTTTCTCAGAAACAAGCTTTCCTGCACCTTGCGGTGGAGGAAGATTTCTAAATGTTGCTTGATACGTGCCGTATACTTTTCGGCGCGTACACCTGTCTTCACCATTCCTCCTTCGACAAGCCCCATACATCGCCTTCGTCGTGACATCGCGGCGTAGACGTCTCACACTGTGCATCACCCTGATTTGGAGTTTGCAATTCAGCATAGCTTGTGAGCGATGCAGCGCATAAACATCACATGCCATTACAGGTTATATAAGATGGAAGTAAACAAAATTGAGCGCTTTGCTATTAGTCGTAAAACATTTAAATAAATGCTTTACTAAAGCTTCACTCCACACCGATTCCAACATGTGCGTTGGGTTTGCATATTGCGATAGCAATGATACGGACACTACAGGCGCAATTTCTATCCGTCGCCGTGATGTTGCGTATTAACTCCAAGGGCGATAACATCGTCGCCGCGCGCTGTACGTATGCTGTATGTGCGAGCCAAAGCGTGTGAGGGTGAGCCGACGATGGCGGCTTGATCTCGCGCGCGCAAGGGAGGAAAGCGGCGAGGACGCGCGCGCCGTCTTTCGTTGCGCGTAAGGCACCGGTGGGAGGAGAGGGGGAGGGGGGGGGGGCGTTCTACTCCGGCGGCTGCTTCGTATGTCGCTGCCGCGCTTCGGCCGCGCGGGCAACATCTTGAAAGCGATATGCGACGGGTACACAGTCCACCATGCGCTGTGTTTTCGCCGCATATTTCGCGTTGAAGCGAGAGGCAGCACGAAGGTCAATTCGCTCACTGCTGTCGCCGCGCTTCCTCTCTCCAGCTTTTTGACGGCCAGTTTCCGCGGTCATCGAGTGAGGTGTGTTCATGTTTGCTTGCCCGCGCGTAGAACCATGCTTGTTAATTTAGTTAGTAAGCCTATGTTTACTACTAATTTGCTATCGCAACTGATGCTTCGCCTTTCGGGCGAAACTGCTTCATACAGCGAAGCTGTATAGCTCTACCTCCCAATGGGTCTGTCGTGTCCGTAGGCAAAAACTCGGGAGGCGCGCGCCGCGCGCGCCGTTTGGTTCCTTGCAGCACCAACAGATGGCGCTCGCTTACGGGCATCCGCGGCAGCGGCGGCGCCGGCAGTGCGAAAAAAAAAAACTCCCCGGCGATTACGATTCCCTAATGCGAAATTTCAGCGCAGCTCTATACATGTTTTCATTTCGCGATATATTGGCTGGCACGGACAATCTGTCTGTGCGGCTCGTTGCAAACGGAGCGAAGTGTGACGCGACTGCCTCGATAATCGGCAGTTCGGGAGAGGCAGCACGTGGGTGACGCGTGGGCGCGAACAATAACAGCCGCCGCAGGCAGACCTCCGCTCATGCAGCGCCTTATTTTCAAACAGACGACGCGCGCTACTCTGGCGCCATCTCGTAGCCATCGTCGCCGCAAAGCACATCTTGCTCGGCACTATGCTTTTTTCTCAGGCTTTCGCCATACCCTCCTCCTCCGATTTCTGCCTCATGGTTCCGCTGCACCCTACTCCTCCGCTTTCCTCCTCGCGCTCTCTTCGCTATCGCCGTTTTTCATCCTCCGCTGTGCTCCACGTTCGCTTTCATCCTTCGCCATGCTCGTTTGCTCGGTTACGCCGAGGGACAACGCCGACGCCGACGCTCGCCGCAGGAACCCGGGCCTAAGAGCTGCGCTCTAAAAAAAGACCCAGAAAACTCGTCTTCGCGCATAGCTTTCACTACAAGAGTTTCCCGGTAAAGATTACGGTTACATAAGCTGCAGTTGCCGGGAAGCCGCTACTGCAGCATACGAAGTAGTGGGTGACGTAACTACACTTTCGTATGTAAAAGAAGAACCCGCCTAGCAACTAATTTGTGTTGTGACAGTGCTATGGGGAGGCCACGTATAGTGAGGACTCTTGAAGAGCAGCGTGGATACGAGGCGCGGCGAAAGTGTGGCTAAGTGAATTTATCTTGTCTCTGGTTCACAGTTTGTAGGTGCACGCAGTAGCGGCGCAAGCCCAGTTGTAGGGCGTTGAAACGTCTTAGGGTAATAATTAGGTAAAGTGCATGTGAATGTCGCCATAGGAATAATTTCCACTTACGTCGCAATGGGTAATCGTTCTAATTGCCATTTACAGCTTCGCTGTCCAACCACCTTCACAACGTGAATTGGAGACCCCGTTTTTCTTTCTCTCTCTCTCTCTTCTTTTTTAGTGGAGGAAGGTGACTTACGATGATTGCGAGAACCAACCGCTTAGCGTCAAAAAACTCAGGAGACCTACCCGCGTGACATATCAGGAAAACACCGCACGTGGCGACACATGCTTGAGTGCCAGGCGTAGATCGCATGCGGTAGCGAAGTAAGCGCTGACACGCTTCTTGTATGAAGAGGAGTAAGAGCCCGAAACACTGCAGAGAAACTAATTGAAACTAAGTTAAAAAAATGATTCGCAAGCATTGATTCTCGAGAGGTGTGCAAGCGATTGCTGTGAATGCTTATAACTTTCCGCGAAACTGCTATTTTCTTTTTTCACTGCATCGCTCATTAAGTTCACCGAGTGGTCGAACGTAGTGGTCGGTTTAAATTTTTGCACCGCTGCAGGAATTTCACATAAAGACTTCTCAGGGGGTAGTATATCAATGGTGGCGCGGGGACTGAAGGAAAGGTCTCGATTTTTTACGCTCGCATGACGTAAATGTTAGAATAAGGAAGCCACTGGTACCGCAAATCCGACATTTAAGAGATACGCGCGGCAACATATACAAGTGAAAAATGAAGCGAAAAAACAATAAGCAGAAAAAGAAAAACAGAAAAGAATAAGCGAGGCCACTTCTTAAACAGCTGAATGAGGCTCAATACTTTCTCTAGAAAAAAAAGCTTTAATATGGTGCCCTACCATGCAATGGTCATGGTCCTCAACAAAGTTGCTCGGGTGCAAGCAAATTTTTTTCCGCCAGAGGAGGCGCCTACCCTCATTGTTATGCCGGACGGGATAACTGTGTGCGCAACGGATAACGACAATTAAGCATAGGGCGATGTATATCGTGCGTCTGGTTGCCACTCATCAGAACGACTTCTGCGTTGCCTTACGAAGCTACGACGGCCAAAGTTAAAGAAAAATGAACAAATAAACATAAAAGTTATTTTTTTGCTAGTTCATTTTGTGCTTCGCTGATTGCTTTTCAAGTTTAGACATTTTCTATTGCGTGTGTATGGAACGACCTTCGCTAAGGGCAGCTTCAACCTTTCTCACCTGCCGGTAGAGAGGCGTTTGCCCCTGACATTCCTTGGAAGAGAATGATCCCGCTGCAGCCTCTCCTCCTCCTAAGCACCGCGATCTCTCCTGGCTGTATTTGTTTATGCCCAGAAAACAACCACAGCAACAGCGAGGGTGGAGAGTGCGCGAGAGACGGCTGCCCCAAGAGGAAGCGGCGTCAAGAAACGTCGCTCGACCTGAACGGGTGAGAAACGGAGAGGAACTGTACTTAGCGTCGGGGGCCCGTGAGGGGGAAAGAAAAAAAGGAAACGTAAAAGGAAGGAAGGAAGAACAAAAGAGAAGGAAAGAAAGAATGGAAAGTTCATCCGCAGAGTCGGACATCCTAGATTGTATCTATACCGCGCTGTGTATCCAAGCTTTGCGGCAGAACAGAGCGCATACATAAATACGGTGCTGGAAAAACAACAGCAACAACAACGGCAAAACAAAAAGGAAATCACAGCGGGAAAGCGAAAAGAGCGCTTTCACTGCGTGCGCACTCCATACATGGGCGTTTTACGGCGGCCTGTCTCACAAGGTTCGAGAAAGTTGCGGAACCAGCCTCTTCTACATGGCGGAATTCCCGATCGCGACCGCGGACCAACGGCAGCTATTCGCGGGCAACGTACAGGGCGTGGGGTACAGGCAGCGGAGGGGAGGCAGAGGGGTAATCTGGTGTCGGACGTTCGGAAATTCCAGGACGGGCGGTTGACGACCGCCGGCGGACTCGATAGCGAGAGGAAGGAACGCGTGCGCTTCGTTTTCTCTCTTCTTTTGTTCCCCATTTCTCGTGGCCTTCGTTCCATACGAGCGAGGCAGGGCGACAACAGTTGCGTACATAGCCGCGGGCCCTTATAAGACGTTAGGTCCGGTACACTCGCGCTTGGAGCGCAATGACAAACATTTTTGTTTTCTTGCTTTCAATGAGAGAAACACTTGTGACGCTTAAGCAATCGGTCGACTTGGCTTATGCGCCACGTGCGCACAGGGCTATATTTGTATCCATAACTGCATGCTTCGAACTGATGTTTATGCGAGCTACACTTAAATGCGAAAGGTGTGTTTTCAAGAGAGTCAGGAGTTTTCCAACAGTGGAGTGATGCGCGTTTCGCCGCCTGCAGAATCGAAGGACGTAAGCTTAAGTCTAGAAAAAAAAAAAGAATGCGTTTAACAGCATGTTAGCTTTTTCGTAAGTGATTCGTAACCGTCAAAGAGAGTACAGCTGGTGATTCGAAGGTTACCGTCGCCCAAATCGGCTGGCACATATTCGCCTGAAAATTATATCCTTATAAGTGCTGCCTTGCCTTTGAAAACGGGTTTATTGTTTTTCCTAGTAACGCACGTAACGCGACAATGTTGGGCCGCTTAAAGCACGAACCTGTAATGTTGATGCTCCAACGTGAATTTTCATGTGAACTTGCAGTTTTTAAAACACACTTCAAGGTTGCTTTTTGTCAGATCTGACGGCACAATGGTCGAGATAAAGTTAGTGGCAATTTTCGCCAAAGCTGACCGCAAGAATATGCTTATACCAGTTCTATACAGTTCCGCATGAATCCGATTTTTTTTTATCCAGGGGCGGTATTCTGTAAGAGTCCAATTAGTGGACTGTCCATTTCGGCTGTCGCTTATTGGCTGCTGCTTCACGTGCAGGAAGGATACTGGCTGGCGCCTTCCTGCACGTGAAGCAGCAACCAATCAGCCACATCCGAAATGGACATGCAGTCCACTAATTGAACTCTTAAAGAATACCGCCCCAGGACAGATTTTTTATGCAATCCCTTCGGAGTTAATTTTTAACAAAGATTGAAGGCAATGTGCATTATAGTGTATACAAGGAGTCTCCCAAGAATATATGCCACTTAACTCGCCAGATTATTAGTTACCGAAAGCATCCATGCGATGTAAACTTTCTTGCGCATTTAATTTGACGTTATATTGTGCCTTAGCATCATCATCATCATCATCATCATCATCATCATCATCATCATCATCATCATTCTATATCAGCATCATCAGCCTGCAAAGTCCACTGCAGGACGAAGGCTTCTCCCTGAGATCTCCAATTACCCCTGTCTTGCGCTAGCTGATTCCAACTTGCGCCTGCAAATTTCCTAACTTCATCACCCCACCTAGTTTTCTGTCGTCCTCGACTGCACTTCCCTCCTCTTGGTATCCATTCTGTAACACTAATGGTCCACCGGTTATCCATCCTACGCATTAAATGCCCTGCCCAGCTCCATTTCCCCCCTCTTAATGCCAACTAGAATATCGGCTATCCCCGCAATAGAACGCAAAACGGTTCCTGCAGAGTGGAATCACCAGACAGTGCCACACGAACACCGGAGGCTCCGCCGTTTTTCACTGCTTTTCCCGCCTTTGCTGTCTCCTGCGTTTCTCAGTACATCCCGCCCTCTCGAACACGGTACACCACTCAAGCTGCGAGAGGAGAAGCTCTAACGGCGGTGCTTCATAGCTCGAGAAAACCGAACGCCAGACCGGCTCATACTACATAACTGCACGCGTCGTGATGAAATAGAAACCCGCTTTCGACTCGGGGAAGTCCCAAGCACACCGCAAACAACTTCCGCGCACTATCGCCGGAGCCACGTGCTTTATCTGTGCACTCAAGGACGGATTATAGCGAGCCAGTATACGCAGTCTGCCTGCAGGAGGAAACTATTGGTACCTGATTTGGTGGATCGGCATATACTGCGTGGTTGAGAATAAAGAGAGAAGAGCAAAGTTTCCCGCCAGTGTATAGGCGCAGCCAAAGCCTGCTAAAATTGCGAAGAACTGTGTGCCAGTGGGATGAGCTGAAAATATCAGGAAGGTTGTTGGTAGTGTTTCTGAAATTTTACTGGTCCAACAAGCATAGTTCTGAAATTTATTTCTGGAACTACCGGGGGCGCTTATAATGTTCCCAATCCCACAGCAGGTAATGCTGTAGCAGACAAGGACGACATTGTGTGCATCGCAAAGGACTTACTCCGATGTCGCAGTAGATAAATTCGGAACCGGACGATTCGCTGAAATCAGATTTTTTTCTCATAGTTATCTAAACTAGCTACCTGGTAAAACAACGCAGAGCCTAAAAACCATCGTTCGCAGACTCACGTTTACAGTCAAAATCGGGAGATGAATGCCACTAGGCCTTCGCGAAGCCGCTCCACAATTTAACCGTTTTCAGGTCTGAACTGTCGATGGCTGTCCTTGAACGCGGTGCTTGTATGGACCCTTCGAAAGGGAAGCTTAATCGCAACTTCGATCTGGAGATCTGGAGTGTCTAGTGCAGAGCTGCAGCATCACCAAGTTTACAGGCTAGCATACGGAGAAAAAAAGAAAAGGAAAAAGAAAAACCAGAACAAAGCGCATTAATAGCGGCACAAGACCTGTGGGCGTTCGACGCTTTAGGTAGACTAAAGTCCCTAGATATTTTTTTGCTTTCTTTAAGTAGCGACAAGCTTTCAAGCACCGCCAAGGAATCTCATTGGGTGACGCTCATTCCGGCAGCCATGTTCTTCCCAACGCTGTTCCCCCGCAATCATTTGCACGCTGCTGCGAGCAGCGTAGATAGCAGCGGCCGTTGACGGTTGCATGCTATCTATGAAGATAATGGCGGCCGACGGAGTAGATGTCGCTACTTAAGAAAGAGCCGGAAATCTACGGAATTAGTAGACTTGCATTCTGATGAGTGAAATACAAAGAATAATTTGGTTTTAGCACTTCACTCAAACTCGTCTGGCCACAAATTCACATTGGTTCTCGCAGCCACAACTGAGGTTGTGTGTGTCGCCGTCCCGACTTTTTTGGGTTTTGTTGCTGGAAACGTGCGGTACGTGTTTGCACGTAAAATGTGTGCGTGTGTGTTGTGTGTTTTCAACCCGCGCGGAAGATAGTATAAAGGAAACCATAATTTTCCGAAGAAGAACCTGCCATGCTCCTAGAGCTCGTTTCGCGTATTTATTTAATTAATATATAATTAAACATTAACGAGGTCCTCGGTGACAACCTGAAAGGTTCCGGCACCGTAGAATCGCAGCGCGATAATAAGCTGGAGCAGCGGCGGCACGGGGAGACAGCGTTCGTTGTCTTTTCGGGCCAGCATTTCCAACAGCCGTAGCACCGCTTGCTTGGAAAAGCGGTACCGCCACGAGAGTTCCACGTTGTTGTATACTTGCATGGTATTCTAGGTAGACTGCTGAGGTGGTGCGTGGCAATTATGGGTTACTTCTTTGATTAAAAGAGCTCCTTGGTATTCGAGAGCAACAATTCAAGCTCTATAATGCGCGGCCATATATCATTTCTGGGCATCCACTATATGATTCTGATTGTGTTTGAAAAGAACTTTACATTCGCTTGGCCATGACACCTTGACCATGACCTCCAAGAAAGGGAAAGACAAAAAAAAAAGCAGAGAAATGGATGTCCATACGCTGGTGACATTCTCAGATGCGGACTATAGTATGGTTATTTGTCTTATGGACGGCTTCGACAAAAGTCGTGGTAGCAGCGAGATGGATGTTGATGTATACGGGGATAACCCAAGTGGCTGGAGGTGTAATAAAAGAAAGCATCCCACGCTTATAGTTACTCCAGGATACGAAAAAAGTCACAGTTTCGCCCGAAAAGCAAATCATCGATTGTGATAGCAAATCAGTGGACAGCTATACAAAGTAAGGATAGTAGTTTTATCGGCCGTACTAACTTGTAAACATAGGTAAACTAAATTAACATGCATGGTGTCACGCGCGCACAAGCAGACATCAGCGCATCTCACTCGATGACCGCGGAAGCTCTCTGTCAAAACGCTGGAGTGAGTCAGCGCGGCAGCAGCAGCGAACGAATTGAGCTTCACGCCGGCGCTCGCATCAACGCGATATTAGCCGCGAAAACACAGGGAAGGCGGACTCTACTCCCGCCGCAAATGCTTTTCGAGATACAGGCGCCCGGGCGGAAGCGCGCGGCGCAGTACGCGGCCTCTCCCCTCCCTACCCTCCCCCCAGAGCCGCGCGGCCTCAGTAAAGCGCGGCCCCTACACCTGCCCTCCCTCCCTTTGGAGCCTTTGGGCCTGGCGAGAGCGCGCGGCCGCAGTAATGCGAGGCCCCTCCACCTCACAACCCTCCCTCGGGAGCGTTGTGCGTCACTGGAGTACTGAGTGGCGCACAACCCCGCTTACCACCCTTGCGTGCGCGAGCTGGCATTGCCGGCTCACTGCCACACGCTTTCCCTCGCACATGCAGCGTACGTACGGAGCGCGGCGACGATTTTATCGCTCGTGGACTTTATACGGAACCTGACGGCGACGACGACGGCGACGACGGCAGAAATGCACCTGGAGTGTTCATATAATTGCTATCGCAATAAAAGAAAATCAAGTTTTCATCTGTCAGAAACTACTCCAAGGTAAAGTAAGGAACGTTCAAGATATTTATTTTACGATTCTTACCAACGTGGCCTAAGAAGTGCACCTCGTCTGTGCCACCATGCGACCATCTCGTCGAATCTCTAACGATGACGCACTTTAAATTTTTTTGATACTGTTGCGAAGTCCGAGGGTCCGAGCGGCCACGAAGATACCATGGATGCTACCGTGCCAGGTGCCAGGAGAAGGAGAGGTCCAGTGAGATCAGAAAATGGTTTTATATTCAACTGTACATGGTATTTTACACGAAGGGCTCCATGATTCTGGGAGCTATGTACATGCTAACGTATTTGCATGTATAGCGTTTACCTCCGAGCGTCCCCAAAACACTCAAGCCCCGCTTTTAAGCGAAGCTTTATAGGCTCACAAGTGTCGGCGGTGGTTGTGGTGTCACGCTGGAAAGTGGGCCGATTATGGCGAATTGCAGAAAAGGTCCAAGCTCAATGGCAGATACCCCTGTGGGCTCGGGGACCTATAACGCGCCCTTGAACTACCATTGTCACACGTGGGACCCAAAGAGACAATATCACCAGCCCTTCCCCTATCGAGAAAATGGTGGTAAGCAAAGCTTGTCGTCCGATTCTAGCGTGAGGGCTTCCGAAGCCCAGGCGAAACGTCAGCGAAGAGCCGCGGACCCCGAGTTGCGGGAGCTCGATGTTGAGGCCAAATGTCAGGGAAGAGCCGCCGTCCCTGAGTTTAGGGCAAACGAAGCGGAACGCCTGCGACAGTGTCGTCTTTCCACAAGCTTCCCTTACCCCCATTTTTGCGACAGGGGAAGGGCTCTGAATTTCTTGTCAGTTCTTTTCCCCCTTTCACTCGTTGAGAGATTTCACTGTGGTTCTTCTCAGCCATTCACAGTCGTCGACCGTTCGCAAAATCTCCCCATCATATGGCACCATTGCGCCGGGCTCCCCCTCCAATGTTGCTCGATCGCCCCCCGCATACCAGGCAAGAGGTGTCACCTTGGGCAACAAACGTCGAAGCTGTTCTAACGGAAATGTCTGATGTTGGCACCTTGGAAGAATTAGTGACCTCTCCGTGACGGTCAGCTTTTCAATCAGGAGACTGGCTTTCGCGGAAGCTATGGCTGAGCCCCGTGGTAATTTTTAATTTAATTATGGGGTTTTACGTGCCAAAACCACGATCTGATTATGAGGCACGCCATAGTGGGGGACTCCGGAAATTTGGACCACCTGGGGTTCTTTAACGTGCACCTAAATCGACGTACACGGGTGTTTTCGCACCTACGCAAACACACACAAAAATAAAACGAGCGCGCGCAATTTACATCTGAAAATTATTTAGTGATTTTAATTAAAATCATTACGCACTATACGTGGCTTTAAGGAATGACGTAAATTAAGCAGTGGGTCACCTTGGGCTTTGAATCACAGATGTCCTACTGATCGCAAATAATGTTTGACCATCCACCTACATGCTTCCAACTAGTGTCACAAACTTTTCGTCATTCACGTGAAGCAACGCTCTAAAATGCTATAGTTTTTCTCAATTCAGCGATAAGACTAAGTTATCCGTAAATAATGAGCCTTCTTGGCAGGCACTGCGCAGCCAGCCTTCCTGGAAGTTCGCCTGGATGGTATTTGAGCGCATACCGACTGATTTCTCAATTCAGGTGTCGTGTAGATGCGGTGAAAGACGTGACCATAGGGGTGTCCGCTGAATGGCATCTTGAATGTAAACATTTCTCTGAATCAAATGTCACCTTCAGAAAGGCAGAATGACCATCGCTCAATGGAGCGAAGCTCACAGCGGAGGTTTCTCCAAAAAGCATCGCCATATATAGTTGTACTCTTCGACGTGCAACTTGCCTACTCCGAGTTCTCAAACGATGGGCCGAGCACGAGGTGCGAAAACCTTACAGTTCTCGAGTTTGTGCAGTCGGCGTTATCGCCTCAGGCAGTGCCTTAATCGGTATGAACAATCAGTTTTGTGTTCATGGCCCTTCCTTTTTCTGTAATCCATCCGTTTAAATTCTGCGTTGCGCCCTTGCGCTGAACGAAAATTTCTGACCCGACTAAACTGCCAGCTGTATAAAGAAATTCTTTTCATTTGACACCACGGGACAGAAACCATGGTCAGGAGCGGTCACATGAATGGAAGGTTTTATGATTTTTTCTGGGCACTTGTGAGATGCATACTGGCTAATTATACTGTAAAATTGGTCCATATGTACCCTGCGTGGAATCATTTAATAACTAAAGGAGCACCCGAACACACATCCTTGCTGTGTCGAGAAGCGGAAATTTCTCTGGTACGACACGCTATACACAGTAAGGAAAATTACACTCTCTATGGTGGATAGCATGTAAAAACACCGTTCTTGCACCGTTCCATTTACTGAAAAATTTGAAAATGCGTGTACTCGTTAGCAGAACACCGTCAGTGCAACCATTAATTAATTTCAGAGTGTTTAAAGGATGTTTTGTGCGAAACACGCACTTTACAAATTTAAGGATTCTTGGGAACTTCAACGTTTCAAGCAAGTAAAACGCCGTACGGGTTAATTCCCCAGCGGTTTGCACGAATTCATTGTTCCAGCACGTAGTATGGCCACAGCAGGCTATGGATGTTATCCTGCTACTTCATTTATTTGGCGTCCTTGGTGGTGAAGAGGAGAGACAGAGCAATTTCTTTTATTTCCCATCATGCCTTTCGTTGTTAATCACTGGCTTCGTTTAAATTGTTTAGGCTCGGTGTTGTTTCATGAGTCAGCTGTCAAGCGGCAGCGAATCACAGAGCATCAGCAAATCATAGTTCTTTAGACCCATGTTCTTACCAGTGTATCATCGGCACCAGCACAATATTATGCGCAGTAATTCTTGTAGTGTTTCATGCAGTATCAATTGGAATAAACATTCGCGGGTACACTTGAAGCCATATCCTACCGATAATAACACATTTATTGCGGAAGTGGCGCGTCTCAGTTGTAATGTGGGGAGACTAATTATTTTGTTCTATCTCTTTCTTGCCTTTCAGATGTTACTGCTAGCTTCGCTTAAATTGCTTCATGTTGGTGC
This sequence comes from Dermacentor silvarum, assembly GCF_013339745.2. Classification (NCBI taxonomy): domain Eukaryota; kingdom Metazoa; phylum Arthropoda; class Arachnida; order Ixodida; family Ixodidae; genus Dermacentor; species Dermacentor silvarum. The sequence continues at coordinate 215,262,129 of NC_051154.1, forward strand.
TGGTTTACACATAAACTGAAGAGCGTGGCGTCAGCCCAACATAGCATCTCGAGGTGACATCGCACTCTTCAGGCGCTGTATTATTCTTTGAGGCTGTGTCGGCGGAGTGGCCGAGAAATAACAATTCCGATTAACAACCTCTAGTTCCGCGGTGGGAATCTCGTTGGAGTGCTGCGCGCTTTTTTCTTTTCTCGCTATATTTTTTTCATAAGCGCTTCCAAAAGTACTTCTGGATTACTTCGGCGGGCATCCGAAAGTCTAGGGTAGTGACAGAATTAAGTATATCGCTGTAAAAAGAAAACGTAGTATGCATTTCGAAAAACATTCATATGGGTGTATAGTTAACTCAAACACCTTTTTCTATGGGTGTAAGGAGGTGAGTTATAGACCCAAGAAAACACCGGTCCGTAAGGGCGCAAATTTCCTTAGTGTGTACCTATTTGAGACGATACCTGCAATCGCTTATCCAACAGTAAGTGTGCTGACGGTGGCCGTGTTCAGGGAAAGTACAACTACGGGTATTCTTTATGCGCGCGCACGGACGCACTCGAACGCGACAACATATGTGCTGCCGTGCACTGGGCATTTAAGGGTTGGCGTATCAAGGTCAGGCAAGTGATGAAGCAGTCGCGTGTCTCTTTTAGATCAGAATGTCGCCTCATTTCCTCCGAAGCTTGAATAACTGGCGACAGCAATATTGGTAAGATAATGAAACAGCTCCAGTGCCGTCTGGCCGTTGCAGTGGAATTGTAACAAAGGGACGGAGAGTTGAGTGACAGTAAGGAGGCGACGGGTTAGATCGCTCGGCACTTTACAGTTGCATATATTTTGTCTGGTACTATCTTGATCTGTGTAAAGGCGAACATGCGACTTTCCGTCCCGCATCGATTTTACGCAATCGACTGCTTGTGGCAGCGGCGGAGCTACGTGACGAACGATGTTTTCGCGTCCAAGCGCTTAAGCCTGCGATTCCTTTATTTTATTCCTTACTAGTCGCCTGTGAGTTGGGAAATCGACCCGATGTCTACTAGTCATGTGATTTAAGCGCGGCACGACGTGGTGGCACTAACAGCGATCATGAGGTTTGAGAGACGAGCGTGACTTTGCTTAGTATCAGCCGCAATCACATGCCAAATATCCAAGTGATATCAAGAGGGAGAAAGAGACAGAAACGCTAAAAGCGCGCTTAATATGTCCGCATTTTCCCGTAATCTTCAAATTGTAGCTATCATCGACTTCTAGAGGACAGCAAAATGATTATCGGCTGCCAGGTGCTGCCGTTTTACCCTGACTGCGAACGGCAACAAGCTGGTGGCGCTGGAGGTGATACAGGCAAGTTACCGAGTCAAGACAGTGTCCGCGCGTCCGCAGACATTCTCGATGATGCTGACATGGGTGCTATCGGTATTCATCTCAGTATTCGCCCTGACGATGGTTGCATACTGCCTTGGCCATGAATATATGTGCTACGTCTTGTCGCAACGAAGTTGGCAGCCACAGCAAAGTACTGGCGTGTGAGAGTTTTGTGTGCCATTCCACAAGACACTACAAACGTAATTGAACTTGATGCTATGAGGAAAAGCGCGTGCCCATGGGTGGGAAGCCCAGTTGCAGCGACGCCTGACGTAAGCTCAGTTATACCGGCGAGAGGAATGGCAGCTAGTGTCTGAAAGCCGACCACTCTTGTCTGCGATCTCACTGCCATCTAGACCGGTGTGCTAAAGGAAGCCTAGTGGAAATTCTATGGAAACTGGAGAGGGCTTCGAGCATCATTTTTTTTGTTCCCTTTGCTTTCGGTATCGTGCTAGATTCATTGGGTATTTGGCATGTGTTAACTGAAACGAATCCTAAGTGATGTCCTCAACGCTACTTAAGCCCCATGCAACGCCCTTTGTGCTACCGCGTTGCGTCAAACTTATTTCGCAAGATTAGCAAATGTAGGGCAACTTTCACAGAGTCGCAGCTATGCTTTAATAAAACTTGTAGGCTTAAAATACGTCTGAACCCCCCCCCCCCCCCCCCCCATTTTTTTTTGTAGCCTCAAAAAAGCCTTGGAACGAGTGCGGTGCCTCAATGGAATATATTACCGAAATACTTTTTGAAAAAAAAAAAACCTAGTGCGAGCGTAGATACTACGAGCGCAATATTAACGCGATAGCGTTAAGAACCCCGTGTCGCAGAAACTTCGGCGTCGGCGTCGGTGTCGGCGTAAGCGCCGGCGTCGTTGACGGAAATTATCTTGCCGAACCACATCATGCCGAACCACATCCCGAACCACTCCGACAGGGCAGGCCCTTCGCGTGGCGCCAGGTGTTAGCGGACGAAAATCGAATTTCTCGAAGTAAAATCCGTCAGAAAAATCGTAAAGTACGACTTAACCACAACCTACAGACGTGATAGCATCGGATTGTAGTTTGAATATACGAGAAAGAAGCCTGAGAAGCAGCCAGGGATCTGTGAATGCTATCGCGTTCCACTCTTACAGGCGAAGCTTAAGCGTCCTCCAAATTTTTTACCTTTCTCATTCCCTCTCAACATCCTCCGTTCCGAAGGAGTGTGGCGGCGCCGATTGCGGTGCCCCGCCTATACGGCGTTACGTCAAGTTGCTGCAATGTTGTGTTTTTTCGTTCAACACAAATTGGTGGACGGGTTGGAAACCCTTACTTCCGGTCGCTGTTACTAAAGTAACCACCATTATTCGCGAGGCGCTGCAGGCGTAGCGTACGTGAGGCCTGCGCTCAAGTTTCGCGTGTTTCGAGGCTAGGTGACTGTTCCAAACTAATGGAAATTTACGAGACCCGACGGCTACGACACTCGATAAGCAGTGTGGACAAAAGTGCATTCATATGCGTGGGCATGCGTGGCCGAGCGTGATCAGACGATCCGGAAGTGCGTCATTCATATCAAAATTTGAAACGCAGATTTTCGCCTATTTGAGCTCGTTTAGTTAACTGGGCCAATTAATAGACATAGTAACTGTAGGAAATAGCGCACTGATCTAAACACTCTTCATGATTGATGCCAGCTATCGGCCAACAGCAGCCGTCTATGGAAATCTTGCATATGACGACATATATATGCAAGTCACCGGCAGCTTCCAAACGGGTGAGGAGAAGGCCTAATTTGAAAAGAGAGAGTTTGAGAAAAAGATGACTTCGCCCTACGCTTGGGAGCTCCACGCGCCGGGAACAACTGCGAAATTCGGCTGAGATGTTCACAGCAGCGTATGCTATCTGCGGAATCTGTGTTTTCACCAAGCCCGAGCTGTGGTGTAGGGTTAAGCGCTTGAACGCGCAAACCCCGATCGTTAGCATGCTCAGCAGCTGCCGCACTACTCTAGAACAGACTGAGGTTTGGCGCACCGATGACTTGATTCACCCGAACGAAAGCTAATCCCGTCCTGCACTGAATGCAGATGAGCTTGTGGCGACAGGCGACCACGTAGACCGTTCTTCGCGAGGCGTTGCAGGAGTAGCGTACGTGTGGTCTGGGCTCAAGTTTCGCGGGTTTCGAGGCTAGTTGACTGTTGACTGTCTCGGAACGATAGCCTGTGCCGGCGCGTGCCAGCCGCACCTGCCTCGGGTAGACGCGAGCGTCTACATAATTCTGATGCGACACCGATGCTGCTGCTGTTGCTACAAGCTAAACTTATCTGGGAATTCGATGCAGCACGCTGAGAGCCACGCGCAAGCACGCGCTTATGCGTGGCTATCCCTTACGTTATTCAAAATACCAAAATAGTACGTTACGCAGTATTCATCATCATCATCATCATCATCATCATCATCATCATCATCATCATCATCGTCAGCCTATATTTATGTCCACTGCAGGACGAAGGCCTCTCCCTCCGATCTCCAATTACCCCTGTCTTGCGCTAGCTGATTCCAACTTGCGCCTGCGAATTTCCTAACTTCATCACTCCACCTAGCTTTCTGCCATCCTCGACATGCACTTCCCTTCTCTTGGTATCCATTCTGTAACTCTAATGGTCCACCGGTTATCTATCCTACGCATTATATGGCCTGCCCAGCTCCACTTTTTCAGCTTGATATTAACTAGCATATCGGCTATCCCCAGTTTGTTCTCTGATCCACACCGCTCTCTTCCTGTCTCTTAACGTTAGGCCTAACATTTTTCGTTCCATCGCTCTTTGTACGGTCCTTAACTTGTTCTCGAGCTTCTTTGTTAACTTCCAAGTTGCTGCCCCATATGTTAGCACCAATAGAATGCAATGATTGTACACTTTTCTTTTCAACGACAGTGGTAATCTCCCAGTCAGGATTTGGTAATTCCTGCCGTATGCACTCCAGCCCAATTTTATTCTTCTATAAATTTCTTTCTCATGATCACGGTCCCCTGTGAGTAATTGACCTAGATAAACGTACTCCTTTACAGACTCTAGAGGCTGACTGGCGATCCTGAATTCTTGTTCCCTTGCCAGGCTATTGAACATCATCTTTGTCTTCTGCATATTCATCTTCAACCCCACTCTTACACTTTCTCGGTTAAATTTCTCAATCATTTGCTGTAATTCGTCCCCATTGTTGCTGAATAGGACAATGTCGTTTGCAAACCGAAGGTTGCTGAGATATTCGCCGTTGATTCTCACTCCTAAGCCTTCCCAGTCTAGGAGCTTGAATACTTCTTCTAAGTATGCAGTGAATTGGCCAAATCACATCACAGATATTTAAAATGCCGAGCGAAGGAACCCCTCAAGAAGCGATAATATCTCCTCTGCTCTTCAACATGGCGATGTATCGCCTCACGCGCGATCTCGATCGGATACCCGACCTAGGTTACACGCTTTACGCAGACGATATCACGCTGTGGGCGAGCAGAGGTTCCCTAGGGGATAAAGAATACACGCTCCAAACCGTGGTATTAGCGGTGGAGAAATTTTCCCGAACGAGCGGGCTGAAGTGCGCGCCCGAAAAATCCGAGGTCATCCGGATACACGCGAAAGGCTACAAATCCAGAGGGTCGATTAACATTGTGGTTGAGGGCCAAATGGTCCGAGAGGCGATGCGAGTCCTGGGTTTGTGGCTTCAGAGCGACGGGAGAGCAGCACAGACGCTCGAAACCATCAAATCCGCAACCCACAACATAGCCCAAATGATACTTCGAGTGACGTATAGAAAGGCGGGAATGCGAGAAATCGATACCCTAAGGCTCGTACAAGCCTTAGTGATTAGTCGAATCACATATGGCTTGCCCTATGAAATCCTGAACAGGGAAGAGGAGAGGCAGGCCAACACGATAATTCGAACAGCTTTCAAGGCGGCTCTGGGCCTGCCTAAATCTACCTCCACGGAGCGCATGCTAGCTTTGGGAGTACACAATACTTTCGACGAACTGAGGCAGGCCACTCTGATGCGACAGAGGGAGCGCCTCAGCTCCACAAACACTGGTAGGGCAATATTGGCACGACTTAATATCCCAGCATACCCAATTTATCTCACCGAACAGGCCGTACCTCTTCCTCCTTCGGTGAGATCCAAAATTACAGTAGCTACAATTCCCAAGGATATGCATCCCGAGTACAACAAGGAAATGCGCAAAGCACGCGCAGAACATATTCAATCGATGTACTCCAATAACGCTAGGTACAATACGTACTACACGGACGCAGCTGCGTATGCAGAGGCTACCGGGCAGCGCTACCAAAGGATATACGCCCTGGCAGTCGTAAACGCGATCAGCCAGCAGCAAATTACCGCGTCGACCACGGCGGGCTCCCCCACCTCGGCCGAAATGTTAGCAGTGGCGATCGCGCTCGGTCACGCGGAGCGTTTGGAAAGGTCGTGGTCACTGACTCCCGGGAGACATGTTGCATGTTTCTCAAGGGACACGTGACTGCGGCTCGCCTTGCGATAATCCCCAAATCGTTCAACCACCGCCATCGCCTACTCTGGTGCCCGGGAGATGCGGGCGTACAGGGGAACGAACAGGCTAACGCGTTAGCTCCAGCGTCTACTAACCGAGCGATGGCGTCCTCTTCGAACCCCACCCCTCACACTATGCCTCACAAAATCCCATCCATTTAAATGTCAAAGACATCCTTGCTCATCAGCGTGGAGTCCGCAGAAAATACCCGCCGCCTCACCCACAACTTAGCGGGGAAGAGGCCGCCGATTGGCGCAAAATACAGACCGGGGTATTCCCCCATCTAAAACTGCTAAACGCCATGTATCCCACCCGCTATAGGGCCACGTGCCTTTGGTGCGGTGGCATACCTACACTAATACATGTAACCTGGGAGTGTACTAAGCACCCTCATAGGCCAACTAATAATATCACAATGGAGCAGTGGGAGGCACAGCTCGCCCGTTCCGACTTGGCAGGACAAAAGTCCTTAATTAGCCAGGTCGGGCAGGCGGCAGAGGCCAGTGGGGGCCTGGACTGAGGGGCTCCGACCACCACTCCTTAAATATTTTCCAGCCAAATAAAGTTTATATATATATATATATATATATATATATATATATATATATATAATTCTACCTTTCTTGTGAAGAACACAGGTTGCTGTGCAATTCTTGTAGATATTTGCCAATATATTCACGTATGCATCCTGTACTCCTTGGTTACGTAATGCCTCTATGACTGCTGGTATCTCTACTGAATCAAATGCTTTTTTTTATAATCTATGAAAGCCCTATAGAGAGGTTGATTGTACTCCGCAGATTTTTCTGTTACCTGGTTGATGACATTGATATTATCCATCATAGAATATCCCTTCCTGAAGCCAGCCTGTTCTCTTGGTTGGCTGAAGTCAAGTGTTGCCCTGATTCTATTTGAAATTACCTTAGTGAATATTTTATACAATACTGAGAGCAAGCTAATGGGTCCATAATTCTTCAACTCTTTAACGTCTCAATTCTTATGGATGAGTATAATGTTGGCGTTCTTTCAGCTTTCTGGTACACTTGAAGTCATGAGGCATTGCGTATAAAGGGCCGCAAGGTTTTCAAGTATGATATCTCCTCCATCCTTGATTAAATCGACTGTTATTCCATCTTCTCCAGCAGCTTTTCCTCTGGTCATGTCTTTCAAGGCCCTTCTAACTTCATCGCTAGTTATAGAAGGGGCCTCTGTATCCAGTTCATCACGACTTCGAATGAAAGTAGATTGACTGCTCTGGGAACTGTACAGGTCAGTTTAGAATTCTTCTGCTGCTTTTACTATGTCATCGAAATTGCTGATGATATTACTCTGCTTATATTTCAGTGCATACATTTTGCCTTGTCCTATGCCTATTTTTAGTCTCACTGATTTCGTGCTGCGTCCATATTTTACTACTTTCTCAATCTTTTGCACGTTGTAATTTCGGATATCCCTTACTTTCTTCTTGTTGATCAGTTTCGACAGTGCAGCGAATTCTATTATATCTCTCGAGTTTGACACTTTCATGTTTTGCCGTTTCTTTATTAGGACCTTTGTTACTTGGGAGAGCTTACCTACTTTTTGCCTTGGTGCCTTACCTACCACTTCAATTGCTGCTTCTGAGATCAACCTAGTTACGGATTCATTCATTACCTCTACGTTGTCTTTATCTTCCTGTTCCAAAGCTGCATATTTGTTTGCGAGCACCAGCCTGAACTGGTATACTTTTACCTTTACTGCGTCTAGGTTGGTCTGTTTCTTCTGGGATAATTTTACTCTTTCTCTCTTCAAACTGAGAGAAATCCTAAACCTCACTAACCTATGGTGACTGCACTTTACCCTACCTAACACTTCTACATCCGGCACTATGCTGGGATCAGCAGAGAGTATGAAATCTATTTCATTCCTTGTCTCTCCATTAGGACTTTTCCAGGTCCACTTCCTGTTGCTGCGCTTCCTGAAGAAGGTATTCATTATTCGGAGCCTATACCTTTCCGCGAATTCTAACATCTCTCCTCTAGTGCTCCTAGATTCGATGCCGTAGTTGCCAATTGCTTGCTTACCAGCCAGCTTTTCCCCCACGTTTGCATTGAAGTCGCACAAGACTACAGTACACTGAGGTTGCGCCTTTCTTATTGCTAATTCAACGTCTTCATAAAACTGTTCTATTTCTTCATCATTGTGACTGGAGGTTGGGGCGTAGGCTTGTACAACCTTTATTCTGTACCTCCTATTCAGGTTTATTACGACGACTGCTACCCTCTCATTGATGCTGTAGAATTCATCAATCTCACCCGCTATGTCCTTATGGACTAGAAATCCTACTCCGAATTCTCTCCTATCTGGAAGACCTCTATAACAGAGGACGTGGCCGTTAGTCAGCACTGTATACGCCTCACCAGTTCTTCTTACCTCAATAAGGCCAATAATATCCCAGGCAATACCTGACAATTCTTGAAATAGCCCTGCTAAGCTAGCCTCACTCGAGAGGGTGCGCGTGTTGAACGTTCCCAGGTTCAGTTTCCATTGGCGGCCTGTCCGGACTCAGTATTACGTTGCCCTAAATTGTGCATGTATGTGTTTATGCACACAGGGCGTTATAAGGTAACTCTATTCCAAATGTTTCTGTTCCGTTTCTGCAATCAGCCTTCCACTATTGGTTAAATTTTTTTCGGGCCACCCTCAATTCGCCTACCTGTCACGCGACGTCACAAAAACCGCGAAAACTCCCATCTGATATGACGCGTACACACTGATTATGCATGGTTAGACCAAACAAAAGAAAAAATTATTTCCGATTCTATACCTGTTTTTGCCACCACCCTCCGCTATTGGTCAAATGTTTTCGGGCTGCGCCCACTTCGGCTGTCTGTCACGCGCCATCACAAAACTGCGAAAACTCACCACGTCAAAGTGACGTGCACGCATAAAGATACATTAGTACGCCAAACAAAAATAGACTTTTTTCGGAATAGCCAGAGACTGCCCCGTTCCGAAAAGAAGGGGCCCGATAACATAAATCTATTCTGATCTGTTCTTATTCCAATCTCCTGACGTCAAATTTAGGTTACCACCGACACAAGCATTGGGCGGTAAACCACAGCGTTATTTGAAGAGCCCACTCAAGCGCTCTCGTTGTTTATAGGAAGTCACTTTTGTTTGCTTTCAAACCGAATGTCATTGGCTACATTGAGCGGTTTTTCTTATCTGATGGGTTGACAAGAGGCGAGGAGCACGCTGAAGTGGAGAAGGTTTCAGTGGGGTCTAGCCAGCGCAGTGCAAGTATATAACCAGACAAGGAGGGTGGTGCTGGCGTCTGCGATTGGTCCGCTTCCCCTTGCTCAGCTTGAGGTGGCTGGCCGAAAATCGCAGCGGCGTGCAACGGTAGGTTAAAAAAATTAGCGCAGCTTGCACTAGTGGCGCAAGACTAAAGAAACATCGGAGCTGATCAGCACCTAGCTCTACCAAGTAATCCCCAGCATTTCCCGGAATTTATTGATTATTGATCGATTATCGATTACCTACTGATTGGCTATCGATTGACTCTCGCAAGGTATGGACCACATATTTGGGCTATCCCTCTTTAAAAAAATGGTCGTCATATCCCCTAACTAAATACTAACATGTTACGAGTCCCAAAAGCACTATTAAATTATTATTATTATTATTATTATTATTATTATTATTATTATTATTATTATTATTATTATTATTATTATTATTATTATTGATGTGATATAAGGAGATGTTGACGCATAAATAAGGCGCCGGCTACTCTTTAGCTCTTGAATGGGTCTAACCTACAACATACACTTTCTTAGTAAGGGCAGGTAGTAAAATGATGGGTAGTAGTTTTTAGTACCTGCTGAAGCTAGAAAAAAAAGCACAAACTTAGTACTAACTAAATACTACCTCGGTAGTGCAGTTACTAACGCAACTGAAATATCATTACCAACAATACAATGGGGCCTATTCGATTTATAAGTGCCGCTTGCATTTCCATATGAAGTCGATGATATTGTAAAAGCATAAGAAAGTAAAAATAAATAAAATGAGAAAAAAGAGAACCGCTTCCTTTCACTACATACTCGGGCATCAATTAATGGTTCATATAGGTAATGTTTTACCAGAGACTTAAGCGGCAATGACTCCGGGTAAGAAATGACTACATATCTCCAACAAGCAACGATAAACAAGAACACACATAGAGAACGACAAAGGTGCTACGTGACACTAAATTAAAGAGCAACTTCAAGAGTATTTATAGACCTAGTTTGAGGGAGCACATCTTACACCTGTGAGCACCTATGTACTCGTATTTGGTCAAATAATCAAAGCTTTGTGCACTAATTCCTAAAGCCTACTGTCTGCATATATGCGTGCTACGACGTCGCACATAACTGGTAGTGCAACATAATGAAGAACACTGCAGTTTATCTCAATTTTGCATAAGGCTGTCACAATCACAGCATAATAGGGCACGGCCAGACGAGGTGGTAGTGACTTAGTAGTTACTTAGTAAAAACTACTAAGAAGCCTTTCTGGCTAGTAAATTAAAGCAGCATTTACTAGCTTTACTAGCCGCTGTCTAGTACAGAACTGGTAAGAAGGTAGTAAAATACACAGTAATCTAGTAAGCGCGTGCATTTACTAGCTATTTACTAACTGTATTTTTAAGAGTGTAGGCTAAGCACTACCAAGTCATCCCCGGCATTTTACGAAATTTATTGATTATAGATCGAATATCGATTAGGTATTGATTGGCTGTCGATTGGCTATTGCAAGGTATTGGCCTCGTATTTGGGCTAGGCTTAAGCACCTTCGCTAGTTCACAGGGGTATGTGCCATTGCGCTTGGACCTTTCTGCACTACCGCCAGGATCGGCCCACATTTTCGGTTCGCTCTGCACGGACTAACGGGGGGCTTAAACAGCTCCGCTGTTAAAATGCCTCTAAACCAGATCCTCATTGAAGAAGAGTTGACTGCGCTTCTCGGTGATTTCCCATTTCAGTTTGACAATGTCATGATTACGGAAACGTGGTACAGAACAAACGAGGAAGTATTTCGAATGCCCGGTTTTCGAACTTTCTTTTTGAATCGTTCTGATAGGTGTGGCGGGGGTGTATTACAGCTTGTATCTGAGAGAATTTCTTGTAGTATGCTCCCGAGTTACTCTGCACTGACATTAGACTATGAAGTGTTAAGTCTGGAATCGCACAGGTTTGTTTTCACTGTTGTGTATCGTCCCCCTGGTGGTGACATTGAGAGTTATTTCACATTTTTGGACGGGTTGTTGTGCTTTGTGTGCACAAATGACCTACGACTTGTTATCGGCGGTGATTTCAATATTAACCTTTTACTAAATACGCCGAAGTCACGCAGACTGCGTATTATCCTCGATTCATTCGGCTGCAGAAACGTAATTACAGCACCCACACGCACTTGCGCTAACTCCGAGAGCTTGCTTGACTTGTTTATCACAAATAGCGCAGATGGTTATGCACAGTCGGGTGTAATTGCAGGAAACATAGGTGACCATTCGCCAGTGTACATGTTCTGCAAAGTGAATCGTGCGTCTAGGAGCTCGCATGATTCTGAGTCATTTCTCGTTCAAGTTATTTATCTGAAGACTCTAAAATCATTACGTACAGAAATCTAAAAAAATAAATTCCAGCTATGTGCTTAATTGCACAGAAGCAGATGAAGCTTACAACATATTCATGATTCTAAACAACATATTCTAAACGTTTACGAATACTGTTTTCCGCATAAAAAAGTAAAACGTTCGAATAAAATTAGGAAGCCATGGCTTACAGATGAATGCCTCAGAATGATCCGCGAAAGAAATGTGTTGTATGCAAAGTTTGTGAAGACTCGGGAACCCGCGGACTTCTCCTCTTTTAACAAATACGGGAACTTTGTGAATAAATGTCTAATGGAACGCTAAGAAGAAACATTTTCAACACGTCTTCAATAGAGTGGGAAGTCGGAGCGATGTCGTGTGGCGAGAAATAAATAAACTACTACTACCTGAATCTCGTAAACAGCAGGAGTTCGAGCTAATAGTTAATAATAAAACAATTAATGGTGAAGAATTAGCTGACAAGTTTAACAAACACTTCACGTCATTAAGCTTAAGCACGCATGACGTAAACGCGACTTCCTTTCTAAAAGAGCCAAACAGACACGCTGCCTTTTTCAAACCTACACCAGAAGAGGTACACTCGGCATTTACGTCGTTAAAGGTGGATACACACGCGAGGGCAAAATCCCGCCTGCTCCGCGGACAAACAGTAACGTCATCACTTGAATCCTGCGCAGCCGAGTCGCATTGGCACAGCCGGACCGCCGTTTGCGGAATCCGCGCGCTTACTCTCGACTCCAACTCTTATTAGCAGCTGCGCGTTTGCATACTCGGCGTGCTCTATATGCCATAGCGCTATGAATTCCTCAACAAGAGCCAAAAGAGTGACGGTTGCCTCGTCACTTAGCGTTTTCTTGTGCACCTCACTCATGTCGAGGTCACGCAGGCTGCGCGGTCTGAGTAAATAGAAATGCGCGCGCAACCATGACTCGCCTTTCCCGCTGCACCACAAGAAAAGCACATGCGGTCACTGCTGCACAACAAAAACACACGTGGCTTCAAGCCAACGTTTTATTGCGATAGCAATTATACGGACACTTCAACCGGATTTCTGTCGTCGGCGTTGCCGTCGCCATCGCCGTGAGGTTCCCTATAGATAAAATCGTCGCCGCGCGCCGTATGCCCGAGCGGAAGCGTGCGGGGACGCGCGCTATCACGGAGAGCGAACGCACTCAATCTCCCACGCGCAAGCAAGGAACTGGGAAGCCAGCGCCGGAGGGAGCGGGGGGGGGGGGGGGGGGGGCGCACTTCTCCTCTGCCAACAACCGCGCTCGTCGCTCCGCCCGCACCGTCTCTTATCTCCCCACGGCTCTGACCTTTATGCGCCGTGCATTCGCCGCTCAGTTTCCGTTGAAGCGATAGACCGCACGTACCTTCGTCCGCTGCGGCGTATATATGCGCTTGCTGCCAGCGTTTTGACAGTCGTTGTCTGCAGTCATTCAGTATGATCTATTCATGTTTGTTTGTGCGCGCTCACACCACAGTTAGTAATAGTCGGGCCACATTTTCCAACGCACGCTACACATGCAATGCTGCCCGGATCGGCAGTGCACCGCTACAGGTGTGTCCCTTCGCACGCGCTGCCCACGGGAAGCGCTTCTCATCAACACCACCGTTTCACACGCGCCTTCTCGTGGTCATCGAGTCTCTCTTCATGTCGGTCTACTTACGCCGCAGCACACCTGCTTACTTAATCAGCTCATGTTTACTACAATTCATATTGCTACCAAAGCCGCTCACCTTACTTCGTATGACATTGCTGTGTTGCTATCGCAGTCATTGCTTCGCCCTTAGGGCGAAACTGTGACACTTTTCTTTTTAGATTAGGAAAAGTAATCTAAAAACGTTGCTTGAAGCCGACAACACGCCATCGTAGCCACGCCAATTCGTCCAATGTTGACAGATTTGACGCTGACTACGCTGAATTGAGGTCAGACGACCGCCAAACGGACGGATGGAAATACCGGCGAGCATTTTCAATCCGGACCGCGAGCGGAGGAGGCCGAACTAGGCGAGGGCGGCACGTTTTGCTGACGCGCGCATCACGTGATACGCCATCCGCTGCGAAAATTCCTCCTCCGTCCGGTCGTGTGAATGCACCTTAAAGAACAGCTATGCACCTTAAAGAACAGCTTAAAGAATGCACCTTAAAGAACAGATATAAATGGACTTGAGATTAGGCCCATTAAATTTGTGCTTGACTTTTTGTTTTTTTTGGACGATATAAATGGAGGTGAGATTAGGCCCATTAAATTTGTGCTTGACCTTTTGTTTTTTTGCGCGATATAAATGGAGGTGAGATTAGGCCCATTAAATTTGTGCTTGACCTTTTTGATAAACAAAGATTTTTAATCTTTGTTTATTCAGTGGCGTCTTTCCTTAGAAAATGCAGCACGCAAAAGTGATCGTTTTATTTAAGTCCGGAAACAAGAACGAGTTAAAAAATTATAGGCCATCAGTATCTGTACTTCCTGTGATTTCTAAGGGCCTAGAAAAAATCATTTGCAAGAGAATTACGTCATTTTGTGATAAGTACCGTATCTTATCAGATATGCAGTTTGGTTTCCGGCATGGGATGTCTACAGAGCTTGCTCTGCTAACGCAAAAAGAATTAATCCTAAATAATTTCGAGAGGAAATTGTTAACACGAGGCATTTTCATAGATTTTTCCAAAGCCTTCGACTCTATTAACTACGAAACCTTATTTGCAAAATTACAACATTACGGCTGTCGCGGGATCCCTCTTAAACTTTTGCAATCATATCTTCAACACAGAAAACAGTCCGTCGCTATTGGATCGAAACTTTCATCAGTAAGAACATTAACACAAGGTGTTCCCCAGGGAAGTTCACTTGCACCTATTTTATTTAATCTTTATATTAACGATATCACAAATATTAGTAAAGACGCACAGTTCATAGTCTACGCCGATGACACCAGCCTTTTTTTTTTTCGTTCATTTGACATTGTGCATCTTATAGCTGTAGCAAACACGACTCTAAACTTATTACAAAAGGGGAGTAACGCAAATTCCTTAGCGATTAATAAGAATAAAACTAAGGCTATACTGTTTACACTAGCGCAAAAGCACGTAATCTGTAACTCTGCTCTTTATCTCGGCGTAGAAAGGATATAACTAGTAGATAATGTAAAAACGTTAGGAGTGATTTTTGACAAACATTTAATTTGGGATGCTCACGTAGAACGTATTATGTCTAGCCTGGCAAGAACATGTGGTATAATTTGCCGATTACGACACATGCTGCCTTCTAAAATAAAGCTGTTATATAACAGTCTCTTCCTTCCACATGTTAATTACTGTAATCTAGTGTGGGGTACGACATCGCAAACAAACATTCATAGTTTAAAAGCACTACAAAAGAAAGCCGTCCGGCATATTATTAATGCTCCATTTGATGCACATACACTCGAAATACTTCGCACTCTTAATCTATTGCCTATTGAACACTTTTATGAATATAACCTTGTCTTGAAAAGTAAAAAAAATATTTTGGTCTAACAATAGGGTTTTTAGAAATGTGTGCAACCTAACGGAATCAACGGTAGTGTCGTACAAATTTAGAACCCGGAATCAGTGGGTATTGCCTTTCTCGAGAACTAATTACGGTTTGAAGCAATTGCAGAACCAAGTGCCGAGAATACTAAACTTGTTATATGCTTCTCATACTGATCTGAATACGATTACAAGAAATACATTGAAAACGAATTTAATAAATAATGGTAAAGTTCTATAAAAACTAAATTTGCAATTTTGCTTATAATGTCTCGAACCAATTCTTATATTCCCTTTTGTTCCACTTTTTTTGTGTACCACTGGATAATGCCAATATTTCACAATAAAACCTGTATAGCGCAAATCTTAGCGTGTATCTACATTTGTGCATAAAGAGCGTTACATATGTGCGAGTAAATATACTTCTTGAATATTGAAGTTTGTATATGTATAGATGTGAATACGTTTTGAACTTCTGTAACCAATTTTTGTATTTCTATATGCGGTAACTGATGCCAAGGAAAGGGGAAGGAATGCCGTCAAGCTGCTTTTATGCAGCTTTTTGTTCCTTGCCCTGCATTTTTTCTTTTTTTTTGTTCTTTGTAAGAAAGGGAGGAAAATGCGAAAATAAAGTTGAAGTTGAAGTTGAATTGGATGAGTGATGTCGTATTTGTGCCAAACAGACTCGATATTGTTACACTGCTACGCAAGAACATTTATTATACACAATCTTTCATGCTCCCCGGCAGCTCCGAGTAGCCAGTGTCATAGCGATCTCCGGGCAGTCATCTTCTATTCCTTTCGGAACGGGGCAGTCTACGGCTATTACAGAAAAGTCAGTTTTGTTCGACATAATAATTCATCTTTAAAACGCACACGTCACTTTGACGCGTGAGTTTCCTCGATTTTGTGACGTCGCTTGACAGACAGAAGTGGGTGCAGCCCGAAAAATTTTGACCAATGGCAGAGGGCTAATGGCAAAAAAAAAATAAAAAAAGGCGTCGAATGAGAAATAGCCACTTTTCTTTTGTTCGGTCCAATCACGCATAATTAGTGTGTACACGTCCTATCAGATGGGGAGCTTTCGCGGTTTTCGTGACGTCACGTGACAAACAGTGAAGTGGGGGCGGCCCGAAATTTTGTTGGCCAATCGTTGAGTGCTGATTGCAGAAGTGGAATGGCAACAATTTGGAATAGCTTTACGTTATAGCGCCCAAGATGTCTGCTTGTTCGGAGCTGCCGCGGAGCATGAATTTATTTGCGTATAATAACCATTTCCGCGTGGCTGTATTTTCGCGTGGTTGTCAAGCCCTTTCGGCACGTTTACGACAGCGCTCTCCTAACTCTCCTTCGCTGAGGATCGGCTTGAGCGGCATTTGCAACCTTTCGTTGCACGCCGCCGCGATTTTCAACCAGCCGCCGCGAGCGAAGCAATGGGAAGCGGGCCAATCGCAGACGCCGGCACCACCGTCCTTATCCGGTTATATACTTTCACTACACTGGCGCGGCCCCACCGAAATCCTCTCCACTGCTGCGTGCTCCTCGCCTCTTCTCAGCCAATTATACAAGAAAATTCTGTCCAGATAGACAATGCTATTCGTTTGGAAAGCAAACAAAAGTTACCTCCAATGAACGAGGATAGCATTTGATTGGTCGGTTCAAACAACGCTTGCGTCGGCAGTTACGTAAATTTGACGTCAGGAGATTGGAATAAAAACAAATTGGAATATTTGTACGTTATAGGGCCCATAGTTTTGAATGATAGATGAAGAGGCTGCTAATATGGTCCGAATCACAAAGTTGTTCGCCCGTAAGAACGGATCATGAGTGCCCAGCGCCTGTGCGCTGGCCGCTTGCCGATAACCACCTATGCAGCAGCGACAGCATGAGAGAGAGAGAGAGAGAGAGAGAGAGAGAAGTTTAATGATACAAAATGCAGAGAGGTTGTCCTGAGGTATATTCCTCTAGCCAGCTACTCTGCGTTGGGGGAGGGGGAAGAGGGAAAGAAAGACGGAAGAAAGGCGCATGATGGGTGACGATGACGAGAGAAGGAGGATGTAAAACATATGGCAAGCAATTTGGCATGCTCAAAGCCTACAGTCCAGGCCCGTACTTTTTAAAAAGTCCAGTAACGCCTGGATGGCCTTAAAGCTCGCTTGAACGTCTGGCCAAGGCCTAAAATAACGTCCTCCGACAACGGCGGGCTGTCGAGGCGCGTAAGGTCATCGCTCAACTTTTGATGCTCTTCCACGTACTTAGGGCAGTCACAAAGCACATGACCTATAGTCTCATTCACATTGCACAACTCACAGTCTGGAGACTCGGTGCGTCGCATGAGTTGCACGTATCAGCGCGTAAACGCTATCCCCAGCCTTAGTCTGTGCAGAAGACTGGCCAAGCTGCGTTGAATTTTCGGTGGTAGCCTAAATTTCATGGCATACGGTCCAATCTTGTCCCAGTGCGTTTCTGTCGATTTTCGGATGACACTGGAGAGAAGGCATTTGGCGTCCGCTCTTGAAAAAGGAATTGCAAGCAGTGACTCTGGTTCTTCGAGTGCTTTCTTCGCTTAGGTATCGGTCAGTTCGTTGCCGTGTGTACCACAGTGACTGGGAATCCACTGAAGTGTAATGTGGTGGCCGTTCTCTTGCGCTATAGTGTATAGCTCGGCAGTTTGAAGAGCCAACACTCTGTAAGAGCTTTCTTTCAATCCCACTCTAAGTAGTTGCAGAGCCGATTTTGCGTCACTGAAGACTGCCCATACTTGGGGAGGCTGTCATGTTTTCAGGCCAGTGTCTCGCTTGCTGTATCCGCCCGTGCCGATTCGAAGACGCCGCCACACAGCGTGTGCTGCACACCACCAGCGCTAACTACCGCAACACGGCACCGTTCTTCCTAGCGTAACAGGTGTCTGAGTTGCGGCATGACTCCCGATGAAGTGATGTACTGTGACTGCCTAGCGGAAGTTTACTACTTAGAGTCATCACATTAATTCGCTTTTGACCTTACACCAATTGTGTTTCGTGGGCACATCCATTAAATATTGATATGCTGTTTGCTGCGGTGCCATCATCATCATCAGCAGCGTCATCAACTTCATCTTACCAGCCTAATTTTATATCCACTGCAGGTATTCGTCCTGCAGTGGACATAATCTCCAATTACCCCATAATCTCCAAGCAGCCTCCAATTACCTATGTCTTTCGCTAGCTGATTCCAGCTTGCGCCTGCAAATTTCCTAATTTCATCACCCCACCCAATTTTCTGCCTTTCTCGACTGCGCTTCCCTTTTCTTGGTACCCATTCCGTAACTCTAATGGTCCACCGGTTATCTTCCCAACGCATTACATGGCCTACCCAGCTCCATATTTTTCTCTTAATGTCCACCATAATATATCGGCTATCCCAGTTTGCTCTCTGATCCACACCACTCTCTCCTGTTTTTAACGTTAAGCCTAACATTTTTCGTTCCATCGCTGTTTTCTCGGTCCATAACTTTACTGCAGTATAGTCTGCGGCAAATTCATTCGTGCTTTTTGATATCATTGTATGTGTACCAGCTTTTGCTTCTCGCGCTAATCACTACGAAGTCATTAATAATGAGTGTAGGCGGATTTTCGGCCGACAATCTACTTGTCCGTTTTGTCTTCATAAACTGCGACACCCACTACTTATCAGTTTTCACTTTTCAGTTCCATTAGTATCCCTCTGTCCCTCTGCGTGTGTTCGTTTTCGTTCTGAACGAGCGGCTTGCTCTCGAGGGTGACACATCAAGTTTAACCTTAAAGTACAGCCTCTAGCGAGCGATAACTCTCATCGGCTGTGTTTCAGGAAAATTGAGTGGCACGTGATGGATTCTCGTGGTTCTGACTACCGCTTGCTTGTGCTAATATATCTTGTTGTATATAGACCCTCAACTCTGGTGTGAAATATATTACAAAATGTGGCCTGTTATTGAATGATATTACAAAATGTGGCAGGTTTTTGCTTGCGCAGGTGTGCGAGGAGCGGCTATTGTGAAGTCGTTCATCATATTCGCATAACTAGACATGCGTTTCTTGGAACTGTTGGCGCGACTGACGAGGACCGGGCTTTGGGCAAGTTATGACGGCCCTGTTTTTACATTGTGATCACATGGGACAATTGTATTGCCAACTTAGTCTACTTCGACGGGTACATTTACGACCAGTCCGAGTGTATGGAGCTGCCCTCCTTCTTACATAATATATATGGTTCGATTGTGCGAATGCAATTAAAGGTTTGAAACACTCGTCGAATGAATATACCAGTGGACGCCGGGCTAATGGCTTTTCGCGACCTCTTTATTAACCCCTTTAGGCGCGCCGTCCCCATTTGTCGACGCTGAATTGTTTTTGCCAGTTTTGTCGAGTGGTGCCCAGGAAAAAGCAGCTGCCATATAAATTTATGTGAATTAAACACCCTGCATACTCAATGAGCCTTTGTTTCACTTCAAGTTACAGGCGACCACTTTGCTGAAGGCAATGCCATGTTTGACGGGACGTTCGACCTGTCGCGTTCCGGCAGGAACGACGAAAGAATAATGTTTCTTTCTCGTAGTGCATGCAGTCAATAATGAAACTGTGCGTGGACTTTAAGCCTGTGATTCAAGGATTTCAGGCAAACAAAACAAAACATTTAATTAATCTCTAATTTTGATGACTCATTAGAAAACACGCAAATCACTATCCTGCCACCTTCTCTTTCTTGCAAGGGAGTATTGAGCGCCTTGGAATAAAGTTGTGTAAGTAGGACATTTATACACAGTCCATCACAATACGCGCCTGATTAAACTATGCATTATGCCAAGAGTTGACGTTCGGTCTTGTTGGTACGGTATTGTAACTGCTGTATAGTGCGTGAAAAGACCAGTACTTCATCCCCGTCCTTTAGAGCGCCATTTACCGGTTACAGCGTGTATAATGCTTCACGAGTCACATATAAAGCATTCTATGAAAACACATTTTGTCAATGCGTATGTAATGTGGGTGCCATTCTGTGGGTGCCATTTACTGCGTTTATTCGACAGTACATCGTTTACCTTGGGCTTCTCCTGCAGGCAATGCCCTGAGCCAATACCAAAAGCGTTGCACTGTTTTCTTTTCTTTCTTTGTTTCTTTATAGAGAAAACGGCACTATATAACGAAAAACAGAGCCTCCATTAATCGGATAACGCCATTTAAAAATGCGTGATAAGGACGAAGGGTATAAGGAAGGCAAGAATATTCAGTAACCCTACGGAGCACGTTACCGACGAAAGCGTACACTTCGAAAGCTGGCAAAATTCTATGAAAACCTTGCTGGACGCAACGCAAGGGAATAGCCGACGGAGGGAGTAACGCGGTCTCGTGTAACAATAACATTAGTTCGTTTCGACCATACCCTTTGATCTGTACCGACACGGTCTCTATAGATGAGTGACCGTGACCTTATCGATATTCTAATAAAGAAGAAGAAGAAATAAAAGAAGACGCAAGACGAGACAATGGCCAGTTGAGATCTCCTTAAGGTCACTGGCAGGAGAGCCAAAACCAAGATAGAATTCGTGTGGGCGGTCCTCGGAGCCGTTAGAACGCGAACGGTTCGGAGGCGCACGATGACTGACTCGCGCACTTTGAAGGCTCACAAAGCCCCCGAATGAGTAAAGGAAAGCAAGCAATTTCGGACGCGTCGTGCGTTACAAATGGGCTGAGCCACCTCTCCAGCGTGCCCAGGCATCGCGTTGGATTGGCACACGACTAGGTTCTACCCCTTCTGGTCGCTCACGTAGGCAGCCTTCCGCCGAAACATTACGACACGACTACAGCAGGCGGTGAAAGAGAGAGTACGCTCCCGTGAATGATGGTGGGAGAGGGAAACGAAGAGCATCGCGCTTACAACTGGCGTAAATAACCGGGTAGGCCCAATGCGCCGGGCTGGAAGCGTTTCGTTGTCAGTTTCGGCGGCCAAGGTCCTCTCGGGGAAGCACCCCACGCGGACCAGTTTAAAAAGCACGGTGTGACTGACGTCACAGCGGGCGTGGTATTTTGGAGTCTTCGTTTATTGTTTGACCCTCGCTCATTCGCATCGGACTTCGGAACGAGCAGTGAATTCCTGGGGGTCTCTTCTTTCGCCAACGGAAGCGAGAGAGAAAGAGAGAGGGAGACAGCGAAAGAAAGAAAGGGCGGAAAGAGAGAGAGGAACGCTCCTATAATATACGCCGATTCCACTCAACCTGTTCTACACCGAAAGAAATATTGTAATCACGGCGGAGCAGTGTCCATCGGCAGGGTAATCGCTCTACACATCCCGGCGTGCGCCATGAATCCGCACCAAACGGCGCGCGCGTTATTATTTTTATGCGCCGTTCTGTCATCTCTCGTTGGTTTCGCCAGCGCGGTGGCCGGTGTAGAGACGACGTCGACGACGACGACTACCACACCATCGCCTACAAAGAGGCTCGAGGCCGATTTCGCTGCAGTGACCAAGGTGCTCGCCTCCAAGTTTCTACCCAGCGTGTCGGACCTGATCACAAGCCCGGACCTGAGCATCACCTGTTCAGCGAGTCTCGTGAAGCTCCTGCTCGGATTAAAGAATAAGGATGCCTGGGCTATGAAAAGTAAGCGAAGAAAAAAAAAAGAATGCACGCCGAGCTATGCATACCTCTTTCTCTGGGACCTGTGTCGTATAGCGGCATAAGGGCAGCAATTTACTGAACGGTTAGCGGTGGCCGCGTTTTAATGTGTTCCAATTTTGAAGGAAGGTGTGAGTTTGAAAGAGAAACGAAGTGATCTGCTGGCCATCGTGGCCTTCGGAAGCTTTGTCTCCTGCGCCACTGTTGTTAGTGCCGCAGGACACAAACACTCCACTGAGTGCAAGCTCTCCGAAGCGGCAGCAGTGTGTTGCATGAGGAGAGGAGTATGCCGAATGCGCCGCACTAAACGCCCTTTGACGGCGGGCTACATCGCCTTTTGTATATCGCTAAAATGCAGGCTCGCCTATTTAGCAGGCAACGGCGCGGGATGCATTTCGGTCGCAATTTCAGCTTGGGCATCGCTCTGTTCATTACAGACGCACTCGCGCAGCGCAGATGTAGCCGTCGAAATATTCGCCTTTAGTGCGGTTGCCCATTCCAGTGCTGCTACCACAGAGTTTATTAACACCGGCTACAGGGGACGCATTGTCAGCGTGGTTTTTATAAAAAGAAAGAACAGCAGCATCGCCACATCGGAAAAAAAATGCCTTTCCGCTCTTTTTGCCTCATCATTCACTTCGCAAGAAGCACGCTGTCAATTATTGTTGTGATGTGCCTCTCAAACACCGCGATGCAAATCGGCAACAAGGTTAACAGGAAAAATAAATAAATAAAAGGACTTCGTTGTGTAGTTGCCCAAGATTCTGCGAATACATAATGATGACACGTTTTCGTGGTGCGTGTATGTTTTCGTGGTGCGTGTTTTCGTTGCTGTTGTATCCGCCTCTGGAGCGTAGTGCATTACCAGGAACCAGGCACCCTTGATACGGCGTCTGGAAACGAGGCACGACCTGTGCATGGGAGCGCGCCCGTGGCATTTCCTTGCGCAAAAAGTGTCACATTTTGCTAACTAATAGAGGGAGTGGCAGTCTTTTTCTACGAAGCGCTTTCCCCGGTCGTAATTGACTGGCAGTTCTGACGAATCATTGAGTATCGGATTTGAAGGTATACTTGTGCCCAAATCCACTAAGAAGTCATCACACGCAGAAGTATATTCTATAGCTCTTAAAATAAAGGAGTGCTGACAGGCATTTTTTGTCCTGGTTTTATTAATTATTGGATAGCCCTCGACCCAGCAATTACGTTATGGAGTTTCAATTCCCAGAGTGCTCAGCAAATAGTTAATTACGTTAGCTTTTAATACGACCATTTCAAAACGCGCGCCAAGAGCAGCGCGACATCTGACGTGGATTTCAGGATGGTTTTTTTTTTTATGCAATCGCTTTGGAAGTAATGAAAAAAAAAAAAACAAGATTGAAGGCACATTATAGTGTATACAATTGGCCTCGAGAGAATATATGCCACTTAAATTGTCCGAATATTATTTACCGAAAACATCCATGCGATGTAAACGTTCCTGCGCCATTAATTTGAGTATAAGTTGCTTTAATATCCTGGAATTATTTCAGCTCAGGTGACGCAATAAAACGTAAAACAGCTCCTTCAGAGTGGAATCACAAGGCAGTGCCGATCGAAGCATCGGTGGCTCCGCCGTTTTGCACCGCTTTTCCCGCTTTTCCCGCCTTTGCTGTCTCCTCCGTTTCGCAGTATATCCCGCGCTCTCGAACACCACTCAAGCTGCGAGAGGAGAAGCTCTAACGGCGGTGCTTCATAGCTCGAGAAAACCGAACGCCAGACCGGCTCATACTACATAACTGCACGCGTCGTGATGACATAGAAACTCGCTTTCGACTCGGGGAAGTCCCACGCACACCGCGAACAACTTCCACGCACTAACGCCTGAGCCACGTGCTTTATCCGTGCACTCAAGGACGGATTATAGCGAGCCAGTATACGCAGTCTGCCTGCAGGAGGAAACTATTGGTGCCTGATTTTATTATATACTTCCCAAGTCGCACAAAAAGAAGCGCTCTATGCTTCGTTTTCACTGGTTCGCGAAGCCTCTTGTCCGAAGTCTCTTGTGTGTCATATGTCTAACCATGGAAAAAAGAAATCATAAAACACGGTAAAAGAGGCAAAAGTGTGCACCGAAATCTTAGAGGAAACCACTGTCTTTCGTCCAGTGCATGCTAAATGGCGCCACATTACCACGCAGCAGCAAACACAGAGGCTTCACAAAGGCGCGTAGCATCTGCGCCTTGATAGTACAGGTTCGCCAGCGTGCGACTGAAACGGCCATTGACCAACTATCACACGTACATCAAGAAATACACGAAGTTGCTGTCGCATGTCCTTTCAGTCACAGTTTAATGCGAGTAACATTTTAGTATTTTTTTAAATGTACAGTAACAGAGCGTCGTCTTCAGGTGCCCGAATTAATGTACACAATTCCGTATATGCTCGGGCATATATCTCCTTCTTTGAACAAAAGGAATCAGACAAATGATTATTAAGTTTTTCCATGCATAAGCCGCAACCTAACTTTAGGACATGAAATGGCAAAACACGCCCAGTGACACATTCTAATATGATATCTATGACAAACCATGGGAGTCTGTGCTGTATGGTGAATTTTTGAAGACAGACAGACAAGTTTTCAGAAAGAAATCTTAAAAAAAAAAGCTTTTGTGCTTCAATGCATAAAACTACGTTTTGTTAGGAAAGTAACTGGAACGCCAATGCATTTCTCAGCAAAGTTCGGGAATTATTATCTCGAAACTGGCGTCATCCTGCGAATCGTACCAAGTGGGATCCGCCTTGCGAACTCCACGGCTAAAATTTGTAAATTGCAATATGGGCCATAAGGTAGTTAGTCAAAAAAACTTAATTAGCGAATGTTTATTAATTAGTCGATTATCCATTTAATTTTTTGTGTAACTAATGTCCGCCTCTTCGAGTAGACCATCTCATGAACTAGAATTGTGCTATCTGCCACAGGCAACCTTTAAAAATGTTTTAAAGTGTTCGCTGAAACACCCTGTATATACGGCGATGCACGGAAGAGTGTAGGCGTGACCAAAATTTGCTGACCAAAGGCGATGTGTTGTAGCCATATGGACATATATGGCAGGTCGGTCCAACGACACGAGATCGCTTTTCAACGTAGTACATGATGACATGCACGCTGGCACACATGTATTCAGCGATTTCGGGCTATGACAAGGATCGCTCGTTAGTATCGTCGCGTCCATTCATGTTTCGTGCACCGTGGTCGGTCCTTAATTCTAAGATGTCTATATGAGCCTGGGAAGGCCAGTTCCAGCCGTAGGCAATAGAGGCAGGTTACGTCGGAGACGAACGTGAGGCCGCCGAAATGCGTCAGCAAGAGCTTGTACATTTCGCTTATGCAACACATCGTACGAGAGAGTGAACCTTGCGTGACGCATCATCTGTAGACAACGGGCTAAGGACATGCGGACTTCATTCGCATAATAAGAGGAAAAATACGCCTTAGGGTGTATTTGTAATGAACCGATGAATCAGTGGAAATGTAAACACTTACTGCGCGTAGGAGGAACTGGTCGCTTTTCTGCAATAATAACTGTGCTGCATTTCCCCTGAGGGCCGGGACGAAAAAAAAAAAAGAAAAGAAAAAGAAAATGGCGTATAGTAGAAACTGTAGGAAGCGTAATCGTGTGAGTGCGCTCATTGTAGTAACCACAAAAGGCAGCACCACAATGCCTATACGGCAGATGTGAAAACAATCTAACAATATAAAGAAAAACAAGCCTTCGCGCTTTTTGACGGAACTAGATATCCAATAAAAAATTAAGGTGGAGAAAATACAGGGTTTTATCAATGAATTGAAATTGTTAATTTAGATTTTTAGCCACCAAGCGGCACAAAACTACGCAACTTTGTAATGGAATGTTGTCTAAAAATTGGTTGCTCTTGAAGACAGCTAAATTCTCATCTGCCTTTGCAAGCAATTGGGGTTTGCGGATTGCATAATGGCATTCGCTTAGCGTGATGTCAGCGAAAGAGGGAGAGGACGCGAGGAGAAGAAAGTCAGGGAGGTCAACCAGACGAACCTCGGGTTTACTACTCTACACTGGGGGAAGGGAAAGGGGGAATACAAAGAGGAAAGAGGGAGAGAGCGACAAGCGCTTTGAAGCCAAAGTCAAGTCTAAGCAAGTGCTCCGCCGGTACATTGGGCTGCCGTCATTCTGCTGTCTGAAGCTCATCTCGGTGCTTCCCCATAGCTGGTGATGCGCGGTAATTGAAGTCGCCTGGGATGTCCAAGGGGCCAGTGGTCGTTAGCAGTACGTTGCAGTATGTGACAGTATATCGTTAGCGAAAGTTGTTGATAACGGTACGGGATAAACTTGCGGTGGCAGAAATCACGTTGCCTTGGTGCGGGAAATATGACCAGATAGGTGTGCGCATATTAATCTAGAGATACCAATTGAGGTAAATAGTTGAATCACTCAGGTCATTATAGTATAGTTGCAAATTTCATTAGCGGTTGGTATAACAGCATCAGAATTAGGAATTTGAAGTTGGCGCAAAAATTGAGAGAGAGAGAGAAAGAGAGAGAGAGTGAGAGAGAAAGAGAAAATAATTGTAGTGTAGCGATAAATTTAGTAACAGCAGCATGCTGTCGAAAACCATGACGACAGAACCAGTCGGCGTGTTACAAGTGTGCATTTAAACTGTGTTTACGAAGACGTGCACGAGATGGAACGATTGCAATGGATGGAAAAAAACATCACTGACGGTGCGCACTGCTACCGGAGGTGTGAAACTGTTTACACTGTGCTTTCCACGATGAAACAGTGTCCCAGTATAACGCCAGCGCACCACTACATGACAAGTATTTCTGTCGATAAGCGCCTTTCCGTTGAGGACCATATACTTGTAAGTTCGTGATGTCGCATTTCTGTCCCAGTACGAAACTTCGAAACAATTTGTTTCGTGCTCCAGATGCGCATGACATACTATGTAACCTAATGGATACGTGTAGCGCACAGTGTGAATTGGTCACGCAATAAATTATTTGCTTTTTTTATTGGTATAGACCTCTTGCATTCTTGCATAATTCCAACAACCCTGTGCGCACATTGGGTTACCGCCACCATCTTAAAAGTATAGGCGTGCGGGCGAGCGCAGGACGCGCGTAGGAAGTTTGTGGGCCCCGCGAGCTCTGCTATACGTCTCATTGAGTTTGCTGCAGTGTTCCCACATAAACATAGCGTTTTAGCTGCAAACATGCCCCTTGCTAACGTAAGCTTGGTTACCTGCACAGGGTTGTCAGTAGAATATTTCTTGGCATTCCCCCGCGCTTGATTCTCGATGACATTGTTGACTAATACAACGCGAAAGCGGCGACGGGAAGAGGCCATGACTGCAAGAGCTACAACTGTTCTCCAGTCTTACGTCATTCCTGATTTCAGAGCAAATTACTCGAAAAAAAAAACAAAAGAAGCGCGGCATGCTGCGATATCTCATGTGCTAGTTTTAGCAATTCAGCGTCGTCATCTAGTACGGCCGAAGAAGCCTCGCAAGCGCTCAAGTATTCGATCACATGACTGGATCGGCTTGTCGCAGCCACCGCTGTCCGGCATATACGTATAATCCAAGGTATATCTATCATTCCTGGCTCAAGAAAAGTGACTGCTGTCGCCTACATGGCTTTAGGCGGATGACGCGCACCTCATGACGGCGCTGTTGCTCATGAGTGAAAGAAAGATAACTATATATATGCATGTGTGCGCTGCACACATTTCTTATACCTACACCTAACGAACGGGCGGCACGACTTGTAGCAGAGCCCGCGCGGCCCAGAAACTTCGTATGCTCGTCCTGCACTCGTCCGCATGTTTACCCTTCACGATGGTGCCGGGGAAACCAATGCGCGCACGGGGTTGTCAGCATTACGCAAGAGGTCTATTTGTATTGGTTGATATTTATATTGGTGGATTCTAGAATGTTTGCGGAAATCGTAGATATATTGCCTCCTCTCTGCCCCACTCCCGTATATGAGTGACGAGTGCAGCTATTTGCCTTCAGTGACGCCTGTTGACAGCTGCAACAGCGAAAATTACGAGTACTCCAAGGGATGTTCCACGGCAGTATCGGCTCATTGAAACTGAGCGGATGAAATTAGCGTGCGAATTCCAAGCAACTTCTGTTAAGGTATTCAATCTCTCAGTTTCGTTTCTGCTCCGCTTTCTGGACACACACGCAAAAAAGAAAACAAGAAAAAAAAACATTAGTGTATAAAATGAAATAAGTTCGTGCGAGCGTGAGCCAATGGCCGTGTAATTTCTACTTCGCAAAATTTCGTACGCAGCTACTACCGTGTCCGGAGACAAAATGCAGATAGTGGGCTTAAGCTTACAGATTTTCTATGGGCCGCCCGCGAGAAGATGAGGGGGACAGCAAAGCAGAGCCTGGCGTTAGATATTCTTGAAACTACACATAATTGGCAGATGAGAGAATATTAGAGAGAGTAACTTCGCGAATGTTGTACGCGCGGCACGTGGTCTCATCTGCTAGATACAGTAACCTCGGGGAGCATGGCACCATTTGCCGACCTTAAGCCTCAATAGAGACGCGCGGAGAGCGAGGTTTCTTTGCCTTGTCTACAATCTAGCAAAACCAACAATGCTCTCGCTCCATTAAGAGGACCATAATTTTACTATTCTTTCCTTGTCCACAGAAAATGTAACCAAAGTGCTAGTTGAAGCAGCCGTTGTTGTGGAGGATGTGCTGCCATGATATCCCGTGGGACTTGCGTTAAAACTGCAATATAGAGAGAAAATGCGTTCGTTTGAGTAAACACGCCAAGTTTCAACAGTACGGAAGGAAGGTGGAGAACAGCCGGCTAATGAAAAAGTTGAAACGAAGGCATATCAGGAAATGTATAAGCTTGGTGGCTCTCTCTCCGGGCGACGCGGCGCGCGTACAAAACTGCGAAACGGAAATTCCCCCTTTCGAAGGGGTCTTGTGTTTCGCAAGCCGGTTTTTCTGCCGCACTTCATCACTAATTACATTGCTTCATCGTTCGTTTGGTGATGTGCGTACCACGGCGGGATTACCCCTAAAGATTCACACTACGAAACAAGTTCACGGGCGAATCCGTGACGTCATGGCAAGTCAGTGGACCATCCAGCTCAGTGAAACAATGCGCACGAAAAAAAAAAAAAGAGCAGACGTCATAACAGACCGGGGAGTATACCCCAACCCTTGACAGCAGCGTTGCGAAGAGGAACGGCAGAGATCGAGAGAAAGGAAATTACATAATGATACACTCTTCTGGTGCCTTCATCAGCTAGCAGGCGCGTCGGGATGGGCTCTGGGAGGGCCATTAAAATGAGCGTTGCGTCGTCTGCCAAACTACTACAAACAGATATAAATTATCCTATCGCACTTGGTAATCTACGATGCTGGTTCTCGTGGCATCCGCTGAGGAAGAAGGAGAGCAACTTGGTCGCCCGAGGCGATGCAGTTTGTTGCTCTGCGTACACGTCTGTCAACCTGTTAACCGCTTGAATTCGAATGCAAAGAGATAGAACGAGAGTAAGAAAGAAAGAAAAGAAAGAAAGAGAGAAAGGACCCTCTACTTTATCAGCCGGCGCTGAGAGCGCACACGAATCTGTTACCACGAATTGGCGACGTCACAGCACGTTGGACTCGATCCGTCCAGTGAATCCTGCTACAAGCCTCGCCTATGCACAGGTGCACTGTTGCAGGGCCTGCTATGTCCTGCGTTGTTACCTGGAGCGTAGTTTACTCTATTGGGGAGAAACTCGCGCAACGTGTATTTTTTGAACACCTGTTTGCGATTGGCCAACGCCTTCGCTGCCACTTCGTTCGCTCTCGCATTTGTTTACCGCCAGCTTTTCATTAAGAACGCAGGGATGGTGTTCGGGATTAAGGGCGTGAACTAAGACGACTTGAAAGATCAACAATAGCCCCCGTGTAGACAGTCATACTGATCATTTTTAAGTTTTACGGAATTTTTAAGAATCGCATGTTGCAGACAATATTGAGCTGGATTATTTAGAAAGGCGGACATTGCCTGCACGAGAAATCGAAAGGCATATTCAAATAATGGACAAAGTTTACAAATTGCCTTCTTAATTAATTACTTTACGACACACATTTCAATTTATGAACTGTAGCCGGTGAGCTTGCAAAGCGTATCCACTTGGAATGAATTTACAGAATGACACCAGTTTGGAAATTTGTACCATCAAACTCGCCTTAAAAATGCACTGTTGTTCCAGTTACATTCTAAACCAAACGCTTTTTTATGCATTGAAACACAAAAGTAACAGGAACGTCTATGTATTTCGTCCCACACTTTGGGAAATATATTTAGAAACTGTTGTCATCCTTGAAATTCATTTCAAGTGGATACGTCTTACAAACTTGCCGGCTACAATTATTAAATTGCAATATATGTCATAAAGTAATAATTAATAAGTTAATTAGTGAAGTTTCGTTAACCAGTTGAATATGTGTTTCGCTTTATCGTGCTAGTCATGTCCTCCTCTTCGATTAAATCAGCTCAAGTACAATAATTATGGTACCTGCCACAGGCGATATTTAAAAATTCCGTAAAAATTTAAAATGAACACCCCGTATATTATTTAGTTTCGGAAAGTGGCAAAAACAGTTCCCTACAATGCAGGAAGATATATATTTGACTATCAGTGTGCCTAAAGGGACTAGAGTGAACTCATATTACTAGCTAACGGCGATGGCAATAAAGTGCAAGCAGAAAAGAATTCATGCGTATTCTTCTAGACATCGGTGCACATAATTTAAGGCATAAGAAAAGGGAGGCTACCTCATATACAGATTGAATCATTGAAGCCGGTTTCGGCTGCTGGGGCAGACCATTCTCAGTGTCTATCCGAAAACGGAACAGAAGAGAAAGATCCTTCACACTACCTGTGAAAAAAATGTAAATAATCATAATGATATTATTATTAATAAATTCGCTATTAAATGATGGTCATTCCACTTTGAGCACGATGCAATAACATGTCTTTCCCCAGTAAGAGTTCTTATTTTCTAAATTTATACTGATTTCAAATATTGTTGAAACAACAACAACAACAACAACAACAACAACAACAACAACAACAACAACAACAGCAGCAGCAGCAGCAGCAGCAGCAGCAGCAGCAGCAGCAGCAGCAGCAGCAGCAGCAGCAGCAGCAGCAGCAGCAGCAGCAGCAGCAGCAGCAGCAGCAGCAGCAGCAGCAGCGCAGCAGCAGCAGCAGCAGCGCAGCAGCAGCAGCAGCAGCAGCAGCAGCAGCAGCGCAGCAGCAGCAGCAGCAGCAGCAGCAGCAGCAGCAGCAGCAGCAGCAGGCAAGCAGGCAGCAGCAGCAGCAGCAGCAGCAGCAGCAGCAGCAGCCTAGCAGCAGCAGCAGCAGCAGCAGCAGCAGCAGCAGCAGCAGCACAGCAGCAGCAGCAGCAGCAGCAGCAGAGCGCAGCAGCAGCAGGCAGCGAGCAAGCAGAAGCGCAGCAGCAGCAGCGGCAGCAAGCAGCAGGCAGCAGCAGCAGCAGCATGCAGCAGCAGCAGCAGCAGCCCGCGCAGCAGCAGAAGCGCCAGCAAGCAGCAGCAGCAGCAGTCAGAAGCTAAGTACCTATCTGTGACATGCTATAGCATAGCACAACAACAACAACAACAGCAGCAGCAGCAGCGACGAAAAAAAAAAAGTTTAATTATAGGGTGTTACGCGCCAAAGCCACGATCTGTTTATGAGGCACGCCGTAGTGGGGGGACTCCGGAAATTTGGACCACCTGGGGTTTCTTAACGTGCACCTAAATCTAAGTGCATGGGTGTTTTCGCATTTCGCCCCCATCGAAATGCGGCCGCCGTGGCCGGGATTCGATCCCACGATCGCGTGCTGAGCAGCCCAACACCATAGCCACTGAGCAACCACGGCGGGTCAGCGACGACGACGACGACGACTATGAATGATAACGATTACTTTAAAAATGCCCATGGGTGCTCTTAATCATCTGCATCTCCTGCTACGGTGTAGCGCACTTGGAGCAGTTGAGTGAAT
Source organism: Dermacentor silvarum (assembly GCF_013339745.2). Lineage (NCBI taxonomy): Eukaryota > Metazoa > Arthropoda > Arachnida > Ixodida > Ixodidae > Dermacentor > Dermacentor silvarum. The sequence goes on from NC_051154.1 coordinate 215,293,851, forward strand.
GGATCGCTGTTCTCGGAAGTTTTAGGGGACCTATACTGAAAGCAGTGCAGCACTATTTCTGCCCCGCGTGACCGAACCTTACCGCGCTTCTGCTAAAGTATCTGTCTGTAACATGCTATAGCATAGCGCAGCGCACTTCTGTGGAGCGCACGGTAATTCGTTTCTCACGTCATCGCTTCCACTTTTCAGTGATCCTCTCCAACGGATTTCTCCCCAGCAACATCTTCGAGGGGGGCCAGGTGAACATCGGTTCGTACGAGCAGTGCCTCCACACGAGGGCAGTCAACAGCGAGGGCCAGAAGACTATGCAGGGGCAATATTGTTCAATGCACGTCAAAATGCCCGTCGACCTCATGGGCTCGCTCGTCGACAGATTCCACAAGATTGGGGAGCTCCTGGTAAGAGGCCGAAATCATCTGTTTCAGTCCGCACAAGTGATGTGGGGGCGGACGAAAGGACCGTTAATAGAAACGGGCCAAATGTAGCAGTGTCTTGGGGCTCTTTGAAATCGTGATACGACAAACCTATAGAATCATTCAAATACGGCACTGATTTTGAAATTATGTGTTGCTCTTGATGTCCTCGTGTCGTTTGGGCTTAATCGTTTGAACCTAGTATTTTTTTCAACCTAGCATTTCTTTTTAGCATTTTAACCCAACGTGCCACCTGATGGCAAGCGCTGACGCTAAGGTTGTCATGTAATGCACCGCTTTTTATTAAGACACGGTCCACAAGTTGAACCTGCAGCAAAAAGGTAGATTCTATTTATTTTCTCAAGCGTATTAGTTCTTATTTGAGAGAAAGTTTTAACTCTCATGGGCCAACTCCGAGTTTTCTATTCAAATCATGTCAAATGCGGAAACGCTCTCATTCGAGAACCAATGTACCGATCAAAAATAATTTTATCAGACTAAAAAAAAAAAATGAAATTCTAACGATAGCTGCAACGTCAATTTTCATTCAGGGCAACAAGTGTTTACAAAAGTTGCAGTTAATTAAAATAAACCCCTCCGTAACTCCCCACTAAAAACGGAAATCAAAAGTTTCTAAACTGTACTTTGTTGAGTTTCCAAAACGGACCATGTTGAATTTCCATGAAATTGTTACGTTGTTAACGTGTGTCTTGCAAACGGTGTAAATTAGTGGTATATTGCGGAGCGGTGCCTATATTTTGAAGGCTTTGGACGATCATACTGGTGCACGTTACAGGAATGCGATATTTCTTTTCATTGCGGAGTTATTGATTTGTAAACTTGATGAATTAATTTTGTAAAAGGTTTCTATTTCTAGCACTTTTCGTAAAACCACAGAAGCCCTAAACCAAAGATTTGTCACCGGAGTTGGCAGATTATAGCTTTCTTTTGAAATGTGGCAAGGTGTACCAAAATTGGTTCGGTGGAGGGCGAACGATAACATTTCTCCGTTCCGGTGTATTTAGATAAGGGATCCCAAGGTATAAAGCTTGCTATTGAGAGACAGTGCGCAGTCAGCAAAGCGCATTGAGATTTAACAGCCCTTTCAGTCGCGCAGTTTTCTTGTCATTGCGTTCCATTATCGTAATTTCTTTTTCATACGCCCGTTTCTTCATATTTGCAAACAGAATGAGAGAGAGAGAAAAAAACTGGGGAGGGGGGGCACCTAAGCAATTCTTATTATGTATAAATGCGAGATCATTCTTGTCGCTGAGTGTGTCGGTGAGTTACGTGGCTGAGTTTAGTGTTGCGGCGAAATGTTGCTGAGTTTAGTGCTGCTGCGTTGTTTCCGAGTGTAATATATTGCTGTTTATGAGGTCGCAACAGCGGAAGACGACAAACCGGCCACACTGCGATATGTCAGTTTTGTTTCATTTGCGGAGTTCTCATTAAAGTAGTGTTTCACGCACATTGCGTTCAGTGTTCTTTCTCGATGACACCACTTTTCAGCACGATGACACCACTTTGCCAAGCGATGACCGTACTTTTTTTGAGCGGCACCATGCGGTTGACACTACATTTCTTCATCGGGTTCGTAGGCGAACTCCACCTCATACTCTTGGGGGATGTCGTAGTCGTCGTGCGACGGGTACCTGAAACGCGTTGCATCTTATCCGTCGTCCACGGGCTTCGGCGACTGTGTCTGCGGGCCCCCGACAACGCGAAAGGCAGAGCGATCGGATACAGCTCACCGTGCTCGCTCCACAGCCGCTCGCTCTGCCATCTAGTGAATCGCCCGCCAGACAAAGTCCAACCACGTGCAAAGGCTGGAATAGATTCGCCATTATCGCCTTTTGTAATGGCGGCGAAATGCAACTGTGGAGCAGTGGTTAGCACGCGCGGCTACGGAGCGGTAGCAATGGCGGTCGGGCGGAGGATCAAATGCACACCGTGGCCACTTTTCTGTGAGATGAAAATGGAGTAATTTGTGTGCCGTTTTTCTGCCACGGCTTTCTGCTACGCCTTTCTAGTGACGGCGGGGTTGCACAACGAGCCAAGTAATGCTCTCGCATAAAAAAAAGTTGTCGCAGTTTCACCTGAAAGGCGAAGCATCAATTGCGATAGCAAACTTGTAGAGAGCTATACGGAGTAATGATATTAGCTTTATAAGCTGTATAAACTTGGACATGCAGCAGCATCGGCAACACGCAGAACTGTTGTCGACGCCGTCGGCGTTTTGCCCGCGTTAGCTCAAAATGCGTGCGGCGTTGGTGACTGTTGCCGGAGCCTCTGATATAAATAGGCACTTGGTGCCGCAGCTAAACGTGGCCTCCCTTCCCTCCCCCTCCCCAACGGCCTCTCGCGTGTCTGAAGAAGGCGCGTTTGCTCTACATATATGGTGATTGTAAAGGAGAAAAGAGACGCCTACTTCTGCAGCCCTTAAGCGAGCACGGCGCAGAACGCGCGTTTGTTCTCCGCCGTGCGTTCACTCCCCGTGAAAGACGCGCCCCTCGCGCCCTTTCACTCGCACATACAGCGTTCGGCGCGCGGCGACGATTTCATCTCCAAATGACGTCATACGGAACCTCACGGCGACGGCGACGGCGACGGCGACGCCGACGGCAGAAATCTGCTTTTGAGTGTCCATATAATTGCTATCGCAATAAAATATGTTCATGACGGTTTCTCAAGGTTCTTTTTATTTTTAGTTTTTCTCACCTTTCGGAAAGAAGTAGCATTATGCACTAAATTAACTTTTATTGAGTAGCTTGAATGATACGATTTTTTTCTTAGCCAAAGGCGGAGAAGTCTCATTAAATAGTACCATAGAAATGGCTCCCGAATAGTGCCGAATAAATGTAAGAGTATTTTTTAAACGCATGCATATTATAATTATAAAACTGACTTATACGTCTTCATTGTTCGTGCTTCGTTGGCGCCGCAACTATCGTCCCGTAATACTGTCACCAGCTGTCTCAACTTGCCAACACCAGATCGCATTCATTATGCACACCAGAGGTTTTGTTGACATGGGACCTGATACTGATTTTTCAAGATTTCGCACTTTCTTATTTCATCACGTCTGTTGCTGTACTTTGTATATAGCATATCGTTGCATATGCACGAACAGGCCGTCGTCATGCGCAACTCATATTAATATCAGGGGACGCTAAAGAGAAATCCGAAATCCGTACAGGCTGGCAGATTACTCTTTCAATACTCGCTTTGTATTGCTTCGAATTACCAGCCAAGCCTTGCGTGCTTGGGTGGCAATTGTTCTACCTGAGCATCTCATGCGTTGTAAACATCTTCCACTAAGACAATCAACATGTGTAGAACTCCTTTCTTGATTTTGCGCGCAGGTGATAACCGTAACTTATTTGAACTCGAAGCAAAAAGAAGCATGAATGTGTTTGCGAAGTACATAACCCATTGTGCTAATCAGAATTTTAGTAACCCCACACACAAAAAAAGAAGAGACAAAACGAGATAGATAGTAAAGAAAAAAAAAACTACGTAATTTTGAATTCGGAGAAACAGTTTTTTTTTTATTTTGCAAGAGAAACCCGCATATGACCAGCGCATTACAGTATTCAGCGAGAGGGTGTCCTTGATAATTGCAAGAGTGAGGTGCATTTGCAAAATCATCCGTGTTACCAAAATCCAAAATCATCCGTTTTAGCAACGACGGTTCGGGCAAAGAGTCGTTCGTAAATAAAGTTTATTTCTTTACGAACGAAAGAAAGATTCTTTAAAATACGGGCCGTCACACTGCCTTATCGGGACTGAAGTTTCGGCGCGAAGTAAAAGAAAAATTATGTTTGACCACGTTTTTTTGTTTTGTTTTCGAGCAATCATTCACTTACCGCGAAATTAATGAAAACTGAGTTTTGAAAGAATGCTTTGTGACTGTAAACTGATTCAGCGTTTCTCTTCAGCGTTCCTTTAACAAACGAAGAAAAAGGTTTTGTACGCAAGCCACAAGAGACTAAAAGCAATGCGTCTTATTTCGCAGGGGCGTACAAACCCGCTTACGCGGACCACGTACAACAAATTCGCCAGCACGGACTATCGCATCGGGATCTGCACTCCGTCGACGTGTACCACCGAGGACCTGCAAGTGTTGGCCACAAAAAGTACGTCGACGGACGACGTTACTGTAGTCCCGCAGGTGTCTGCGTGTCAGGGCACCAGGCGGACACGGAGTGCGAAGTGTGTAGCTAGGGATTTTTGGAAAACGTCGCAGAAAGACAATGACATTTAAGTTTTACGCTCGCGCGTGACTTGAGGGTGCTAAAGTGTAGTTTTCTTCTAAAAGAAGCTATTTGTCCACACGTACACCCGTTAGTAAAAGCCTACGGATCACAGGCTTTCTATTACCTATCTGGTCAACATAGCGTCAATTTTTTTTTGTGCCGCTAGTTTAATGTCTAATATAGGCAACACTTTGCTGCTTATATGGGTTGATTCATTCTTCCTTTCTGATTCTCAGTGCTCGGCCAGTATGGGATAAACTCCACCGTCAGAAGCTGTCGCACGGACAATCCTAAGACCATCACAAAACTTCAAGCAGCATCCATGTAAGCGTTGAGTGTTCTTACTGCTGTGAGATTTATTTATTTATAATGAATGAATGAATTTAATTATTTCACAAATCACAAGTAAAAAAAAAAGAATACACCTACTAAAACGAGCAAATTCGAGCTGTTGATATTTTATTCATCTGAGAGAGAGGATACCGTGTCCAAACCATTCAAAAAGCCTCAGCACACGACAGATGCCCTGAAATACTTGCACAATTACTCATATTCTGTGAAAATAGATGACACGCTGACAACGCGCATTTTGATCCGCTTCACTCCAGGAAGGCCGGATGATGTGATAGAGATGTTTACGAAGAAAAAAGACTGCGTTCTCCAAGTCAAAGTTTCCTAATCTGTCGTTAGAGAGAAGCAATCAGCGCATATTAATGCAAAAATTTGATCTCGTCACGTACAAAAAGAATCGAACTGTGGTCGCTCAAAGAATCGTATAGGTGGGTGTCTTTCATGACATTAATCGTCTTGCGTTTTCTCGTTCCAATTCCAGGGCAGTGCTGGGAGTTCTTGCACTCACGGTTGTCGTGGCAACGCTTACGGAATGGATAATGGCAGCACGCGGTGGATGCAACGTCAAGCAAAAGGGTAAGAGAAACCATCTAAGTTGGAGGTCTGGATGGTACGGCAGCTAGAAATCAATGTCACTGCATCATTTATTTTTCTACGTGTGCAGTCAGTGTCATTGCACAAACACATTATATACACGTTTTCTATATATTTATTCCCATTAAAAGCCTTTTGGGTTGTGTGACACAATTTCGATCTTTTCAGAGGGACAGATAACACAATACAAATAAGACGCATTCCTTTCTGTATTATATTTCGGGTCGATATTATTTTAACAAAGGGTAACATTGTCATCCACCCGATAGTAATACGAAGCAAAGTTGTGTATTTTAATTCAATGGCTGTCAATAGTTTGTTCGGTATACACGGCCCACAGAGAAAAACTCTATACTATAGTGCATTAGCGAGGTCGTTTTCTGACAGCGCTCGTAAGCAGTAGCATCAGAAGAGCGCCTCGAGTTGTGTGCACTATTGTGGGGCTTATTTGGGTGAGTCGGTTCATGTCATGCGATTGTCAAACCAGACGATAGAAAGTACGTGCCGAGAACAACACGGCATGTATGTGTGTCCTGTGCTTTTGCGCCGTATTTTTTTTATGCACCCGCTTATGCGAATGTTACTTTGAGCATCATTCAATGGCTCCTTAATATCAGCCGTAACGACGATGGCATAATATCTGTCTGAACAGAAAACCACACGCAAATTTCACTGCACGTGGGCAGCCCCGTCTATTACGTAGCCCTCCTGCTGGCGATCATGTATAGTCTGCAATAAAAAAAAAGAAGGAAAAAAAAACCCATCATATGACAATTAAAGAAGACTCGCATGCGCCTGGCGCGTGCGCCCGCGCACGGGCGCGTAATAAACAAACTTTTGGGTACAACGCGGAAATGTCTCGATATGTTTCGATGAACCTGACGTAATCATCGATGCAATTATCTTGAATGGAGAAGACGTAAGCGTTATCGTAATTTAGTGCGTGGTAAGCTTCACCTTGAAACTGCTGGCCCCGCCGTCGCGTGTGGTGAGAGGGGAGGGTGGCTGATTGGCTCCTTGCCGGGGAAATGCTCATTGCGTCAGCATACCACGAGCCAAAGGAACTTGGACCCGCCTGAAGAGAGCGCCCGCCGAGCGACACACCTGGCGTCAGCTGGACGCTACGTCATAGTTCGAGTAGCCGCAGGCAACAGGAAAGGGGCACCTCGAAAACGGCACTGCCGACTGCTCTTCGCCACCTTAATTGAAACTCTCACTCTTTTTTTCCCTTCTTTTTTTTTTGGGGGGGGGGGGAAGGACAACCCCAGATTTAGTTCTTCATTTGCCACGACTTTCTTTGATCACATACATGTTGTGGAAAATCCGTAACCGACTTGAAACTCTCAGTCTTTCGTTTTTTCGGAGTCGTTTCTTTCGTTTTCTTTTTTGGAGCGAAGAACCCAGTTTTAGTCTTTCATAAGGCTTTCTTTGTGCCCATACCTGATGCGGGAAATACCCTGCTGTGTCCTTGCGCTTCGACCGGATTAGCGACCCGCTCTCCGCAAGGAAAGTTTAAAACAATAATGTAAAAAAAAAGCGCTATCAGATTGATGAACAGCCTTGGTGACTCCTTTTCCACCGAATTAATTGATTTTCCTCCGCAGGCGTTCACTTCTGCATTCTTATTTCAGTTACTGTATATTCTGTTAGGAACCTCTATGATTCTCTTTGCACGCAGTCATTACGCTCCATTATCCTCAGGTTTTTAAAGAACGAGGCTTGAAAAACAGTGGCAGCTGGTATCGAGTTGGATGACATGAGTTTTGGTCTGCTTTTATGAACCCATAAACGTGAAACAGAGATAGAACATGAGACAGACAACGAAATGAAATCTAGAGACGTTATCCTAGCAACAAGTCCAGCAATCTACTGCGACAAAAGGGTGATGAGGCGACACACAAAAGATGGCATAACCAGGCACAAACTGAAATTTTTTACAAGATATCCGCAATACGTTGTGCAGTATTGTACACTGTTAAAGGAAGCACCTATAACCAGCATTGAGGCAAATATAACTGAGACCATTATTTAACTTTACTGGAAAGAAGTGGCTGATATGACCCATCGCACGTACATAAAATATTAAGTCTTTGGGCCCTTATGTCATATCTCAGCGATAATCCAAGGTAGAATACTGTTACTTGAACAGTAAACCACAGTGAAGTGTATTATACGCGTTGTCTTCTCAAACAAGTAAGCATTTTCGGCAGTACACCTGGGCCTTGTAACGTCAAACTATTCAAATATGTTTTTATTCCAATCTTCTGACATCAAATTTACGTATCCGCCGACGCAAGCATTGGGTGGTGACTCGGAGCGTTGTTTGAACAGGCCTATAAAACGCTATCCTCGTTTATATTCATGCGTAATCTTGACCTCATACTAAATAAGCTAGCTTTTGAGAATAAAAACATTACTATTAGTAGGAGATATCAATATTAATCAACTCGATATATACAATCATGTCACTGTGGCATATACTGAATGTTTTAGCAGATACGGATTTGAATCACTAATTGAGTCACCAACACGATGTGCTACTAAAGGAACGAACACACTCATAGACCATGCCTTATGTAACTTTTCTCCACGTCCTTCCGCAAGTGTGATTGACATTATTATTACGGACCATTATCCTATCCTTTTCTCCTTTAATGGTTCCTTGCTAGTTGCTAAGTCATCTTTCATCACAGGTATTTTTTGGCGAAAAAATGTTTGTAGAAGTTATTTCGGAAACCCAGTGGTCCGAGATAAAGTCTAAGTGTGACACTGAACTAGCTCTTAAAAATTTTTGTAGATTGATTATCGATGCAGTGTTGCCTAGCACAAAACAGGTAAAAAGCAAAAAAAAAAAAAAGAAATATCCTCAAAATCCTTGGGTGACAGAGAGACTACTGAGAAGCATGCGAAGAAAGGAAAATGTGCACAGAATGACGAACCGCCAGCCATTTAACATGTCGTTACATTGACGGTGAAAAACATACTGCACCGTTTTAACTAATCTGCTAAAGAATGCAGAAAAAGCTTTATTACGAACATGATTTTGGAAAATATAAAAACAACACTAAGAAACAATGGGAGTTTTTAAATTTCTTTTTGAACACGAATGGTGTGCAACGTTCTTGTAACGAAAATAAGATTTAATGGAGAAGCTAACACTGATCTGGTTGATATTGTCACGGGAAACGGTGTAACTGAAAATATATTTACAAAATATATACAGCGAGCTGTAGCACTGCCAAGATAGCGGAAAGACAATCTCTTCAATCGTCGTTGTCTTCACCCGAATGGTCAACGTCATCTTTGTCCCATTGCGCGCAGTCTCGTAACATTAACCTCCGGCCGGAAGAGCGCCCACCCGGCGCTCTTCCGTCGGCGCGAGGTATGGCTTGAGGCGGGCCACGTGCACGCCGTCTGAGGAAGGAGAAGACGTGGTAGGATCGAGCGGGGCTATTTCGTAAGTGACATCTGTCAATTGTCGCAGGACGCGATAGGGGCCAGAGTATCTCGAAAGTAGTTTTTCAGAAAGGCCAACGCGCCGAGATGGGGACCAGACAAGGACATGGGCGATGCGGCGACTCTTCAGTGCCTCAAAACGCCGGCATTCCTTGATAATGTCTTCAACGGTCGAGCAGTCCTTAAAGACCAGCAAGTTGAAAGCATCATCAGTAATGCCTTTCAGGACGTGACTTACTTTGTCCGCCTCGGTCATGGTGGCATCAACTCGGCGGCAAAGGGCGATAACGTTAAGGATGTACGACACGTACGATTCCGTGGGAGATTGGCCGCGACAGGAGAGATCCTTCGAAGCGGCGCTCTGGCGACCCATTGGTTTGCCAAATAGGTCACGAAGCTTCTGCTTACATAGATCCCAGCTGGTCAGCTCCGTTTCCTGAGTGTCAAACCAGACGCGCGCTGTCGCACTAAGGTAGAAACCGATATTAGTGAGTGTCACTGTCGGCTCCCACCAATTGTTGGTTGCGACGTGCTCCTAATTCCTAATCCAGTCATCAACGTCGACGTTGTCTGTGCCGCAAAAAGATCCTGGGTCACGGGGTTGGATCAAGATCACTGGCTGGGGTGCCGGTGTTGCGGTTGACGCAATATCCCCGCCTGTTGACATGGTGGAACTTGCCAGGACACGTCCGCTGCGGAGTTCCGTCTTGAGTAGTACCCCAGCACTTCCACCAAAATGTCACGGGAAACGGTATAACTGAAAATATATTTACAAAATATATACAGCGAGCTGTAGCACTGCCAAGATGTTGTTGTTGTTGTTGTTGTTGTTGTTGCCTCAAAACATGCCAAGATGGCGGAAAGACAATCTCTTCAATCGTCGTCGTCTTCACCCAAATGGTCAACGTCATCTTTGTCCCATTGCGCGCAGTCTCGTAACGATATTTTAAATACTTTCAGTAATTATTTTGATGAGGGGAATGTTGACCAGCCTATAGCCTCGCATTGTGAATTGAAATGTGTTGGTTTCTCTTCTTATCTGTTTCCTGTCACACCACACGAGGTGCTCGCTGTAATCCGTAACCTCAAAAACATTGACTTTGGATTAGATAACTTCTCCGCTCTGCATCTTAATTTAGTGGCTCATCTTGTCTGCGATACACTAAGCTACATCATAAACCTAATTTTCAAAAACAGTGTGTTTCCTAGCTTTTTAAAGAAAGCAAAAGTAATTCCTGTTTTAAGAAGGGTGACAGGCATGTCATTTCTAATTACCGTCCTATTTCTATCATTTCAGTCATTAGTTAAATTATAGAACGACTTTTTGGGGTGCATCTAAGAATTATCTAAATAAGCTTAATACATTAACGAACTCTCAATTCGGGTTCCATCCTGGAATCCGAATTCACCATCAGCCGAGGGCTTATGGTGAAAAAAGTGTAGAAGCAGAAATAAGAATTTTTTTGTTCGGTCTACTCATGCATAATCAGTGTGTACACGCCATATCAAATGAGTAGTTTTCACTGTTTTTATGCCATCGAAGTGGACAGACAATCGAAGTGGAGGTGGCCCGAAAGAAATGTTGACCAATAGTGGAGGGTTAATTGCAGAAATGAAATAGAAAAGTTTGGAATAGCTTTACTTTATAGCTCCCCTGCATCACACACAGCTACATCCGTTTATTTGATGCCCTTTTTTTGCATTGTTTACTGCTCATGTGTTGTGGCAAATCCGCGAATGAGGGCAAAGAAAAAAAAAGTCAACCTGTTATTGATCGCTGCGGCAGCGCCAAAGAAGATTAGGTCATCATCATCATCATCATCATCACCACATCATCATCATCATCATCATCATCATCATCATCATCATCATCACCGCTCTTTTTTGATCCCATTCTATCCCCAGACGGCACAATGCTTGGAACGCTGCTTTACTTTTCTGCTGTGAGCAACACACGCCACCTGCTGCGCACCGAGAACACGGACAAGAACCGGCCTCTTCTATTCCTCGGCGGCTTCAAGGTGCTGCTCATCCTGTGGGTCATATACGGACACTCCTACATAATGGTGCAACTCGAATTCTCCGGTGAGCGCCTCTGATTATCCAGAAGCTGCTTGCGGGCCAGGCTGGCGTACAACGCCGTTGCCAGTCGCTCTGATATGAACTATATATATATTTGAAGCATTCGGTATCGCCTGGTTAAATAACCCCTCACCTGTGCGTTGTACTCGGCTGACTAGATGAGCCTCGCGTTGACTTCCTTTTCGCTCCTTTTTTCCCCAGTCTCTCGTTGGTGATTCTTTCTAAGCTCGGATTCCCATGGCCAGTTGTATGCAGCTAGCACCTGTTGGCAATTTACCCTGCAACTCTTACCCTGTGTTCCTTGCATGTATTTTCAAGCGAGGCAAAGGGTTCGCCGAAAGATGGCCACTTGAAGGAATCGACAGTGGGCAAACGAGGGAAGCTTAGGCCTGGAGCCAACGTTTGGCAACAGGACTTGTCCTAGTTAGGGCAACTGCTTTCCTTTGAAGCGTTTATATACGTCGCTCACTCTACCCCCGGCGCGAAGATTATAAAAGGGGAACGAAATAGTTAGGTAAGGGTTAGTGAACTGGTAGTGTTCAATGGGAGAGATTAGCTATGATAATGGGAGAGTGGGGAGTGGGGGGGGGGGGGCAGGATCTTCCAAGCAGTAGGGGTGACAAAAAAAAAGAACATTGTGAAGAAATGTCAATTTAAACAGTCGTTGTCGATCCGGTGGGTTTAGTTTTCACAGAAAACAGGAAGCAGTTGTTGCCCTTTATAACAAAGAGGTGTACTCTTGTCGAAGATGAGACTTGCTTTGTTCTCACTGTTGCATGCATCTTGGAGTATAAATGCAGTTGAAGGAGTTTATTAAATTATAACAGCGATGTAAGGAGCATAAACAAGGAGTTCACTTACTACGTGACGCGGGCGGTCAATAGGATGATCCACGTCTGCCGCTAGAGCCTTGAGTGACACTGGCTAACAGTTCAATAGTCAGGTCTTGTACACGTACATAAATGCCCAAGAAAGTGGACGTGCGCACAGCCGCCCTCGTAGTGCAACGGTAGAGCATCGCGCACGTAATGCGGATGATGTGGTTCTGGCTCCCACCGGCGACAAGTTGCTTTTTCGTCGTCCACTTTAATTTCTTACCTTGTAATTTCTACATTTCCAATGAGAAGACAAATAATTGCCCCTATGCTTTCCTTGGATTCATTATTTGTCGGTTTCATATGGTTGTGACTAACAAAAAACGAGCGTCTCCCCCCCGCCCCCTCCTTATTTTCTCCTTGTTGATCGCTTCTCAATGTTTTTTTCCCTCGCATGGTTTCATACGCAGATAACCTGTTCAATATAGGAGATATCAGCAAGAAGATCGTCTCGCAGATAATCCCGAACGGTTTCCTCAGCGTTTCCACGTTCCTATATCTAAGGTGAGAAGTGCATGGCATGACCGCACAGGCCATTTGGGAAAACAATGAGGGTAACTGGAGGGAAGATATAACCAGAAACGTCGGCCAAACATCAATCTCTTCTCTGTTCCTCCGTACTTGGCCCCTTTTGTATAACAGCGTTATCGAATGTACGGATAGCCGAAAAGAAACGCGACCACTGCAGCGTGCGGCAACCAGCTGATGGTATTTTATAAGTAACAAGGCATGATCTGCAAACTATCGAATGTTTTTGTTACTGAGTGCTATTATTATAGAAGTGATTTCGTGCCTCAGCGACGATACGTCAACGTGTAAATATAGTAATCGCATGTTGTGATCAGGACACTTTTTGTTGCAACCCGAAGCGCGACACTTACTCCATCGATCATATAATAGACCCCTGCAGTTTTGATCACGTCTTATTTGTGGCATGGCCGTGTCTGCAGGTAATCGTTACGTATTCTCTGAAAGACAGATAGCGAGCAGGCATCTTCGCGGCCCTGGCCACACGAAAGCCTTTAGGAGGAGATGACTAAAGCATGGAATGGCGTTGCCGGTACTTAGGCGAACTGCTTCATCACTAAGATACTGCATTTGCTGCACGTTCAAATAACACGTTGAAGTGAACGCCCGTTGGATCTTACCACAAATGAGAAATTTAGGCAAACAAAATGACATTCGAAAGCACCATGTCGCTCGTAATAAACGAGTACTTTTCATGAACGAACATGTAATGGAGATTTCTTTGTCAGTTTCTTACACACTTTTCTTGATTTCTTTGTCCGTTTCTTATACACTTTTCTTGATTTTCAGTGGCTTCGCGTTAACGTTTTCACTCCTTGGCTTTCGGCAAGGGTTATACAAGCAGAACCTGCTCATCGTTTTCCTCATTGGTTGCTGCAAGCGTTATCTCAGGTACGCATTGTGTACTTACGGATTGAGCGTCACCTAAAAAAAAAAAAACGTGAACTGCTGACCAATTATAAAAGAAGATCGTTACTGCATGAATACTAATTGATTGATTGAGTTATCGGCTCACCTATTGGTAGATTAATCTCTCGATATGGTAACAAGTCATAAATTCAGCTCTTGGCTGGCCAAGAGCCTTGAGACGCTTGTTGTAATCACAAACTAATCACCTTGGGGGGGGGGGGGGGGCTCAGGTTTCCTTCAAGCGGATTTGTCGCTTTTTGCCTGGGCCATCCCGCATCATCCTGATGTAAACATGCAAATCAAATCAAATCAAATCAAGTCAGTCAAACCATACCTTAAAGGCGCATTGAAACTGTCGTTATTGCCACCGTGTTCGTCGTACATTAAATGACCAATCTATAAAATTTGAGTGATTATGCTAGCTATTTCAAAATGATTTTTTTAAAATCGCGAGCGCCTAAATAGTCTGGCAACTCATGCGCATTCTCAGCTGCTGACTATATAAAACAGCCGTATCTATAACCTCTTTTACGCCACTCTTAAATGAAAAAAAAAAAAGAAGCCTTTATGATTTTATTCGGTGCTGGGCGGAATCGAACCCTCGTCACAAAGGTTCCTCAAGCACAGCAGTCCGTTGCTTTGACGCTGCGCGACGAATGCTAGTGGGCTCCTAGGGAAAAAAAAAAAAAAAGATCTCCGCGTTTGCAAGCACGAGCCCGCCACGAATTTCGGAGGCTACGCGGCGACTTCACGGCAGCGCGGTTAGATGGTGCAGCGTGCCCAGAGGGAAGCGCGATCGAGGAGCCCGGCTGTAGTACACTCCTCACCATGACGCGTTTAGGCGGTGGCAATGCGATGTGTTATTACTTTGCTTTAATGCTAACCGCATTAACGTCGACGTTCGTCGTGAGAGTGGTTCTGTCGGAAGGTTTTGACGAAATAAAGCCAGCAGGAGTTGTGAAACTTCTGGAGTAAGTGATCGGGCTCCTATATTTATCACGACAATATAAATCTTTTTCACTGGGAAACTGTTTACGTGACTTTTGACCTGTCTATTTTTACCAGGTTGACAATACCGATCATTGGAGTCATTTTGGGCACATTCTTGCTACCGCTGCTAGTCGATGGTCCGGCCGACCAAGATTTCGTGGCGAGTGAAGTGCAGGGCTGCATTTCAAGATGGTGGACCGTGTTCGTGCACTCCAACAACTTCAACTCGATGAATGATATGGTACGTGCACGGCGCCCTACTCGACGCGTTGACTAACAAATTTTGAGATTAATCTAGCGCGCCTTTTCGGCGACGTTTGGCACTTTGGCGGTGTGCTTTAATTAATTGAGTAGATTAGGCGACGCGCGGCCTACAATTTTTGCTGCTTTAACTGGTGCATGCTTTCCGGTAGCACTTCCGAGCGTAGTGCAAGGTGTTCTTTTTTATTATTAGAGAGCTCAAAGACCCCGCAAACCCGGTCCCAATGTAGCAGTGGCGATATGGGTAATATCAGCGCTAAATATATCATCAGTGCTACAGGTGCAGTGCAGGTGCTTGTTCGTGACCAGCCAGAGCCAGTGATCACCTACATCGGTGCAGCATTCATTTTCAGACACCAGAGTCTATTCTCGTTACATCAGTTTACCTCTTACATGTTGAAGTCGAGCTTGGTCCGTGCGCAGCGTTGTTCGCAGTAAATAAATAAAACAAAATAACAAAATACACTTTCGTGGTGAGGCAGCATTCGAACCCAGGTACCCACAGCTCGAAATCGATCGCCATAACCACTAGTCTATACATCCACGCTTACACAGCATGTATTTATGGGAACCATATGATTCGCGTTGTACCGACGATTGCAACATCTCCCGCTATGGGCAAGAGAGCAAAAAAATGAGAGAGAGAGAGAGAATGAAAAAAAAAGATCGAGAGAGAAACAAAGAAAGAGACAGAGGCTGGATTTGAACCCGGGTACTCACGGTCAAAAGGCGAGCATCATACCCACTACGCCATACACCCACGCTTGCTTGCAGTGCCCCGCTGTTTCATCAGATTTCAGTAGCGTGGAGCTGGATTAAATTTTTTTAGTTGTATTGGCCTTTCCCTGTCTAGCGACCCGTCTTTACGTGAACTCCGCCGTTGTCTGTCAGGTATTTGTAATAGAAAATTAAAAACACGTTTGGCGCACAAAACAACAACAGCAACAAAGGCGTCTGTGACAATGATGTACTAGCATACTTTTAGACACAGGTTGACTCGATAATAATTCATAGTTCACAAACATTTAATTTCTAAGCAATACGTTTCTCTTCTTCTACGTATGGGACAAGGCTGCCACACACATAAGAAATGCTTAGTGGGTCCGGGTTCCCACGTCGCACAAACTATAAAATTAAGAAACATACGTGATATATACCAGAATTCTTGTAAATCCCACGAATATACCTGTCCCTTTTTCTACAGTGCCTGCAACATCTGTGGTACGTGAGCGCCGACATACAGCTTTTCGTTTTTGTGGCACTTCCACTGACGCTTATATTTGTCAGGTAAGTTTTCTCCCAAATATTGCAACTCATCAATATAGTGGCTTGCTGTGACCATGTTTCCTGCTTTCTTTAAAATGCTAGCGTGTAAGACGAGCAGCTGTTTGTACTGTCATTATTGAATGCGCGGCCACTGGTTTGTCCAGTGTAAAGGGATTCAGGTTTCTGTTTTCGCGGAACAGTCGCCATGATGGCTCAGCGGCTGCGGTCTTTTTGGTGTTCAGCACAAGGTCTCGTGTTCGTAGATTGAAAGGTACGTAAAAGAGTCCAGCGGGGTCAAATTTAGTCCTCTATTACGGCCTCCTTCATAGACACTTAGGGTCGCAAAACCCCCCACCAATTGCTATCTTTCCATTTATCAGAAGTAAGCTGCAGACGGTGGACCTATTCATGAAGTTGAAAAGGAGGCAGCAAGGAGCACACATAGCACTACAACACAGGCAGTCAATGTCGGTCAATGCTTCTCATTCCATCTCAAATCACATACGTAATAAAAATAAATAAATACTGGAAGTATACTTTTTCAGTCTGGTAAGGCGTGGTCACCAAGGCACGGTCACCTCGAGAGAAGTGCATGATCCCGTTGCATTTCCGTGATCGCCCGTGCTGGCACCCAAAATTACGATGAACTCATTTCACTTGCACAGAATGTCTTGTCCATGGTGAATTACCTCGGGACCTCCTTTTGTGTGTTCACGCATCTGTATTTATGATGTATATTAGTTCAATGAATTTGAATAATCCCCGAACGTTACCCGCTGACCATCGTACATTTCGGCAGGCTGCTATGACAAAAAACTAGTATCACCCCGAAATTCGTATATATACACCGTTTTCACATCATTAAAACTCACTGTACTAGAAAAAAAAAATAGGGTGGATAGGCACCAATAGTAAACCATTTTTTTTTCCTCTCTCTGCTCAGGCACCCCAAAATTGGTCTGGTGCTGTCTGCTGTGCTTGCCATTGGTTTCACTGTGATGACCGCTCTTCAGATTTACTACTTGAATGTCGCATACTCCATGACCGTGGCGACAAACGACCAAAGGTGAGGACATCGCGTCTCCCTTAGACTGAACCTGTACCTCCAGTGCTTGTATGAGAAGTTAGCATTTCGATTTAGTGAAGTATAACACACAACGTTCAGGGGACATATTCTGCGACGTTCGCCTCGGCGATACTATCGCCTTCATGTGACGTAGTGCTCAACCAGCTAATCAGGCTATCCGATTTTGCTCAACCAGCCAACCAGCGCACGCCAGACAGCGATACTGTCGCCAAGGCGATGCTATCGTCGAAAGTGATCGTCGCAGAATACGTCCCCACTGCTGTTACCATACTGTTAATACCGGGGGGAAATACTGCGCTAAGGAGTTGCTCTTTAGAAATTTCGTGCATCGCCTAATAGGTTTTTAACATTTACCATTATCACTTAAAAAGCCTCTTTCTTAATGTTTTCCGCCAATAACGTTCTAAAATTGTTCATGTTTTTTTTTCCAGAAAAGTATACCGTTCTCTAGAGGTAATCTATTACAAGCCTTTTACGCACGTCGGTACCTACGTAGTGGGCCTCGTGACGGGATACCTTGCGCTGGAATACAGAAACAAGCCTATTAACAAGGTAAGAGCTCAGTATCTTGCAGCTTTGTGATCGTCACCCGGGATGAAGGCAAGAAAATTACGGAAAATTTCAAACCGAATGATTGATTATTGCAAAGCACAGGCCAGCCGGACTCTTTAATGATGAAGTGCGTGATCGAACGAACACTAGGGGACGACAATGGATGATAACAAAAATTTATATACTGAGCACTCTTTTAAGCCTTACCGCACGCTGTATCTTCCAAGACTGTCTTGTGTTACTGCATATGGAAAGTATTGTAAAGAATTCTGGACGGTGTAAACAAATAGGCGTCGTAAGAAATAATGTAGAATGTAGAAAAAAATATCAGACCACTGCGGATGTTTGCAACCAGTACTGTAAGACCTCCTTTCAGTTATATTGAGCAACGTGGCAAACGTTAATACGTTCTCCAGAAACACGGATGAAGATAATGCTTTTCCATGGATAAATTACTCTGTAGGGCTTTATGATTGCAATAGCAATTATACGGACACTCCAGGCGAATTATCGCCATCGGCGTCGTTGTCGTTGTGGCCGTGATGTTCCGTTTAAGTCCAAGTGTGATAAAAGCGCGACCGCGCGCCTTTGCTGTGGGTGCGAGCGAAAGCGTGCGAGCGTGAGCCGAGAAGGATGGTGGCTCGATCTCGCGCGCGCAAGGAAGGAAAGCGGGTAGGAAGCGCGCCGTCTTCCATCGCGCGGAAAGCAGCATGGATGGGGGGAGGTTGTACTCCGGTGGCGGCTGCGCATGGCGCGGCTGAGCGCGGCGCACGGGCCATATCTTGAAGGCGATCTGCGGTGGGTCTAGTCGCCCCGA
>NC_051154.1:215312387-215349356 GCF_013339745.2 Dermacentor silvarum
CCCAACCGGTGCGCAGTCCTAGTGACTGCAATATCGGTTTTTTGTTAAGTTCGCGCTTCTTATTGAAAAATATTCCAAGTAGATATGCAAAGCAAGGTCATTTAAAACAATTCAAATATGTTGCAACTAAACGGTGCAGTATTAAAATTTCTGGCAACGCTTACTATAATATGTGGTACGCTTGTAAAATCGCCGTGCTGTGGTTGCAAATAATTGGGCAAAACGAACACGTCTAGATGAAATGCCATGATATGCTGCTCTCTGCCCAAAGTGCACATCATTATTTATAGCGCCAATTTCAGCTGTAGCTTTTCGGCGTATGTAGGTATTTAATTTGCAAGAGCGACGGAATGCGCGATTCAGTATCACAACTTCTGAGTACACGACGGTGAAAAGCGCTATAAGGAATTGATGAACTTGCGATACTATAGTTTTTTACTACTTGATTGAACAGCTGACAGCGGAATTGTGATGCAGCTCAATGTGCCGATTTCGGTAGGAGCGAAAAACTGCCGAAGAACGCGCTGGCGTGGAGGTTGAACCAGCACCGTGAGAGAAACGCTGATTGGGACGGCCTACTGAAAACCGCACAGGTAGAAACCCGAGTTCGATCTTCTGCCGCAAAAATATATCATTGGACCCGCCTATCCATCTATCTGAAACTAGAGCTCACACTAAATTTGCGCAGCTGCTCAGCGTAGGCACACGTTTTTGTGTTACCCGCCACGTACGGTAGCTAAGTGGCTATAGCATCGCGCTGCTGAGCTCGAGATCACGGGTACGATAGGAGCGAAATGTAACAACGATCGCGTACTTAGATTGATGTGTATCTTAAAGATCCCAGGTGGTCAGAATTAATCCGGAGTCTCCACCTACGGTCTGCTTCATAGTTTAGGCACGTACAACCCTTGGATTTATTTTTCACTTTTTTCTGTTTTCTCAATTAACGTCGTTAAAGGCCTTAGGTCTTGCATGTATGCTGCCTTCAATCTAGCGCATTTTTTGCGTTTGTTTCAAGTTTTTTCTTCGTGAAATACGTATAGATGCTACGACTGGACGTACAGCGCAACGACCCATGTGTAGCTAATGGAATTTACTACCCTTACAGGATAGTAAAATGACAGACCAATGGAAAGCCAGTGCATGTACATGTTTTTAAGTACAAGCTTCGTGGCCAGTATGGGTGCTAGATATCTAACAACCGTATAAAACAGCGGAAAGAACCGAAATGCATATTTTATACGTCTATCTGGATAAGGATCCGCACAGATATCTTCGAGACAATTTTACAAAACGTTTTCTAGCCGTCTAAGTAAGATGATAGCTTAAAACACCTTAACAAGACGCCTTCAAGGCGTCCTTCGCAGGAAGTCTTCAAGACGTACATATAAAGACGTTTTGTAGCCGTCTTGAATAGTTGTAGACGTTCAAGTTCACTTTGGCTGGTCCAAGGCGGCTAGAAAACGTCTTGTGTTCAGCCTGTGAGTAGTGAGACATCTTGAGTAGGTGCAGCTTGGGCAGTTTTCTTGAATTGAAAACAAGGGATGGTCCCGTTGATTCAGCAGTCGGAGGTGAACTCGAAGTGGCTCATAGAACATGTAAACTTCAATTTGATAGGCCCGTGATTCCTCTATAGTGCCGGAAGTCGATGTACACCGTGGTAGGCATAGCCATGTTCGCAGAGCTTGGGCCTGATGGCTTTCGAATGAGCGAAGTTATACGTATATTGGAAAGCACAGACATGCTGTATCGTAGGTATAGCCCACAAACAACGCCTGATATTGACCCTTTTCGCGGTGATCCCGTGGGCGCTGCCATGTTTGATGACGTGGTGACGCGTCCATTGCTTGCCTCAACTGCCTCCGTTGCCTCCTTGTTTACAATGGAAGTGTATGACGCCGGCGCGGCTTAAAAAAACCTCTGTTTTCGGAGATATCGTAGACGGTGACTAGGTGGACGACACGAAGCTTTGATCACAGCTTCAGAGAACATGCAAAAGCGCTTTCGAAGCTGATTACGCTATGTCCAAACGGCGCAAGCAGCGTATATGGTGCTTGTTCTAAAAGCGGGGCTAAATATGTATTCCAAGCTATCCAAGCTTTCCGATTATAAATTCAGTCAGGATTAGTGTGTTTTGCTCTTTGTTCTTTATTCGGCAAATATTTTGAAGCAGTGGCTTGTCAGTTTCTGACTCGGTGAAGTTCCTCGGTCCGGCCACTATCTGATTATTTTCTGCCTAATCGCTCACGGGTGTGCTCAGTTCCGATATATTTGTTCTTGCAGCGCACAAGGCTTGAAACGTAGCTGTTTTGTACATTGTAATACCTTGTAGCCAATATATATTACAGCTAGTAACTTGCTTACTCTTGTGGACCGTCACGAAACATTCAGCTTCGACCATTGGTGCACCATAGGTGTAGTCCGTCATTTATTGTGTGTATACAGTGCGCATATATTCAAGTGTGCGTCCATTCACTTATTCTTGATACGTCGGCGATAGAGTGGGCGTAAGTTTTCCTGCCATTTGGGACAGATGTGCATATATAATGTGCGCGAAACTTACTGTTACAGGAAGCGGTGCTACTCACTCCCTTTGTCATTGTTTAACGAGCGGTACTCACTCTTGCCGACGTTCTGGGGATGAAGCCCTTTCTTTGAAGGTTAGCGACACAAGGCTGGCGGATGAGCAAATTTTTGTATCCTCGAGGAAAGCCGTACATCACGAAGTGCCGGTAAATCGTTCGGACAGTTGCAGCAGCGGTCCGCGACCTTGGCCACACAGATTCATTATATTCCTTAACATGCCAGTCAATATTTTTCCAGCCAACTACTGCACACGTCTTCAATCCACATGATTCAATCTAGCATGATTGGAGCACAGTGTGTTAGTGAAAACTCAGTGGCATTTCCTACAGCAGGTCGCACACAAGCAAGGTAGAAGCATTAATGGTTTCGTATTCGTGCGCGGTCGCTGAAGAGAGGTATGGCGCGCCGCCGGGAGCGCCATCTCGTTTCTCTAAAACAAACTGCCTCGCGAAAAGGGACAATAGCTGCAAAAGACTTTTTTCCGAGGGGCCCCACCTAGGTCCAGCTGCAACACGAAGAAGGTGTATAAAACTGGATAGTTTGGTCCGCAGTGCACTGACATGCTTCGACCAAGATAGGCTGCGGTAAATGACGACACCTAAATATCTATAGAGCGTGACAGCAGGGATCACTGCTCCGTCAACGAATATCGGATACCGTGTCATTGATTTCCTTGTAAATGCCATTGCAGCACATTCTGCTGTGGAAAGTTGCAGGCCTTGATGGCGCAAGTATTTAGATGTGTGCCACGTATTGTACGTATTTGCGGACGCTTCACTCTAGATACCCACATGCATATATCGTCTGCGTATGCGATGATGTTAACATTGTCAGGGAGCTCAGCTCCAAGGCTAATGAGCGTCATGTCAAATAGCCATCATACCGTATTGGTGAAGCAGTGCACTGCGCAACTTTCCGCATTACTGATGTTAAGTAGCATAGTGCTGAGGACCGCACCTTGTGGAACTGCACGGCCAACCTGGTGTCTGGCCGTTTCACCGTGAGCCATCGACACAAAAATAGTACGTCCGCTAAGGTAGCGGAAGATCCAGGCGTAGAGTCGACCACATATGCCAAGGTCTTCAAGCGCATCAAGAATGGCTTCGTGAAGGACGTTATCGTAAGCGCCTTTTATGTCCAAAAAATTGCACCCACTAATCGCCGACGTTGTTTTTCCTGTTCAACGTATGAAACGAGGTCGATAACACCGTCTATAGATGACCGTCCTCTGCGGAATCCATTCATAAAGTCTGGTAAGGTGGCATTTTTCTCCAAAAGCCATTGCAATCTTGTCAGCACCATGCGTTCCATTACTATGCTGACGCAGCTGGGTAGAGCAATAGGCCTATATGAAGAAAGCTCGTATGTGCACTTTCCTGGTTTCAAAAGAGCAACTATACGACTGCACTTCCAGTTGTCCGGAACTGTCCCCGTGTCCCACGTATAATTGTAGAATGACAGAAGGACTTTCCGCACTTCCTGGCTGAGATGACAAAGAGCAGAGTAGGTGATGCCATCAGGCCCTGGGGTGGACGAGCGTCGGGATGCAGAAACCGTAGAATCCAGCTGATGCATAGTGAACGGCCGATGGAGGCGATCGTCACAAGATGGCAGTGAGTCACAATATGAACGTGATACCGGTGAGGTAGATGCGCCTACAAGTAACTGGCAATAATCTTCAGCCACTTCCACTTCACTCCGACCTTGCTTTAGTGCCACGGCTCGAAAATGATACAGTTGTTGCGTGTGTGCGTGAAGGCTCCGTACGATCTGCCATATTCTAGACAGAGGCTTTTTTGGGTCCAGAGAACCACAAAATGTCCTCTAGCGTTGCTTATCGAGTTTGTCGAGGTTCCGAAGTACATGACATTGGGCTCGACGAGAAGTAGATAAGTCTGATGGTGACTTCGTCCTCCTGTACTTTCGTTCGGTGCGGCGACGGATTGCGCGGGGGTGTTCGTATTGCGCGTCAATCTGTGATCTGGGTCTGGTCACGTTGATATGCCTTGTTTTTGCAGTTAGGGCTGATACAATAACATTTCCTATTTCCCAAAAAGACTGGACGCCGCAGCACTGAGCATCCACCGAGGCTTGGAAAGCTTGCCAATCTATATATACAACGCACAGCAAGAGGAGCTGAACGGTGGAACCATTTTAGCTGTATGTATGTCGGGAGATGGTCACTTCCATGTGTTTCTATGTCCACACCCCAACACGTAGTAGACAAAAGGCTTCTCGAGACGAAAAAAACGTCCAGACAGCTGGCGTACGATGCGCCGCGAAGAAAAATGGGGGACCCAGCGTTGATTGACACGAGGTCTTGATTCAGCACGAAAACAGCCATGTCCCTGCCGCGGGCGTTCATCGTAGCAGAGTCCCACATAGGATAGTGGGCAGGAAAGTCCCCTACTAATATGTGCGTACCTGGGCAAGCTTGGAGCATGAACAAGAGATGAGAACAGTCTATGTGGCTTCTGGGGGGGGGGGGGGGGATGTAACCACCGATGACACAGATTAAACGTCCCTTAAAAGTCAGACAAATTATTCATTAGAGGTGTGCATAGCCATGTCTATGTCTCAGATAGGCAATCGTGAGGCACACAAATTATCGCTTTGCTTGCACTTCGGTCGTCACGATATCACATTGTCACGTATCCGGATACTCGAAAGGAAGGCACCATGTTCCGCTCACATATAAGAATAACCGGAAATTGATATTTAGATATACGTTGCCGAAAGTCAGACAGCCAGATTCTCAGATCTCTTGCATCCCACTGCATTACAGCAGATGCACGTACCCGCTCTTCAAATGAGCTCGCCGTACTGTCCTAGGGAGGCGCTACTATAAGCGGTTCCAGCACGTTCAGAACTTGCACTGCTGCATTGGCACCTGGTGTCTGCAGCTCAGAAAGAATTACACGTATTGAATTTAGCAGGTTCTTTAGAATGCTCTGGATTTCTTTCATAGTCTTGCCTATCGTTGTCAGCCATCTTTGTGGAAGCAGCCCATGATGTCGTCTTGCTCATTGCTATACAGATGGTAGCGAAGGCCATTCAACCTCTGAAGCAAGTGAGCGCAAGACTGGTCCACTTTGTGCTTACCTTGGACGTGGCTCACTTGAGACGGGTGCAGCGGCCTTATGCTGCATTAGCAGTGGCTGATGCGGTAGTGCACAGCCTTTTGCGGTAGATGATCCACCAATCCTTTGGACACTGTTGTCGCTCTGGCGTCTGCGTTTAGAACGTGGCCTGTGACGCCGGATGGATGAGGCAGCCTCTCTGTGGGTTGAATGGTCCCGCACCATCTTCCACAGGACGCGCTTTTCTTCCTTTATCTTCGGAAAACCTTTGGATGTCGCTTCATGCGCACCGGAGCAGTTCGAGCACTTAAAAGGAGCAGCAGCGTCGCAGTTGTCCATTTTGTGAGGCCTACCGCACCGCTGGCAGGTTATTCCACATTTGCACACTGCGCTGACGTGCCCCAGTTTGCATCACCTGTGACATTGAAAAAGCCGTGGCATGCAAAGACGCACAGGGGGTCTGACATGTCCAACCTTTACGTAAGTTGGTAGATTCACAGAAACTAGCTTGATACATCCAGACTCACCGAAGCGGTGAATGGTCACGATTCGGAGGGTTGACGTTAAAAGCTTCTGTAGGTCAGCGTCACAGATGTCAGCATCCACGTCGTATATGACACCAGTCATTGTTCCTTTACCGCGAGCAAAGAATGAGTGGACTGAGTTATTTACTATCTGTGTGACGGACTTCAGCGTCTCGAGAATACTCTAGTTTGTCACGTCCACTTACAGTATATTCTTCTTGCCGTTAATGCGAATCTCATATACCTGCCCAGGAGCGATTCACTCAAAATATTCAGATAAGGACTGTCTGTTAAGGGAGTTCAAATTGTTTGTTGTGGTAGTTGGCGCATAAGAAATCGTGAAACTCTGCTTGCCGTCATTCATGTCGGGTTGCGGATCCCTTGAAGTTGACGTCCTTCGCAGCTTCCTCTTCAATCGACGCGTGGTAAACGTCGTGAAATCAGCCTCCGATTCCATCTCTTCCACCGATGAGCTGTCGGAAGATTTGAGAGGAACGGATGTGACGTCGACGTGGCCATCAGTCTGCGGTCCATCAACAGGCATGCCGCCAGGGTCCATGGTGCCTTTGGGGTGGCGGTCCCCCATCACGGAGGAGGGCGTCCTTCGCTGGGCTCGATCGGGAGACGTCAGGAATTTTTAAAATGTGGAAATAACAGAGAGCGATCCAAGGCAAATGTATGCCTCGAACTCACTTCTTGAAATTTGAAGCGCGGACAAGGAACGCGCGGAAAACATAGGCTTCCGAGAGCGAGAGTGACGTGGCGCCGTGGCGTCGTGGCGATGCCCTCTCCGCTCACGCAACACCTGGCGCGCCAACAGTTGTTCCTTTTCGCCCGCTGTGCTCCGTCGAGACGCGCATGTGACGTACCGCGGCAGCCAACGGGAATTTGGGTGCACTTTCGCTGCTACAGACGCCGGCTTTTTCGCTCAATTGGCCATTTGATGCTTTCGGATCAATAAATAAATAAGACAGCGATATCTAAAAAGCTCGAAAGGACACAAGAGCAAGTAGGAACAGCGTGGATTGCGTTATTGAGCAGCTAATACAATATATGACAAATAAAAACGAATAAGAAAAATTCACGGCATAAACTAGGGACTTTTACAAATAACGCAACCAATCGTCTTTGCTTACCCAAACGGTAACAAACTACCCTCGTGTAGTTGTCTTATATTTCGCTATCACTAATACTGCTTCGGCCTTCCGGCGAAACAAAAGCATCTTTGCTTCTCCTTTTTTTTTTTCGCTGAGTTCGAGTATAAGCGGTGTTGCTGCGCATGCCTCCTATTGATCCTGAGTTTGAGTGAATCCGGCTTGGCCTCATTTCGGTTACTGAGTGAATGATATATACGCGTATTTATGACCTCTGCATGCAAGTGGCGATCTTTCCATCCCCAACAAATGTAAATTATCAAGAGGTTTTTTTCAGGTGTCGTTACCATTGCCTACTGGAAAGAGAAACAATACTAAGACACATATCATTCACGTGCATTTCATACGCCGTTGATAAAAGACTGCCGAAGGGGACGTTGAAGTTTGCAGGTTTTTTTCAGTGTCAAAAAAGCACGCTAAGCCATTTGAATCGAGATGAACATAAAGCAACATATTCATTATCTAGGCCAGGACTATCCATACCATTTGAAATACCTCATTTGTCTGCCTCCTTCTTATTAAAAATATAATAAGATTTGTCCTGTGTATATATTTAAATATATTGTGTCTGTGCATGGTGTTAACAGTGGCAATTAAAAAAATGGTGAAGTGAAAAAATGTGGATGAGGTAGCCGCCGCTGGTGCTTCTAATGCGCCTGCCCTCCTATTGTCCCGATTTGCAGAAATAAAGCGAAAGTATGATTTAAAGCCGTGCACATCTGCACCAACAATGATGCAGTAAGTTTCTAGCCACAATAAAATTTTAAGGGAAAAGGTAGAAGCCACTACAAAAAATCTCAAATAATGTGGGTAACAGAACTCTGGTAATGACACTTTAGGGGCCGGGGGGGTGCTCGGGCCCCAGAGCGCCCCCCCCCCCCCCCCCCCCCCCCTGGTCGGCGCCCATGTATGAAGGTATGGAATTGTCTGGTTCACCTTTTCAAATATTGTGCAAATACACTATGTGAGCATGTCTACACATTTGTGATGTTGGCCCGTCATTATTACGCATAAGCTTGGGAGGAGAGTCATTCCTTCTATATTTACCATAAATAAATCTGACAGTTTTCCTTTGTGACATCTCTAACTTATGTATACCCTGTTTGTAACCTAGCCAGCAGTTGGGCGAACAACGAGTTTATTGCGGTTGAGCAAGTTACATATATAGAGAAGCAAACGTGACGTAACAGATCACGGGATTACGGGTGCTCGGTGACGACTGCAGATTCAGCCGTGCTACATCTCGCCTTTATTGGAAACTCCCCTTTATTGGGAAACAAATTAATTATGCCTTTCAGGTTGCGGGTATCGACAGGGCTTGTGGCGAGTCGTCGTGCTTCTGCGTAGCTCTTGAGAGGGGTGGTCTTCTCTGAAGCCTTCTTCGGGAGCCTTTGCTGGACTATCTTCGCGATGGTTCGTTAAGTCCCGCAGGTGTTCTCTTGTGCGTCTGATTTCTCGACCAACTTCCGTTCTCAGGATTGCTTAACGGGGCGTGTTGGCTGGCTGTTACTTGGGCCGGTATTTTGTAGCAATGCGTTATGCTTTATTCTACGCTATAGTCTTGTCATCCACCTCTCACGGCCGGCTGAACCCGTTGATAACGTCAGCGGACCGTCGCTCTGACCACTGACCAAGCGCGAAAAGCGCGAAAAGGCATTGGCATAGGAAAGGCATCGCTACAAAATACCGGCCCAGGTTCGCTGGATGGGGTCGTATGTAGCACCGATAGTAAACGTTTGCAAAAAAAAAAAAAAAAAATCGTCGTTGTCGGCTCGCAACTCGAGCATTTGTTAGTTGGCGCTGCGCGGAAACTTGGACGACACGCACGCTCGAAATGGTTCAGCCTTCCGCATTTCCGGCATGTTTTTCCTTTTGCTGGGCACATGTCACTGCGGTGTATTTCACCCCCACATTTGTAGCAAACGTTTTTTCTTGTTGCTACCGCCTTTACTATGGCGCCTTCACTGGCGCCCGTAGCTTCACTTATCTCACGGAAGTGCTATTTCCTTGTTTTTGCACGCGGCAAATGTCGACCGTCTATCGGTACGTGGGGTTTTATGCGATCAGTCTTTGGCGCAGGCTTTTATCCCGAGTGTCCAAAATGACACGGCTGCGCAACATGCGGTCTTCAAGGCGCCCGAATTCACAATTCTTCGCTAACACACGCAGTTCTGTTAGCAACTGGTTAAACGTCTCGCCTTCTTTTTAGTTCCTTGAACCGAAACAAAATTATTGGAATGTTAAGTTCGTTGGAGGCTTGTAATGCTCCTCAAATTTCTTGATCAAAACTTCAACGTCATTTCTGTCCTCCGCTTCCTCGAACTTGAAGGTACTGTACGACTTTCGAGCCTCTTCGCCTATGGTAACTAGCAACGTGGCTGCTTGTTCAATTGTGTAGCAGTCGAAAACAGCAGAAACTCACTTTTCCAAGTTTTTCAGGTAATCCAAGGGTTGTGCGATGCATCCGTGGGCTTCGGGGGCGGCAGTAGTGTGGAAGCCATCAACATATCGGCTGGGTTTCGCTGCCACCATGTAGCCATGCCAGTAGTTGGGCGAACAACGAGTTTATTGTGGTTGAGCAAGTTACATACAGGGTGTCCCAGCTAAAAGTAGCCAATGTTTTAAAAACGACGGAGTGTGCTAGGAGGCTCAAAACAACTCAGTGGTGCTGAGGATAGCGTGTCCTAGTCTGCGGTATCTTTTTTTTTTCATTTTGCAAAGTAAATTAATTAGTATAAACTAATTACCTAACTTTTTAAATATTGGCTTCACGAAAAAAGTGCCAATACGAAAGTTGTAGATCCCATTTAAAAGTGACCTACTGAAGTGTTTGCAACTAAGTTCCAATGATGGAGCTTCTTCTAATTGCCTTTAAAGAAAGCCCGGGAAATACAAAAACAACCACGTGATCGCGCCACTATTTCAGCGCCCCTCGACAACCGACCAGTAAAGGACATTGTTTGCATGCTTTTTTAGAGACTCACTCGCGTGCCCTATCGCGATCGGGCGCACAGAGCGAGCGGCGGTGATGAAGGTGTGTCGCGCTTCGACGTGACGTGGCATAAACATATCATTCGCTCCACTTGTGGGTGAAGGCCAAACACACAAGGCAAGGAAAAAAAGAAAAGAGAATAAGCTCGGGCTTGAGTAAATAAATAGCTTTAGTTTAGCGTTTCTCGAATTACGTACGCTAAACGCAAACACTTTACGGGACGTTAGTTAGGGTGTGCGTCGCTTAAGCACTTTTAGTTTAACGTTCGAGAACGTAAGCGTAATATAAAACGTAAGCGGACGTAGCGCCATCTCTTGCCTAAATCAACAATCAATTCCTGTCTTGGCTACAAGCGAGTCACATGTAGCCGAGGAAGTGGCCAATACGTTTATGTGTGTGCGAGAACGTCGCGAAAACGATTCAGCAGCAGGATCTGTGTCGCACGTCCTGTTCCTGTTCACAAACTGATGGAGCGCTCAAGTGTTCTTTGGGACCCTTCTTGCTTGGCTTAATAAGCTGGCACGACATTGAAGCAATTACGATGCGCAAGCGCGAACCAAGACCCAGGTTGTATGCAGCCAGGAACGGGCTCCTCAACATTGATGCCATCCCAGACCACACGTTCCGTCGCCAATTCCGGTTTGAAAAACAAGACTTCCCTGTTTTTGTTAAAGCGTTGCAAGTGCCGGACTACGTGACAAGCACTCAAGGAGTGAGAGTGTCTGCCCAGGAAGAACTGTGCATGTGCTTGCGTCACCTAGCCTACCCGAACTGCCTGTGTAACTTACAAGACTTGTTTGGTCGCCACTACAGCGTCATTCAAGCGTGTCGAACAAAATGATGTTCCACATTTCACATATCTTAGAAACTTTCGAACAGTAAGACAGACTCGGAGCTACTCACCTTTCAAGCTGACACGAACAGACGACATACTACTATTCCAATACGGGGTTTATTGTTTGCTCACCGTCTGCCACCTGTAGCAGACGACGCGCGCTGCGGAACCGTTATACTGACCGCAGCGCCAATTTTGCGTCATGACATGGTGAAGCGGTGAACTGCACTCCAGACGTCGGCACACCTACGCATCTAGACACTGTAACGTTATTTTTATGTTTGTGTGTTTACATTCTGCAGAATCAAGGCTGCGAACTTACTTTCGAAGACATGCTCGGTCGTTCTTGGCGAAATGCGCTAGCAGAAGCTTGCATCTCTCACGCAGGGTTCTTCCACTGAACACCTTCTTCGTCGCAAGTTCCATGTTTTTTGCAATCTCTTGCCATTTTGATGGATTTCGAAGCGGGTTGGAAGCATTCACTTCACGGAGAAGAGCTAAATCGTTTTTCTCAGTGAAGCGCAAGCGTGTCACACCTATTGCTGGTACAGCCTCCATTTTGTAGACTGTTTTCCAAGAAGTAACTCGCGTTACCATGGCACCGCCAGCGACCACGGTACAGTATACTTCTAGTACACTGTAACTACGGCGTAAGAAGAGAGGTGTTCCGACGGCGCGCCCGCGCTGGGGCGAGAGAGCGGTCACTTCGTGTGACCGGAATTGAGCGCTGCCGCTAGGGGCAGCACGTGTTCAGGGGGCCTTGGAGCAGCGGCACAAGAGTGGATAATTTACGACCTCCGTCAGCATTGAAACACCCATACCTAAAGATATGCCATTTTTCGTTATTCAGACGCCAAATTCTGAGCAGGTAGAAGGTTTCATGCCACTTATTGTCAAAATACCGTCATTTCCGACACCAGAGAGACGCGTCGTCTGCTCGAGCAGACGGCGCGCTGCGCTTGCCGCTGCTAGGTAGCCGATGCTCGCCGCATCGGAGTCTATCGGAACGTCGGCAGAAATATAAAGGGACGTTCCTCCAACCAAATAGAGTCGTTTTAAGCAGGCGAACGACATATATGCATCGAAATAAAGCACCTGTGCCGCGCGCGCCCATAGAAGCGCCAGCAAAGCGAGCCAAAAAATGGCCCCCAAAACATGTGCTGCCCCTGCGTAAAGTCACACTAAGCATGCGTAAAGGCACACTAAGTCACACTAGGCATGCGTAAATCACACTAAGTGGCCGCGCCTCGCGCCGCCGTCGGATCACCTGCCTTCTTACTTTGACTTTGAGTTTTGCCAAACCCGTCAAAGACAAGACAATCAGCATCCATCGAGCTGTTGCTATGCGGCAACGTATGCGGACGCGTCGCGTTAGGCCTACGGTCACCGGAATCGCCGAACGATCTCAGAAATTGGGCGCGCTATGCGCTCAAAACTAACGTTTCAGGTGAGTTTAAGCGACTTTGAGTTTTGCCAAACCCGTCAAAGACAAGACAATCAGCATCCATCGAGCTGTTGCTATGCGGCAACGTATGCGGACGCGTCGCGTTAGGCCTACGGTCACCGGAATCGCCGAACGATCTCAGAAATTGGGCGCGCTATGCGCTCAAAACTAACGTTTCAGGTGAGTTTAGAGAAAGTGAAAGCTCATTTCTATAGTTACTGGTGGTACTGGTGATGTATACAGGTAGAGTTGAGCATGGCACACTTGGCCGGCAATTGCTGCGACTGAGCGTCTCGTTATGCGCCAGATATATCACCATGGGAACATCAGTCCTGTCTCGCGAAGAAATGTGAGAAGTATGCGTGACACTTCCACTGCAATTATTTTGACGGCGGTGCGGTGAATGGGCGAGCACGGTTGCGCTTGTCGGTGCTGTAGCAGACGCCCGGAAAAGGAAGCTGTCGATTTGGGGTGTGCAATGATTTGCCGTAAGAATATAGCCTCGACTACATGTGCATCCTGTGCGATCATGCTATCAGTTGACCACACATCTTTCATTTCTTGTCGTTTAATCCGAGCTTTGCTTTTTCCTCGCTCTCATACGACGCCGTAAATTAAATGCGCTGCCACTTCGGTTGCACCCATATCTCAGTGAAATAACTTTTTGGCTAAGAAATTGCGTACGAACAGAGCAGCTTAGTGAATTCCGCCCCTGATATTTGTTGGAGCTTTTCCTAAGTTCCTTCTTAAAAAAACACACACACAACTTCCTAAAAGCTGATTTACAAATGTCAGAAAGATATGCTGACCAAGATAACATTGAAGTGAATGTAATGCCTAAATATTGGTGTTCAGTTATATGTACTATTTATTGATTGTAAAGTGTATAGGCATAAATACTAGGCTGTACTTTGCGTATGATTCTTAGTAAGATGGTTTTTTGAACGTTAACCTCTATATCCCACGTTCGACATCACTACTCAACCTTCAACAACTGATCGTATAAAACATGATGGTCACCTTAGCACAATACCAATTTTTATATAATACGGCCATCTGCAAAAAAACTTTATACACACCGAGACAGACACTAATTGAATTAAGTCATTTACGTACACTCACAACAGCAAAGGACCCAGTACACTGCCTTACGGTGACCCAGATGAGACAGGAGGGATATCGGAAGCATGATCACCCACTATAAGAAATTGAGTTCTATTTTGCACCTACGCTTCCACCCACTTCCCTAAATAGCAAGGAAGACCAATGAATTCTAGTTTATGCAACAGCCGCCACAGTTGCTCCAAAAATACTGAAAACTGGGAGGGGGGGGGGGGGGGGGGGGGCTCGTGCCGCCGGAGTGGGACCGCCACCTTAGTCATAAAATCGAGACCTGCTCTTTCCTAGTGCGCATAGTGTCCGAGTACGACAACGCTGCACCGAATTCCGCTATGGCAGCGTCATCAGCGGCTCGGCCAAGGCGAGCAGTGCAACGCGCCACTTGTCCGAATTGCTATAAAAGGACACGCGATCCAGGTTGTGCTACAGTTCCACCGCCAAGTCACCTGTTGGTGTCCTCCAATTGATAACACGTGCTGCCGTCAGTGAGCATTTGGTTTCTGCATTTCTTACCCATCTCGCACCTTTATGCCGCTCGTTCACATGAATTCGAGCGTTCGTAGAAATCATGCAATCGTTACCATCGTCGTCGTCTTGCTGTGGTCGTCACACACACACACACTCTTGCGTTAATTCTAGTTCACTGTACTCGCGTTACACACACAAATGCTGAATTTACAAAAACATATTGGTCAACATGGTGACGCTTTGCAGAACCCCAAACAATGCTGCATAGGTAGCTGCCTGCAAAATGGTTCGCACATTTGTACAAGTGAATAATACATGCACTGTGCACGTGCATTCCGCAGGTCAGCGGTTCGTGAACGCAGCAGCATTATCTTGAGCAGAGCACTTGAAGCATGTTCTTAGTGGTGCCTCGACGCAATACTATGTGCATACTTCGTCTGCGCTCTTAATTCGCGCCGCATGTATTCGTTCTAAACAAATATACACCAACTAAGCTAGCATATGTTAGCACCAAGCTAGCATATGTTACTGAGGTAAAAACCTTTATGGAACCACTGTTGACCATCAGGGCCCATCTCTTAAACAAAATTCTTACACTATGATAAAACGTTAAGAGGCTAGATAGACAAAAGGTGGCTGATGTAGTCTAAGAATGCTCATCGCAATAAATTAGAAGCAGCTAGACGCCATTGTTATAAATTTTTTTTTCGGTCACTGTCTGCTTCATCCGTTGGTTTTAACATACCCAAGTTATAGCTGAGCTAAGAGGAACAACCGAGTGGTGAGGCTTCGGGTCAGTTATAGTACTGAGAATCTCACGAAGTCTCAGAACAATGCGTTTATGCACTCCGCCTTCACACAGAGTCGGTGTGCAAACTGAAACGCAGTCGCTGGCCGCTGCTGGAGCTTGGAGTTAAACGTATCAACTCATACTGAGCACTGCACGACAGTAGCACTGAGCTGGCAGGTATGGTTCTTGAACTGGTCAGTGTAAATTTTCGACAGCCTTAAGGAACGCGTCATCACGCACGAAGTGAGCTTATAATACCTCATTCTAAGTATGAGAGAACGAGGATCGGCCGTCGTTTGCCAACGCGACAAACGTCACGTAGAACTCGGAACCCTATGATAGAGGCAGCTTCTTATCTCTTTCCGGGTCACTCATCGATGAAGTTCCGCCTTCAGCCACGTCGTCGAACCCTCAGGCTCGCGGAAATTGTTGATATGAGCCAATTTTTTATTGCGCCAGTCAAGATGAGCTAACACGCGTCTTGAATTATGTCATACCCAAGCCTCAGGGACCAAAAACCCCTTCAATTCCCCCATCTTTGTCATTCACGGTTTCGAGTCACTTGGACCATTGCCTAAGCACACTTTTCTTTTACTTATTTTTCTTGCACTTTAGTTTCGTATTTATAGGTCTGCTAATAACGTCCGGCCACGTTTGCGCCCGCATTGCAAATTATACACATGACGTGAAATGTAATTTACATAGGGTACGACGTAACTTGCTTTTGATCCCTAAGCCATTTCGTTGAAGTATTCCACCACAGCAGTCTAACAAACGCTACAAAGCAAGACACAAAAATGTTTTTTTCTTGGCCACACATGTGCAGCCCCGGCCGGACGCTTTGCTGCGAAAAATAAACGCTGTCCTCCACCAGACGCTGGTTCTTCCTTCGCGTTGCCACCGTGCACTCGGGCCACCGAGGGGCGTCATCTCAGACCACCACGAACCACGAACATCCATCCCTAACTCACAGTAAGATATAAAGTGGTCCCCTCACAACTGAGTAGTGCCAGAAAGGGATCTCTATTAGGCGCGTCATACGCTATACTGGAAATTGGTGGCACTGATTTACGCAGCGTAAACGGCATGCGCTTGTCCAATTCCTGGTTTTGCAAAAAAAAAAAAGTATCTGCTAGCAAAGAGGAGGAGGAAAGAAAGCGAGAAGGCAGTCATGTTATCCAGAAGAGCGTCTGTTCGGCTACCTTACTCCGAGGGACAGGGAAAATGGCAATAGAAAGATGTGAGAGAGAGAGAGAAGAGAGGGAGAGAGAGGAAGAAAAAGACACGATAATTTCGCGCACGCGCGCGGAGGGAACCAGTAAGTCAAAGGTGTTCACGCAGGCCAGCCGCTCTCACGAAAGACAAAACTGCCTTCACAGCCTTGTGGGCCGACGTGCGATGGGGGTGGTCTTCGAATAGCGCCTGCACGGACAGCGGTCGATCGTCATGTCGTCGCGATGCGTTGGAAAGTCTTCGCGACTGAAATCGACGACAGTGGTACTATAAAGGCTCGAGGTTCGCTTCGCCGCCACCCACGTCACAAACAGCACAGTCGGTCATTCCAATCAATGTAGTGTAAGCCTTCGTGAAGGCCACTTCCAACCACAGCCGGTACAGAGGCGATGCCTCACGTCGATGATACCTCCACTGCACTGCTTCAAACCCGCCGCGGTATTGTTTCGAGTGACGTCACGCTGTACGTAGAGTGTGCGGTATACGTTTCTATTGGCAAGAAACGAAAACAAGTTCAATAGGATTAACAACGACACTCATATCACGAAATATGCAGAGGAGGGCCCCGAGCTTGTCGCGGTTCGGAAAGCGAACCGTTAGCTTCGCCGCTTACGTCACTAATTGGGCGACTCATAAGCCAAAGGCAGAAGAAGGGGAGACGCAGCCAATAGGCGAGAGGATAGAGCCATGAAGCTCGCGTCATTATACTGCGCATTAGCCTAGTTTTTACTTGCTGAATAAATATAGCTTATGTGTTAAACAATACTATATTGTAAGCTTCAAAGCATAAGCGCGCGCGTGTTTCCTCATGTTTACTCAGTATTATGGAATCATTTTACGGAAAGTTTTACGGAATCATTTTGGAAAATTTTGGAATCATTTTACATTGTAGCGTCCCAAGGACGCCAAGGCGCTACAACGTAAAATGATTCCAAAATTTTTTGATTCCAATTCCTGCAATCAGACTCCACGATTGGTCAAAACATTTTCGGGCCACTCCCAACTTCGCCTGTCTGTCACGCGACGTCACGAAAACCGCCATAGCTCCCCATCTGATATAACGTGTACACACTAATTATGCATGATTAAACCGCACAAAAGAAAAATAATCATTCCTGATTTGACGCCTTTTCGCCATTAGCCCTCTGCTATTGGTCCAATGTTTTCTGGCTACGCCCACTTCACCTGTCTGTCACGCGACCTCAGAAAACCGCGAAAACTCACCACGTCAATGTGACGTGTACGCGAAAAAAAATGCATTATTATGCTGAACAAAACTGTAAATTTTTCTGAATAGCCGCAGACTGCCCCGTTCCGAAAGGAATAGAAGATGGCTGCCAGCCGATCGCTCAGGCCCTCGCTACTCGCACCTGTTGGTGAGCACGTATTTATTTGCGCATGATAAACCTTTTTGCGTGGCAGTAAAACGTTATCGAGCCTTTTCGGCATGCATACGACATCGCTCTGCCAACACTTCTTTGCTGAGGATCCGTTTTAGCGGCACTCTTATCCTTCCGTAGCATGCCACCGCGATTTTCGACCAGCCACCGCAAGCTAAGTTAGGCGAAGCGGACCAATCGGACAAGCCGGCACCACCGTCTTTTTTGCGGTTATCTATTTTCACTGTCCTGGCTCGGCCCCATCGAGACCCTCTCCACTAGAGCGTGCTCCTCGCCTCTTGTCAGCCAATTAGATAAGAAAAACCACTTAGTGTAGACAATGTTATTGGTTTTGAAAGCGAACAAAGGTGACCTCCTATTAACGAGGAGAGTGTTTGATTGGGTTCAGACAACGCTGCGGGTCACAACCCGATGCTTGCGTCGGTGGTTACGTAAGTTTGACGTCACGATTTTGGAATCAAAACAGTTTGGAATCATTTTACGTTATAGCGTCCCTGCACGAAGTCAAATAAAAAAACAGGGCTCTGACGGCGTATGAACTAGTGTCAAATAAATAACAAAAGTGCGGCACTCTCGAACTAAAGAGCAGAACGTGCCACAAAATCGACGGGATCTCTTCTCTTTCACTTGTGACGTTGCAATCTTATGGGAGCAGCAAAGAAGTGAGGGAGTTCCATGGGTTAAACCATTCTGCATGGCTGCTGAACGGTGATCAATGTTGTTAAGAACGACGTATTAGCCGGATGACTGAAGCTGGTCAATGTAATATTGACAAAAACAAAATTCGACTAAAGCTCCTATAGGCAGGGTGAGCATTGAAAGGATGATAAGTACGACATTGCAGCAGGAGGGTGTGTCCTCATTGCGAAAGGGAAGGCCGAGTTTTCTCGACCAACTAAAAAAAAAAATTCTGGATTGTTACGTGTCAAACCCACTATGTGATTATGAGGCACGCCGTAGTGGGGGACTCCGGAATAATTCTGACCACCTAAGGTTCGTTGACGTGGCGCTTTTGCATTGCGCCCCCATCGAAATGCGGCCGCCGCGGCCCTGATTTGATCCCGCACCCTCGGGAATAGCAGCACGTCAAAGCCACTACGCCACCACGGTGGGTAATCAACTAGTCAGCGCTAGCATTGTAGTATTCCTGTTTCGAGATCTGCTGCAAAGGGACGTGTTTATCAGGCGCGGGTTAACTGGCGGGCTTCGTCCCGAGATCGTGACGTCAATGCGGTGCCCAGGACTCTTACGAGAATGTCATTTAAAAGGCTGGTTAAAAAGGGATCGTTCAAGATCTGCAAGCAGCTGAAACCGACCGCCACGGGAAACCAGCTAATTGCCGCAAAGATTGATGCTTTTCTTGCCAACCCATTCAACGAACCAAGGTGTCATCACTGGGATAGGCGCTTCTCCCTTTTGTTGTGCTGTTGACTTCTTACCTCTTATTAATGAGACAATGACCCTTGTGTTCCCGCTGTGCCCCTTTCCACTTAATGCTCAAGAGTGAAGGCGCGCGTTCGTTTGCGCTCTTTCACCTGGCAAGCGAAATCAACTGCGGCTTCGGAGAAGCTGATTGAGCGTACCTGACATGATCGGTTTTCCTGGTGTAGGGATTTAGAGAAAATAGACGGTTTATATACGAACATCTTGTGTGTTACAGGATATTCCGACTATGTGTGTTCGATAATCATGTAGATGTGTGCTCCGAAGTGACAGCCCCATATTTCTTCTACTAAGAGTGTCCCACATTCTGTAAACACGAGTATCTCTTAGTCCTGTAAACATGCATATTCCTTAAATCCGTGTAAAGATGTAAATAAACCCATTGCTGTTACTACATCCTCCATGCATCAAGTTCGCATCAAGAAGGGTGTAAGATTAGACCTGTTGGTAAAACATGCTTTAAAATTTGATTAATAGCGCAAGGACACCAAAGGACACCACAGAGGGCTCTATCCTCATAAACAAGCCACACTCAGCATGAAGTAACGGACGGCGGCGTGAGTCCGCCCATCTTACCGCTTATCCTTCGGGTGACGCCTCAGTAGCGTAAGCCAGCTACCCCTTTTTAGAAGCGCCGACAGCGTAGGTTAGCGACCATTTGTGTGTCGCCAGATTTCGAACCATGGTCCCCAAATACAACAGCGTGCCGTCGACGCTGACGAGGGCACCGGGAATTCGACCACACCATGTAAACGTCGCTTTGGCGCTGGCTTTGACAGTCGGGGTCATAGGAAAGCTGACGCAGCTCTTTTGAAGGCCAACGGAGGTAATTGAGCTAGCAACTTTGTGAATCCTGTCGCTGATAGAGGACTGGACCATTCCGATGAATTCTTGGCTACCAATAGACCCCTGGAAGCAGCCGGTGGCGAAGAACCGCGGTGCGCGAAGGACCTTTCTCTGTGGAATTGTCACTCACACGCTGGCGCCCGAGTCGCCTTCATTGACCGCGCAGCCAGCGGACGGTCCGCTTGGAAAGCGGGTAGTGACAATGCAATTAATCTTTCACAATCTCATCGAACGCATCTCGCACCTCGAGCCGTCATCGACACCTGGGCTACGATTTTGTTGCGATGCCTCCCGCTCGATCCTATGCAACGTTTATTATCCACCATTCACTGCCGGCAGATCCCATTGATAACGCGACTGGAGCGTCGCTCTCACCACTGACGAAACGGGAAAAGTGTGAAAAGGAATAGCATAGAGAAAAAACACCGCAACAATATCGCGGCCCTGCAGGGCAACGCGAATCAGACGAAGCACAGGCAAATTCCAATTCACGCAGTCATATTCGCGAATAAGCCAGCATCCCAGCAGCAGCGACCGAAGCCAAAGCGAATCACCTCGCCGTCTGTTCCGCTCCTAGGCACCGACGGGTTCGATTTGAAAATGATTGACAGAAGCGGGACGTATAGAAATCTTGCTGTGCCGCCCCACTTGACGGCCGCTGACGAATGCACGATTCTGAGCAATCACGCGAGGGCAAGCGAGTGCATGGTGTAGTTCGCGAACGGTTACGAGATCGCACGCCAGAATTTGCAGCACTTGTAGGTGACAGCCTCCTTTCGTCGGGGACTGCGCGATGTGGCGGAAACAACGATCACGATAACGCTCAGTCTGTTTTTATCGCATGCTTGCCGCCAGTGTTCTCTTGTCATGACGGGCCGCTTTGACAAATGGCGACGGTGGTTGAGATTATATAGGTGCGTTTGCTCTAAACGACCTCTAACCCCCTCTAGAGAAAAATATACCAGGCCGCGATATTGTAGCGATGACTTCTGCTCGATTATATGTCACAATTATCATCCACTGTTCATGGCCGGCTGATTCCATTGATAATGTGGGTGCAGCGTCGCTCTTACCGCTGGCGAAGCGCGAAATGCGCGAATAGGAATAGCACTGAAAAAAGCATTGCTACGAAATCGCGTCCCTGGTCTATAAGGCTCCTGAATAAACAGGGCTCAGAATCTGTGGCACACAGATAACATTTGTTTCTGAGCAGAGAAGGCCTGGGAGCTTTTTTTTTGCATGTGGTGTTTTCTAAATACTCTAAATATTTCTAAATAAATCTCTGCAACCTTCCGTCTGCAAATGACATTGTCCTATTCAGCAACACTGGCACGAATTAGAACAAATGATTGAGGACCTTAACTTAGAAAGTGGGTTTGAAGATTAATATGCAGAAGACAAAGATAATGTTCAATAACCTGGCAAGGGAACAAGAATTCAGAATCGCCAGTCAGCCTCTAGAGTCTGTAAATGAGTACGTTTATCTAGGTCAATTACTCACAAGGGACTGCGATCATGAGAAAGGAAATTTACAGAAGAATAAAATTGGGTTGGAGTGCATACGGCAGGTATTGCCAAATCCTGACTGGGAGCTTACCACTGTCGTCGAAACGAAAAGTGTATAACCATTACATTCTACCGGTGCTAACATATGGGGCAGAAATTTGGAGGTTAACAAACAAGCTCTAGTTGTTAACAAGTTAAGGACCGCACAAAGAACGATGGAACGAAAAGTGTTAGGCCTAACGTTAGCAATGGTGTGGAGCAGAAAGCAAACGGGGATAGCGGATATTCTAGTTGACATTAGGACAAAGAAATGGAGCTGGGCAGGCCATGTAATGCGTAGGGGAAGATAACCAGTGGACCATTAGAGTTACAGAATAGGTGCCAAGGTAAGGGAAGCACGGTCGAGGACGGCAGAAAACTAGGTGGGATGATGAAATCAGAAAATTTGCAGGTGGAAATTGGAATCAGCTAGCGCAAGACAGGGATAATTGGAGATCGCAGGGAGAGGCCTCCGTCCTGCAGTAGACATAAATATAGGCTGATGATGGATGATATTCTAAATACGTTTATACCTTTTAGATGACGTGCAGCCTCATGCTACGTCGTGAAACTATTTTCGTTCTCCCAATTCGGAAGTAAGCTTACAATCTGATATGTTAGAGTGCATTAGGCCTTCCTCCGATCAATCACCTGTTGCTGTCCCGCTGCTTTATCGCGCTTCTCTACTCACCTCTCCGGTACCCTTTCCACCGTCTCTCGTGTTTTCGCGTTACTTTTGTAACGCTATTCCGATAAACAGCCTCTGTTTAACGGTATAGGTAGGCATTCACGAGGTTGGGCGGCATACGTCACAATACAGCCCCTCCATACGCATTTTAGCCAGCGGTGGCGCGTGGATGGAGGGTCTTTACGTCAGAATTAAAGGGACTCTGAAGCGATTTTGACAATTTTGTACAAGCGTACTGAGTTATTAGGGCAAGTCGTTCTGATCATTAAGTGATGCATTTTAGGGCCCCGCGTAAAGAGTGCAATTTATTATAAGGTTTTAAAAATGTGCACCCCTACCGATCACAGCGGCGCCGCTCCCCTGAGTTCTCAGCCATCCACTCAGAATTGGCGTAGTTTGCCCAATTGACGTCAGTTGGGCGAGCTATCCAGTTGGGTACCCAGGTAGCGTCTGTAAGGAACGAAGCGACTGCGCGTCCGCCGGTAGCGGTTTATTGAACCGACTGCTCAAAGATGGCGCTAGCGCGAGCCTTTTTTTTCACGCGTTCTCTCCTCTTCGTCGTCTTCAGTTTTCATCACACTCCCGCGGCCGCGCTGCACGTGTGCGCCTCCAGGAGGTAAAGCCGCTGTATGGGACGTCGCACTTGCTGGCCGTTCGATAGTAGTATCAGGAAGGACCGCGCAATACCGTCTCTTCCTTGAAACGCCTTAACGACGCGGCCCATCTTCCATGCCATAGGCGGAGTGTTTATGTCCTCGACGACGACAAGATCGTCGGGCCTTAAGTTCGATGACGGCACAGGCTTGCTGTGGTGAGCAGAGCGCAGGAAAAGAAGGTATTCCTTCTTCCACTGCTTCCAAAGCCTGCGAAGCAGCTGTTCCCGATGCCGAGCTCGTCGTCGAAGGTCAGGCGCGTCAGCAATAAGAGCGGGGTTTTCTTGTTCTGTTGGCAAAGTGACGAGACGCTTGCCGACTAAGAAGTGTGAGGGCGTCAAAACTTCTGCGGATGTGACGTCATCCTCCAAGTAGGTGAGCGGACGGCAGTTAACTGCCGCCTCAACTTCAGCAAGCACGGTGAGTAGCTCGTTGTAGCTCAAGCTGCTCCGTCCCAGGCAACGCTTCAGTGCATCCTTAATTGTGCGGATTACACGCTCCCAGAAGCCTCCCCACCACGGCGCACATTCAGCAATAAAGCGCCATTGGATTCGGTGAGAGCTGGCATAGTCTTGAACGTTGTCTTTGACAGGGGAGCACAAATGCTTGGCGCTGCAGCGGAATGTTTTCGCGTTGTCAGAGTGCACGATAGCAGGAATTCCACGTCGTGCTGCAAAGCGTCTGAAGGCTAGCAAAAATGCTTGCGCTGTCATATCTGTGGTGAGCTCCAGGTGTACTGCCCTCGTCACAGCACAAGAAAAAACAACGATGTACACTTTTACAGTGGATGGTAATTCAGCACGACAATAGAGTGGCCCGCAGAAGTCAATTCCCACCACTTCAAACGGTGTTGCTTCACTAATTCTTTCCCTTGGCAAGGGTGCTACAGGGGCAGCTTCGGGAAGTAGGCGCCGTCGGCGGCATGCTAAGCACGCTTTCAGAACGCGCTTCACTGTGCGACGCCCCTTGAGGATCCAAAAGCGTTCCCGAAGGTCCAGGAGGGTGAGCTGAACTCCTCCATGTAGGAGCCTTACGTGTGTTGCATCAACCAAGAGGTCGGTGAACCGGTGATCTGAAGGAAGCAAGATCGGATGCTTCAATTCCTCTCGGTCGTTAAGCTGCTGCAGTCGGCCTCCTACACGAAGTAGTCTGTCACGGTCGAGAAACGGCTGTAGCGTCAGCACACTGGAGGTGTTGGGAACTCGTTGTTCTTCCTCCAAGGCCTTGACTTCGATTGCGAATGCGGAGTGTTGGACATGCCTCAACCAATACATCTCCGCCTGGTGCAACTCTGACGCCGTAAGTGGTCCGGTACAAGATGGCATGTTCTGCGAAGCGTTCCGACGAAACCGCATGATCCAAGCCGTTACTCGCAGTAATCGGGAGAGGCGTCCAAAGCTTGCAACCTCAAGCAATGGCTCGTGTGGGGGCGACGAGAGTACCACTACTGCGGTGGGGCAAGCGGATATCTCTTCACTGGTCTCGCTAGAAAGGGCCTCCGGTGAAGGAGCAGAACAAATATTCGCAGGCCATTGCAAATGGGGCTGTGACAACCACGTAGGACCGGTCCACCAGCAAAACTTGCGCGTCAATAACTGGGCTGCTACTCCACGCGTGAGCAAATCTGCTGGGTTGTCGGTGCCTGCACAGTGCCTCCAAGAATACCCCGAAGTCAAGCGTTGGATTTCGAGAACACGGTTTCTCACGAAAGTCTCCCAACGTCTCGCGTCAGCAGCAATCCAGTGTAGGGCTATCGATGAGTCGCTCCAAAACACGCCCTGACAGCTGGATGTCTCTGGAATTCCTCGGAGGTAGTTCCAAAGCCTGGCAGCCAACAGGCACGCAAGCAGCTCTAGGCGTGGCAGCGAGGTAGTCTTCAGCGGTGCGACCCTGCACTTGCTCATGAGCAGCTGAACCTTAACTGTTCCTCCTCTGATCTCGTAGCGCATGTAGACGGCTACGCCGTATGCCAGTGGGCTTGCATCGCAGAACAGGTGAAGTTCAAACGGTGAAATCTGTCGCGGATTGTGACAGATGACGCAGCGTGGAATTCGCAGCGAGGAGAGCGTTGGTAGTTCGGATGTCCAGCCTTCCCACTGTTTCTCGACGTCTTCCGGTAATGGCTCATCCCACGGTGAGTTCCTACGCCACAGCTGCTGGAACAATAATTTCGCTCGAATGATGAACGGAGCCATAAGACCTAAAGGATCATAGATTCTTGCGAATGACTGCAGAATGGTGCGTTTCGTGGCTGAGTGCGCAGCGACATACTCGGAAACGGCTTTGGTGGTAAGCACGATATCGTCAGCTTCGCGGTCCCATACTAAGCCAAGCAGCTTTGTTGTTGCTTTGGCTTCTCCAATGGTGTCGAGAGAAGTGTTGTCCTTCAGGAATTGATGGCAAAGAACGCTGGAGTTGGAGCACCACTTTCTCAACTCCATACTTGCATCTGCTAAGATGGCTAATGCAGCACGGTAGATTTCGAGGGCCTCTTCTTCAGTGGAAGCTCCTATGACGAGGTCGTCCACGTAGAATGATGTCTTTAGGCGTGTAGCTATTATTGGCTGAGCCCTTTTCCACATTTCGAAGTGATGCTGCAAAGTAGCAGATAGAAGGAAAGGGCTAGACGACGCTCCGAAGGGCACACGAGTCATTCGCCATTCGACGATGGAAGGTATTTTCCCCTCGTCGCCGGGCAGTCGGTCAACCCATAGAAAGCGGAGAGCGTCGCGGTCTTCAGGTCGGATTGAAATTTGAAGGAAAGCCTTCCGGATGTCCGCTGTCAG
Source organism: Dermacentor silvarum (assembly GCF_013339745.2). Taxonomy (NCBI): domain Eukaryota; kingdom Metazoa; phylum Arthropoda; class Arachnida; order Ixodida; family Ixodidae; genus Dermacentor; species Dermacentor silvarum. The sequence continues at coordinate 215,337,974 of NC_051154.1, forward strand.
GATAATTGGGTTCATCCTGAACTGTACAAGCAGTTGCAAGAGCTCGGCACCAAGTTTCACCCCTTTGTCCAAGATATCGTTGAGCGATGACTCGCCCCGTTCATGGGAAGAGGCGTCAAACACTACGCGTATCTTCGTAGTGATAGCTTCCCGACGGATGACTGCATGGTGCGGAAGGTAGTAAACCGTCGCTTCGGGTTCTCGAGAGGTGTCGACACGTTCGGCGTGACCTTCTTTGAAGTACTCACTGATGGTGCGGTCATACTCCTGGAGTAGCTCCTGTTGTCCGTCGAAGCGCTGAAGCTGGCGTCTGAGCCGGTTTTCGGCGACACTTCGATTGGTGCTAGTCAGTCTTCCCTGGTGCCTTATCATCAGAGGAACCACGTAACGTCCAGCTTCCTTGTGCACGTACTGTGTGAACTGAGTCATTGCCGTTTGGTCACAAACTCCAGCGGTATCCTGAGGGTCGGTTATCCCTATTGCATCGAGTCGCCACATCTCCGTCGGGTCAGCAATGTCAGGTTCGGCTTGCCCATTCCGCTCACACGCAAGGAATAGGGCAGATGCGCTGCAGTTCCAATTAGGCAAGGCATTGGCGGGCCTTACTGGGTAGACGCCTTGCACTAGCCAACCGAAGACCGTCTCAACCGCGCATAGATCGCTGCGTAGACGTTCTATTCTTCCGGTCACTATGCGCCAATAGCAATCTGATCCTATAAGGACACTGATTGTCGGTATCGGCCGATCGCCCAGTCGATTATCATCTGCGACAAACATCTTGCGTTCACGCAACTGTGCGAGGAGATCTGGTCCGATGGCTGGAGTCTTCACGGTGCAGACTTCCGGTACCTCCAACGCATCTACGGTGACGCTACGTGAGTCGAACCGACTATGAAGTTCGAGCTTGACACTTCGACAGCTGTAAGGGCGGGAACACTTAGAAGTGCCAAACGTCCAGAGAGAGAGGTCTTCTGTCCCGAGGGAAGGCAGGTCGAGCCTTTTGGACAGGTCGCGTCGAATAAAGGTTCTCTGGCTGCCGGTGTCAAGCAGTAGTCGAACTAACACGGAATTGTGTTTTCCGGACGCCCAAACTGTGGCCGTTTGCATCAAGACAGGTGCAGACATATCACTACTAGCTGGAGCACTTGTCACTGGCGGCTTGACACTTTTCGTTGGATCATGGTGGACAAGTGGATCCCTGCTCTCCGGAGACGGGTAGTTGCGATCTTGGTTCCATATGGCGCAAAGTACGGAAAGGTGACGTTTCGAGCATAACTTGCACTTGATCCACGCGGCGTTGCGGCACATTCGTGCTACATGGCCCTCTCTGCCACATTTAAAACAACAGTTCTTTCCAGCAAGCCGGCGTCTGATCTCGTGGGCTGACAAAGTGGCGTGGCAGTCCTTTATGGTGTGGTCACGGTCATCACACAGTACACAGCAGGGATGCTCGTTCGATGCTGATCCTGCGGCCAAGGCTAATGCTGACGGTACCGGCGGTGGTAGACAAGGTCGGCACCGCCCTTGTCCCGCGGAGGTAGTTTTCGGTAGGCACCTTGAACGGGAGGCGTGGCTCTCTTCTCTGCTCTCGACTTGCACCTGCAGGAACTTCATGACCTTTCTCACCTCCTCTTGCCGCGACCTCGGAGTAGCCCCGTCATCGGGCTCAGTCTCCTTCATGCGTTGACGGTAGAGAATAGCGATATCTTCGGGAAGCGATCGCATAAGAACGCGATGAAGGATGACCGCGTATTCTGACGCTGGAACGCCGAGGCTGTCGAGGCAGCTTGTACGAAAGTGCACCTCTTCGTAGAGTTCCCGCAGCTGCGATACTTGAGAAGAGCGATCAATGGGCGCAATGGCAAGTAAACAGTCGATGTGGTCGTCAACGAGGGCGGTATGACGGCCGAACCTCTCTTGGAGCAATTTCACTGCTACAGCGTAGTTCGCTTCCGCCAGACGCACACCTTCGATTGCACGCTTCGCTGTTCCGGTTAAGTATGATCTTAAGTACGAAAATTTCTCGATGTCGGACAGCTCGCGGTTGTTATGGATCGTGGCCTCGAAATGTTCCCAGAAGCCCTGCCACTCGCGAAGTTCACCGGAGAAAACGGGTACCTGTAGTTTCGGTAGGGCAACTCGGTGTAACGGTGCTCGGGAACTTGCTTGAGTGGAGACGCCTTGGGTGGCGGTGTCGCTCAGAACGCTCTGTGTGGCGCTGTCTCCGGCTCTTGCAGCAGAATTCAGAATGAAGCGGACCCGGCTCATGGTGTTGCGGATCTTGTCGTGGTACTCCAGAGCGACGGTGGCTTCCGCCTCATACTCGTCACCATCGTCCATGAGGTCGGCAATCATCTCGTTGAGCGCTGCTAGTGCCGAGTCCTTGTCCTGCAGGTCATCCAGAATAACTTGCAGGTCGGATGGCGAAGGATGCTCGGCTTGTAGCGCTTCGGTAGCGGACGAGATGAGCCTTGTAGCAGCGGCTCGAAGTACGCCTCTGCTGCGTCGCAGTCGATCCATCGTCGGTGCAGGACGCCAGTCGTCTCCCGGGTTTCACGGCACCATAAATGTAAGGAACGAAGCGACTGCGCGTCCGCCGGTAGCGGTTTATTGAACCGACTGCTCAAAGATGGCGCTAGCGCGAGCCTTTTTTTTCACGCGTTCTCTCCTCTTCGTCGTCTTCAGTTTTCATCACGTCATCGAACCCCAGGTGGTCAAAATTAATCGGGAGTCCTCCACTACGGCGTGCCTCATAATCAGATCTGGTTTTGGCACGTAAAACCCCAGAAAGAAGACATCGATAATATTTCCAACTTTAGGGGCAACAAATGTTGTTCGTAATAGCTGTGATGTTGGTTAATTGGTTTCTTTAAAGAAAAAAGTACCAGAAAGATAATACCCAATGACAATTTATCACTTCACTCAAGCACTTCCGGCACACAGCAAGTGTCGTCTGCTCGTGTTACAACGTTCTCCGTGTTGACGCGAGCTGCGCGGTCAGTGTTGGTCTCGAGCTCTCTTTTCACGAGAACCGTGGATCACCCTTGTTACATTGTGGGCTGCAACTCTAGCGATAGGCGACATGTCAAGCTGCGACATCGCGTCCCTCCGCAAGGCAACATGTGAGCGGCGTGGTTGCAGCGCATCGGGCTGTCGGTATCCGATCGGCGCCAGCATCTACGCGTTTGCGGCCCTCATTTCACGCCGGAGAATTACTACCACAATAGAGAGCTTTAGCGTATCCGGTATTCAGGTAAACGCAAGCGCAAGCACACTGGGCGTTTTACCGGATGAGCGGAGGCGCAAACGTGAATGGACTGCACGGTGCAGCCACTTTTTAAACAAGGGGCTCCTATTCAAGTACTTTTCCACCTCGGCTCAACGGAGCATCCATTCTATGCATAAGCGACCAGGTCATTTATAAAAAGATTCACGTACACCTGACGTCGACTTAACATCACCTTCGGGGAGGCGCGTGGCAGCGCAACGCTTTTCGCGTGGTTAGCTGGCTTTCGGCCAGCGCTTCGGCGTATGGTGTGTCGCGTAGTTGTCTGTGTTTCTTTCTTTTTTTTCTATTTTGCTCGAGACGTCTTTCCTCGCGCGAGTGGAGAGGCGAGTTCGGGGAATCTGGGCGGGAGTGGGCGCACCCGCATCAAACGGTTGCGCCGTTCACCCGACTGCCGTCTCATGTTTTCCCCAAACCGTTGGGCGAATGCTTCACGGCTGCCTCGTGAACCTCTAATGTATGTTTGCTTTCTTGGTAGTTTTGAGTTGGTTCTGGTCAAGCAGGATTGTGATTGGTCGCCATGGTTGCCTTCTAACGAGACATAAGGGCCCTTCCCGGTGCTCCCCGAGGGAGTTCGCGTCTGACGCACTAAGAGACCAGGTCGCGGGAAATGTTGCTCTTAAATTAGTAATTCAGTAATGTGCAAGCAATTATTCATGCAACTAAACAACAAATAAAGCAAATCACGAAAATGCCTACAGAAATTTTGCGCGCTCGCATCATCCCTACTGGGCGGAAAAAGTAGCCACTACATCTATGCTACTGGTGCGCCCGGTACTCATGAATCATACCACTGAAGGACTTAATCAGCCACAGGTTCAATCCTGCCAGGAAACTGACTGTGAAACAAAACAGCAACACTGTTTAGAAAATGTAAATTATCAGAAATATTCAAAACCTCAAAATGCCTCTTTCGGTAAACTACACAACGATAACATTCTACAAGGTGATAGAAGGAGGACGGGAAGTGGTCAGGATTTGTTGTTATGGCGAAAGATTGGTTTTTCCCAGATACATGCCTGAGCAACGCGATTCAGCCTTTCTGCGATTGAAAGCCAGCCCGTTCTAAATTGTATGACGTAGAGCTCAAGGAACTTGAACAGTAATAAACAGAGCGAGTGCACGAGAGCAGAGCGCGGATCATAAACATTCCGCTAGAACTGCTTATTGTCACATGACATCGAGGCTGACGAAGCAATGGCAGAGAGGAAACAAGAAAAGAACGGGTGTCGCGCATCGTATGCCCCTTACCCGGCATCTTAACGCAAACCCTTCTCACGGCCGTAACAACATTTAGGCTGACTGTAAAAAGGTTGAAGCAAAAAAAAAAATATTGATCTTCAGTCAAATCGGGGCAGACTGACAGCGGCATAACAGGAAAATAAATTGGCTCGTCCGGGATGTGAACCCGGTACCTCTCGCACCCGAAGCAAGAGTCATACCTTAGACCCAGGAGCCGATGGCCTTAAGATACCAGCAGCACGTTTCATGCTCTAGTCTGCCTCCCACAAGCACGGCGGATGCTCTGCACCAAGGCCGTCTGTGGTTGGAGAAGGGGCAAACAGAGATCATGCCTGCAATATCTATAGGGCCCCCTTTAGAGGTGCGAACCACCACAAGTAGCCGAGCACCAGGCCGGCCGGGGGACATCTCTACTCATTAGAAAAACCGGTGAGTTTCCGGTGGCACTGGGACTCGAAACCAACACCTCCCGCATACGAGGTGGATGCTCTAGCTACCACCGTTGGCCACCGCTGTGGTCAAAAGGATGATTGCCGTTCCCATGCAGAAAATTTCCCGACACGTGGGTGATTTCCAGGTGTTCAGGTCTCCGTGAAATGGAGCGCGCTTGTGTCTATTTTACCGGTGCCGCAGAACGTCTCCTACGCCCACCGCAGATGCTCATCCCATGGCAGTAAGAGGGCGGATCTGAGGAACCCAGAGCATCTGTACTCCAAGCACTGTGTTCATCCAGAGACAGAACCGGTATAGGCCGAATTTTCAGGCGCCCACTGCCGTTTTCCCCCCATTTTTTTAAAGCCAAACACCAGGCGGAAGGACATCGGTACACATCATCTCCTCCTCTCCCTATCAGTGTTGCAAATTTAGCGGTTTCTTGAGCTACCGAGCGGGAAAGTTTGTCCTCCCGCGGGTGGTGGGTCATTTAGCGGTTTTTATGTGATGTTGGATTATTTTTTGGCGGCACAAAAGCGTAAATGATTTTGACAATAATTCATGCTTCACGTGTCACAGGTGTGCAGCTTATTCATGCCTCTTTGGAACTTTGAGGGAATTATCGTCTTCATCCACAAAAATTGCGCTTCGCATTTCTTTCTCCCTGTTTTCATGCCTCCTCTGAACGATAGCTCTCGTGGTTTCGACTGTTCTTAGCAGTTTCCCTCTTCGACATTATCGCAGGCACGCTTTAAGAGGACTTTGCCTCCTGAAATATCTCCGTTGAAATGCATCCCAAAATTCAGGAAGGAATGGTTACAGGAGCCAGCTCTTGTAAACAGGGTGATGAAATTTCCAGGTGACAGTAGGTGAGCCAAGTGCCGCTATTGCAAAAGCAGGACTTTGTGCAAAGCACAGGAATGAAGTCACGCACGCTGCTACGAAGAAATATATTTTGGCTGCTGAAACATTTTCCTCTGGTAGGCAAGCAACGCCACCAGTACAGTAAAATAGCTCTCAGAAGGCATGCGCTGCATGAAGGATGCCTCGCCATGTTTGTGTGCCCGACTTCGGACCACCTGAGTGCTCAACGATAAATGCTGCTTCAATTACACGCTGCCCGAGCACGTTATTCACAAGATGGGCATTATGGAGGTCTACGGGGTCAGTGATGGCAACGACCATAGACCTAGATGTGCCAGCGAACCAATACACACAGAGGAAGCGCGACAATAACAAGATGAAACAGGTGATATTTGTCTGCATTTTTATTCACTACCCGGTAGTTCAACCGGTTTTCTGGCCAGTGATTGTAACCATTCTTTTTCTCTTGTCTCTTTTTTTTTTAGTTTTGTTTGGCAAGACGTTTCCGCATTTCACAGCAACGCAGGAAATGCACTAAATAATATTGATAACATACCTTTTATTAACTTATGGACGAAAAGAAACTTACTTTTCTGCCCAGCGTAATTTATTTTCAACTGTGTTTTACATAGACGTAATAAACATGTTGAACGTGATTATGATAGCTGCCTGCAATCAGCGGGTCTTTAGTGGCTTGTGGGAGCTCGTGTCATGGTTCTTAGAGTTCTTTAGGGCCTAGAATTGCGGTTGTTCTTTATTTATAGTTGGCTTTATCGCTGCTCCGTGACACTTTCTTAATACTTAATGGACAGTTTTCGTGTGGGTTCTTTGCTATGAGCCATCATTATATGTTGTTATAAATGTACTTAAATACCATATCCGCCCATCTCTCTTCATTTAAAGTTTTACGTCGTTCTTCCAAACAGATTTTGCTGTGATCCACCCGTACATCGAAGAACACTAGCCCATCTATCCCTGTACAGTTATTGGGACCATAGCGGTTAGGGGACGCGGACACGGAATAACGACAAGGACAGCCATTGTTCTTCCTTGTCCGTGTCACCTAAGTGACATTGTCCCAATAACTGAATCAAGCCAACTAGCCCAAGAGTCTATACTCCTATCCTTGAATAGCGCGTTGTACGCTGAGCGCTGCATCATGCTGCTGCCGTCGGCGCAACTTTAATGAAGCTTTTTTAAAGTGGGCAAATGAAACAGAACTCACTCAGACTCACTCACAACACATATTGTTTGCTTTTGGCTCACTCGGACTTAGGGCCCATTCACACTTGCGACTAGGCGAGGTCGCGCGACCAATTGCGACTGGCGACCAGAAAACTACTCAAGACGAACGATGTTCACACTTACAAATGCGACCGACGAGTCGCTAAACCGAAATGTATCACGATATGCCGTTCTCGTCTGCTTGAAATGTCATCGCCGCGTAAAATAAGCGTCAGCGTATACGGACGTCCTGTTCCTTCGCATCTGATTGGTTTAGCTGTTCTGCGACTGCGGTCGCGCGACTGAAAAATCGAGCAGTGAGCGACTCGCCCGAAATGGTCGCATTTCGAGAAAAGCGACCATTTGCGACTACTTGCGACTGGTCGCTTTGCGACCAACTTGGTCGCGCGACCTCGCCTAGTCGCAAGTGTGAATGGGCCCTTAGCCTCACGAAAAATTATACTCAGCCAGGCTCACGCGGACTCAGCCTTACCAAATTTCTACTCAGTCAGGCTCACTTGGACGCAGACTCACCAAAATTTCGAGTGAGTGAATATTCATTATGAGTGAACATCTACGTGAGTGAACATTCATCTGCGAGTGCACGCACACGATGACTCTTCTACTTCTCTCCTTCTGTCCTTATCTTTCTGTCCCCTTCCCCACGTGTAGGGTAGCCAACCGGGCGCAGCATTTGATAACCTCCCTGCCGCTCCTTCTTGACTCTCTCTCTCTCATCTTCGCAATGATGCTTGACACGCATGTGGTATCCCTTGTGGCCCTTTCAGAAATTTAGCAACAATTTTTCTGTTTGTCTGTCAATGTGTGACTTACAATTTTTCCATTTAGGTTCCATTTCCAAAAATCGCTGTGTTGTGGGAGATCTGGGAGAAAAGGGGGGGGGGGAGGGGGGGAGGATAATATAACGATTCTATTCCGATGCTATTCCTTTTCGTGCTTCATCAGCAGTACGCGCTCCACCCGCAGTATCACCGGGATCGGCCAAGGGTGGTCAAAAACATAAAATAAACTAGCGCTATATGAATCCTTACCTAGTACCAGCCCTGGTGACACTTATTACTGTTCGAATTCAGATCTTCTGATATGATCCTTACAGCTATGTGGTGATTTTCATGCGCTTACTGCCTCATACTTTTCGTATTTGCAGCGCTATGTGATGTTGACGCGCGGTCGACTCTGGGATCGTCTTGCAGCGATTCCCTACTTCCCCCCACTCCTCCTCCTACCCATTCCCTTTAAAAGCTTTCACATCATTAAAAAAACACGGAGAAACCGTGTTTCGATCGTCATCATATATACTTCACGTATTATGTTACATATGTCTCACTAGAAGTTTTCCCTAGCCTAATGCCTAGTAGGCTTACATGGAAACTCATCCAATGTCATGTATACTCTGAGAACATACAAAGTGACTCAATAACAGCCCTTGCTTCAACTTAAATGTCATATAAAAAATCAGACCTGGTACTTTTCTGAGACAGGGTATATGTACTACGTGCCCGAGCACTCGCGCATGCTCGATGGCGTAATGGGACAGCAGTTTGGGCATCGCTACAAAGCGAATCTTGAAACTGGGGCCGAACTTCCAATGCCTTGTGTGAAGAACTGTTGGTTATTGACCGGCCATTCCTGCTAATATTTTCTTTGCCGTCACTAATGGCTGGCACCTCTTCTTGTAAACCACGCTAGCGTATGAACTGCTACGTGAACACGTGCACTGCTCCTGTTGCACTGCTGCGCTGTCACAAAGAGTTCATGCCGCCATGCAGGGTACTTGGCCTATACATACTCAAAGTAATAGTTTAAAAACTTGCTATATAACCGCAGCCATCGCTGCTAAAGTTAACGCTGCGATGTGCGGGGGTCGGACAGCAGTAGTGTGACAATCGAAGATAACCCCTAAACAACAAAATAAAGAATTAAAAGCGCCTATACATGATCAAACGGCGGTGTGTATAACGGGGCCTTCTGGAGTCACCCAGTGATAGAGAGAGAGAGATGGTAGGAAGAAAGCAATAGGAGAAAATACACAGATTGAACTCTTTTGCACGAGAAAGTCACCGCCACTCAAGCTGCGTTGAAAAGCTGAAAATTTTTTTCAAATTATTTTTACTAATAATAACATCAGCAGCCTTACTGCAGTGCCAGCGCTCAGGAAATGATAAGGCAGTACGAATGATGCACAAATAACTGCATGTGCATTACGCAATGTTCGTGCGAATAATGATAAAGATATAAAGGCGTGCAGACCGAAAACACAACCTCACCGAGGACCGGTTCTTGAGACAGTTCGCCGTCCGATAGAGGACAAAAAAATTCTATCGAGCCGATGGCACCTCTGCATAAGGCTTTGTCTCATCGCCACCGTGTCTCATTCCGTAATCAGGAAAATGGCTCAGCACCTTCCTCTTGGTTTAAGCCGACGGCAGTGTAGCCGATACCGGCTGTTCCTTTCGTTTCTTTATGTTTCACTTTCCCGTCCCAGTGGAGCAGGGGGATTCCTTCCGACGGCGACGAATGATTTTTGGTGCTGCCTGCTCCGGCCTGTTCCTTTCTTCAGCAAACCGCCGCCATTATGGCCGTCGCGTACCCCGCTCTGCTTTTCTTGCTACTTGTGGTCCCCGCAGTGAGTTCCCAAATTGCACCGGTATCACTAACAGGCGCCGGTAGCAAGAACTTGATGGACGACGTGGAGCGGCTGTTGAACTCGCTGGTGCGAAGCGCGATGCCGTCGATCTCCGATCTCATGGGAAATAGCAACGTGAGCACCGCCTGCACCGCGAGCATCTTCAAAGGATTCCTGGCACTTAGGAACCATGAGCCCTGGGTCCTCAGAAGTGAGTGGTGCACGCCGGGAGACGCTGCAGCGGGCAAAGGCGAGGTGTAGTAGGACTTCCACTAGGCCAACACTAACGCCTCTAAAGAACCCGAACATTTCATTTATTTTACTGTCGCTTTAGCGCTAAATGAAAGCAACGAGAGATGTGTTTTTTTTTTTTACATGTGATGTAATTTCACCTTTAGTGTCAGGATGTTGCTTACTACTACAGTGCGTCGAAGTCGACATCCTTGTCACGAAACGCAGTCAAGGTCACGTATCTGCAGAGCGATATCTTGACCATTGGTGTAATTTGCTGCCATCAAATTGAAATTCTTTTAGTCACAAGCAGAACTTCTCGTTCAGGCGTTCATTAGTGCTAGTACTGTAGTAGTAGCTGCTATGAGAAGTGGCTCCCCTGTGCACTCGAACAGTGTTATCTCCAAAATGAATTCCAGTATGTCGAGGTTATATCCTGGGGAAGCATTTTCTTTCTATAAATTATCACCCCTTTGAATGCCTTGATTGATAGCTAGCAAAATCGATTAAAGAGTAAGTGTATTGTTTATTGTACAAGTGGCAGACTCATCGTATAAATTTTTTTTCCAGCTCCGTCCAGTCACATCGTCCGAACGAGGTTATTTGGAGCTCGCGGGCTTCCCTGCAACTTCGCACCCCACCACTTTTCCGCTATAAAAAATGAGAAAGAAAAAAGCAAAACATATATATATATATATATATATATATATATATATATATATATATATATATATATATATATATATATATTTCCGCGAAAATTGACTAATATTAGCAGTAGACCGTTCTCCAATTTGATTCTTGATAAACCGTGTTAACTGAACAGGGACAAGGACTGCTTTGTTTTTGGCAGCAGACCAAACAATGTAAAGGGTGCGCGGGTGCCTATAGCTCTTTTATTTGCTTTTGGAACCTTAGTGTGTTTTGCTCTTTTATTTAGTAACAACAAAACGAAGAAACCAACAATGAAGCCAGGTAAATTGCATAAGAGAAGTTACTTGTTATGCTTAATTTATATGTAGAAATAACTAGATAAAGGGAAATGAAAGTGGAAGAAAAGAGAGCTTGCCTCCGGCGGGCGCCGAATCCAACTCTTCCGCATTACGCGTTGAGGGCTTTACCAAATTAAGCTGCCGCGGCTGCCATCCTCCCGTCCTGCCAGAGCCACTCATGGCCAAGGCATCCGTTGCCTTGGCCTGAGCGGCACAGGCTTACGCTTCCAGGGCACACACAAATACCCCCCCCCCCCCCCCCTTTTTTTTTTTTTGTAACACGCGTAATGCGGACAATCTAGGTTCGGCTCCCACCTATACGGCCCTTTCGTGCAGTCTCATTTCCGTTTACCTTATGATTTCCATATTTAAATTAAACGTAACAATAAACTTCAATATGCTTTCTCTGTCGTCAATTCTATGTTCTTTGGGTTTCCCTTACCCCGTTACTCGCGGCATATAACG